>NC_137850.1:12504290-12906790 GCF_948465745.1 Chenopodium album
TCAGTGGTCAAGTCCCAACGGACTTATCACTTTTTAATGTAATGGTTTCAGAATTTAATAATTTTTCTTCTTCCGCTTACTTCTCGTGTCATTCTCTCACCCAAGATGATGAGCATTGTTTTGCTAACAATGAAAACGATAAAAAAATAATTAAAGCAATGGAAACACTTGAAAATAAAACACTAATAATTGAAGAAACTTGTAGACACCCAAACGTGTCTCCCCAAAAACCAAACCCAGTGATGAATATCTTTCATGTCATTTGATTATCGAACGAAGTGAAAGTGTGGAAAGTCTAGTAATGTGGATGTTTTTATTAAAATATCTCTCTTTCTGTTTTTGAAAACATTTCTTTTCTTACTCTATTTATGAAAGTAGCCAGTCCAATTTAGTTTGGTCCATGATGAGGGTCCAATAATAGTGTAGTTGGGTTGAGCTCGAAAAGAGCTTTCCAACGATATATTATAAGCCCAATTCCGATGAGTAAATGAGGAAGTTATGGCCTAAATACTAAATGGGGCCCGAAATGAATTTTATATGCGGCCCAATGATCTAGAGGAGGGCCCATTAATTATTATTCCTAAGGTTATTAGGATTGATTTTAATTTTCTAGAATATCTAGAAGGTCCTTTTAAATTCTAATAGCATTAGGATTGATAATTATATTTTAAAAGAGTTTTATTTGGGATAAAATAAGTGTTTTATGATAAATTTGATCTTAAAACTGTTTAACGCGGATTCTAATTACTTAATTATATTAGGAAAAGGATTCCGTACAAAGCGTGTTTTATCTTTTAGTTAGCGCCAAACGACAGATTTTGTCACCAGATGACAAAGCCTGTCGCCTGGCGCTAATGTTTGTCGCCAGGCGCTAATGTCTATCGCCTGGCGCTAATCCTGTCGCCTGGCGCTGATGTCTGTCACCTGGCGACATATGCCAGTTTTATTCCGTATAGAACTTGAAGTATTTTTTATCGGTTTCGGACTATTTTTCTATAAATAGGGGTCGTATCTCCCCGTTTTCATTCATTAACAATCATCAACAATCATTCACAACGATCTAATTCTAATTCCCTCTCTCTCTTTAAGCTAGAAGCTTCTTCTATCTATTCTTTTTCTAAACCTTCCCTCTCACAAAATTCCACATTCACAAGTTCTTGTTATTAATCTTGTTTGTATCATGCCTAGGATCTTACTATTATTATTAAGCTTTATTGAGATTATGATTGAGATGATGATGATTGTTGTTATAATATTATGTTGCTTAATATTTATTGTTGTTATTGCTTGATCACGCCTTTTATGCATGTTTAAAGGGAATTTGTACTTGTAATCACGCTTAATAAGATAATTAATAATCTTGTTTAGGCTAATATGATTATAATTCAAGTGATCTCCAATAATAGTTTTGTTTGTGCATTAATATTCAACCAACATAGATTAAACAGGTTTAGGGTTAATCTATTGACTGTATGTTAGTCAGAAAGCGCACATGAACACGAGAAGAATAAAGTAGAGGCCTATTTAGGGCAGGTTCAATCTCTTTTAGGTTGGATTTGTACCTTCATCCCTGAATATCCGGTCATGGTTCCAGACCACTATGGAGTTAGCGATCTCATGGATCGTGAAGGGGTGTAACCTTCACCCTGTGAACGGTTTACAAGTTCCTAAAACTTCTTGGCGACTCTATTGCTCTAGCTTCCTTCCCTTTGGACGCCACCATGCTTAAGTGTATGATCACAGTGGGGCTCAAGTTTGGGATGCTTGAAATATTCCCTACAACACCGAAACAGTTAACATCTCAAAAGATCCAACTATTAAAAGAGAAATTAAAATTGGTTTAATCCTTAATCAAGAGGAAAGAACTGATTTAATAAATCTACTAAAAGATTTTATCGATGTTTTCGCTTGGTCATATGAAGATATGCCAGGGATAAATAGAGAAATTGCTCAACACACTATACCCTTAATCCCAGGAATAAAACCTGTAAAACAAAAGTTACGTCGAATGAAACCCGATGTAGCTCTAAGATAAAAGAAGAAGTGCAAAAATAAATAACTACAAGTTTTATCAAGGTATCCAAATACCCCGAATGGGTCGCAAATGTGGTACCAGTTCCTAAGAAGGATGGTAGGGTAAGAATGTGTGTCGACTACAGAGATCTGAATAAGGCAAGTCCAAAGGACGAATTCCCTTTACCACACATCAATATTCTAGTAGACAATACAGCAAATCAAGCACTTCTCTTGTTTATGGATGGGTACGCAGGATATAACCAGATTCTCATGGCTGAAAAAGAAATGGAAAAGCCTACCTTTATAACACCTTGGGGCACATACTGTTACACGATGATGCTATTCGGGTTGAAAAACGCAGGTGCCACTATGGTACCTGGTTTTAGTGGACAAATTAGTCTTAAGAGGTTCCACTTAAGTGTATGATAAGACTTTTAATTAAAAGCGTAGGGTTGCCACCTTATTTTTACCCGAATAAGGACGGATTATAAAACAGTCAATTTTTAAGAAATAATACTAAAAACTAACTGCTAACTCCATAAAAAGAAAATTTTAAGGCATAGTCTTGGGTTCGAGATTTAGGTTAAGAGAATTGAACGTCTAGAACTCGTCTTCTCTTCCGTTCTAAAGAACGGGTTCTTACTAATGTGTTGTTTAAGGTCAAGTTTTAAGTCATGTTAGTCACATAAAATGATATAAAAATTAATATAAGGTAGGTTCGAGCACCAAAGTTTCATTACGTACCGATCATAGTGGGATTTTGAATTCACTCACGAATCAAAACCTTCGTAGTTCGGACAAATGCCGTGTTTTAAATAACCAATTCCATTGGGTTCTTTATTTGGGCAGTTGACATAAACATCATTTTTTTTCAGTACGATTTTAGTGCTCTTTGACATATTCACTCATAAAAGTAAAATGAACCACCTTGGTTGAGGAAAATCACCCCGATTAGTGATCACCAAAAATGTCTTTTGAACAAGACAATTCAACAAATGCGTCCCAATTGACGACTTTTTAGTGGCTCAAGGTATTTTTTAGAATGAAACTGTAAGGGTTCACTATGTAATCTCACTTTAGATTTAAAAATCACTCAAGGGTAATATTTATAAGGTTTTAAGGTTTATGTGTTTAGGCTTAATGGAATTGGCCAAATAAAACACAACACCTGTCAAGGCCTTACTTCCAAATGAAAGGAAACAATAAAATATTTAATCGTATCCGATTGTCAATTAATCCATCGGGTAATTATAATGGGATATGAGCTTATTTTTATGGAGATGGATAATTGTTACAACCTTATACAACTAAATAATTAATCTTAGCCTCAGGTTTGGAAATGAGGCCATAACCTTATATTCACTATCATTAATTATTAAAAACAAGCATGCAAAGTTATGATTCATTCTTGTGTTATGAAAAGGGTTTGAGATAAAAAAAAATTCACAAAATTATAAAAGTTATTATTTATAAAATCGTTTAAAATAAATTTAAAGTTTCTTAAAATATCATTTATTTCCAATGTCATCTTAATATAAGATTAAGTTTCCTCAAAAATAATCATTTAAGAACAAAAATTAAAGTTTATTAAACTCTTATTTCTAAAGTCATCTCTAGATTAAAGTTCCTTAAAACTCTTTTATTTCGCAAGTCATATTTAGATAAAATTAAAAGACATCCTAATAATAAAAGTTTCATAAGTTAAAATTACATACCATAGTTTAATATAGGTTTCATACCATTAGTTTCTTAAAAAAACAAATTGATTCAATTTTTTTTAAAAGAAAGTAATTAAGAAAAAAACGTGCATTTTCCTCATTTTAGATATCTTGAATGAAAAAAATCATTATAAATCATAGAAAAATCGAAAAAATTATTGTGAGATATGGTTGGAAAGCTCTTGAAAAATTCTATCACTTGAGCTAAAGAAATGGAACGGTTTCTACGCATAAGGACTATTTCATAGACCATCTTTACGATGTGGTAAGTTACACTTTATCCTTGAACATCCTTTACATAAACTCTTACTTCCTTAGGTCTATAAACTCACTTAAAAAGAAAATTATTCTTAATATATATCTTAGACAAACATATGAATGCATTAATACCTTATATTTTTAATGCATTAGAAAAAAAAATGAAATGCAAAATGCAATTAATTCCCCCCTTTTTTATAACCTATCACCTCACCAGTAGGCTTGGCTTTCTAATATGGAGTAATTAAAGATTTAGGGCTAATTTAGCACCTAATATCATCATTACACCTATTGATAACATCACATGGGAACTAACACATTAGTTAGCATAATAATAATAACTAAGGAAATTAAGAAAGGAATAAGGATAATACCTTGAGCTAGATGTAGCTATTTTATGGATAACCCCTTTTGCTTATCAAGGATTAAAAGATGATAACTCCTAAATTAAAGTGAAATAAGAGAGACTAGGTGATATTTTTTGGAATTTTTGAGATATTAAAAGAAATTAGTGCAAAATGAAGCTAATGGACCCCTTTTTTATTTTTGTTTAAAGAAAATAAACTTGAATTAATAAAATGAGACTAGATCTTCAAGAATAAACTTTTTTTTTTTTTTAGTTTTAATATAGACTAGGAACACTTAAGCAATTAAACTAATTTTTTTTAACAAAGATAAGAAATGACAACAGTATTTGAACTTATTTTTTTTTGTTTTTTTATAGGAATTAGAGATAATAACAATACTTAGTAAAAATAACAACTTAACTAGATGATGCTTTTTATAAGCTAATAACTTAAAAATAAAGCTAAATTAGAGAGATTTTAACTAAAACAAAATATTAGAGGAGAATTTTTTTAGAGAGAATTTTTAGAGAGGAAATTAGTAGGAAATTTGTTGGTGTCTTAAAATGAGAAAATTAGGAGAGGTATTTATAGGAAAATAAAGGGGTTAATTTGTAGATAAATAAAAGGTACTTCAAGGATTTAAATGGTAAATATCAAGATTTTGGTAATAATGAAGATCTTGATATTAAATTCTTTTGTTTTTTATGTAACAAACTAATTAATCAGTTTTATAACACTTAAACTGATAAAATAAAGAAAATCGTGACTAAATCAGGCTCTTATAATGATATTAAAAAGGTTCTAAAATGTCATGACATATATATATATAATGACAAAACTCAAAAATACTCACGTGGTATATGTATGACAGAGTATCTAAACCTACTAAGTGATTATTATACTCACCAAGGTACTAAAACAACACTGATAAAATAAATAACTCCCTAAAATATCAGCTCTGAAAGTTACTCAAAGACATAAGGTTACAGTACTCGTAGGGTCAGACAAAATATTTTCAGAGCTTATATATAAAAATAAAAATTAACCCTTGCCCTTATTAGACAACACATATAAATTTACCAAATAACATCTAACCATACGCAAAATCTTATACGCACGAACATTAAAAACAATGACCCCTTACTACAAAGTATGAAGTAAGATAACTCATATAAAGTCATAAGATTGATGGGTCAAAGTGAAAATATACCATGTAAAATCATACAACAAAAAGGTTGACATGGTTGAGAGTAAAAAGAAAAAAAAATTATGTTAATTCATACGACATAAATTTAACGTAGTCAAGAGTAAAATTTATTCCCTTAACCGAACAACTTTCCAAAAAAAAAAAGTGAACTCTTATCTCGTCTTAGTCTACTAAAACACAAATTTATATGTACCACAGTCGTAAAAAAAAAATACAAAACTAGATCAAAACAACAGGAAAACGAATAAAACAGTAGCCTAAATTCACGTCGGCAACAAACGTAATAGTGAAAATGCTCATTTGAATAGTGTCAAATAGTGTTTGAATAGTGTCAAATAGTAAGAAATCCAGCTGTCCCAATTACCGTCAGATAATTTTTTTATACAATTGGTCCAATTTGAAATTTATTGGATACAATATTAACCGTGGGAGATAAAAAAAAGGTAACATTATTTCACTATTGACAATTATTCATCAAAATTGACAAAAGGATACAAAAACTAGATCGAAATAAGCAAGTCTAAAAAGTAAATAAGATAAATAAAAAAGAAAAAAAAAGTAAAGTAAAATGAAAACAAACACACTAAAAAACGTAATAATCACAAAAGAATCATGTCAGAGCAATAATTTCTCTTTACCGAAATGTAGAGGATCAGGCGTAGGTAAGATCCAATTTTTACGCTGATTTTACTATTCCCATTTACTTATTCTTCTACGCGTCGTATTCATACATCCCACAAGTATTTTTCTTTTACCCTCTTCCATATAATACTCAACTATCCTTAAATAAATATCAATGTTTTTGATCCGAACTTGTACTTATCGGATCAAGTATTAACTGTGGGACAAAAAGACAATGTTATTTTAGTTTGCGGTAAAACAAGTGTATATAAAAGGAGCTCTCTTTAATACTAAGATAGTAATAGTTTTTTATGTGTGACAAACTTTATTGTAGGAAAATGAATGTTTTTCCTTTCCCTACCTAGGTTAGGCACGAGTCTTTGGACTAGTGGGCTTTTTATAGGTAAGTGGACCAAATAATAGGGTATTGAACAAATCGTAAAAATCACTAGATTTAAAAAAAAATACTCTAATACTCTAAGTGAGCATACCAATATAATTATTATACTTTAAAAGGGTTAAATAATACTTGTTTATAACAAAAATGACATATTTCCTTGATAAGACAAAAAATATCGTACTTTTATACTATACGATTGTTGTATGTATACAATAAAGTATGGTATAAAAATACCCACTTTTTACTATAAAAAGAAGATTACCCTTATCCAAATCTCAATTCACCACTTATTTCTTATCTTCTTCTATCTCCCTCCTTACCCGAAAAAACCAAACAAAACCACCATTAATGTCGGCCACCATGTTCCAAAACAACTAGGAAGATCAGCCGATCTTCTCCTTCGAGGAAGACATGAGGATGATACGGGTGTACTTTATGTACATTGTGGGGTTAGTGGTCCTCCTAATGGCTGCATTAATTTACTTGCTAATCCACAAGTGAAGCCCGAAATTACTTCGGAGTAGCAGGGTAAAAATACACGTGGTGTTAGCTGTACTTCAAAGTTTTGCAATTTAGTAGTTTAGAAGTACAAATTGTAACATGTATTTTGAAAATTATGAAATAAAATCATTATTATTACTCTTTTTTTTTCCTTTTTTTTTAAAAAAAATATGTTATTAAGTTATAAAAAATATTTTAGCATATACTTACCACGTAATCAGGAAGAAAAATAATGATAATTGTTGCAAAAATAACAATTATAACGAAAAAAATTATAAAGAATAATATTAATGGTATTATAAATAATAATACTAATAATACTAACAATAATAATAATAATAATAATAATAATAATAATAATAATAATAATAATAATAATAATAATAAACCACAACAATAAGATCAAAATTTGGTGTCTACAGATTGCCCAACATTGATTGAGTTTAAGTAAAACGATAATCAATGTTTGAGAAAAGACACAAAATTTTGATCAATGAAAGAAAATCCTAATTGATTTTCAATTAAATGGTCACTTAAACATTGGTTTAGGTGAAGTTGAAAAACTGACTTAAAAAGAGAGCGAACTCATTTGCAACACAAATGTTGGCCTAGGTGCAGTTGAGAAACTGGCTTAAAAGAAACTGAAATTCTTATTCACTTGCAACACTAATGTTGGTTTGGGTGCAGTTGAAAAACTGGCTTAAATGAATCTTTTCTCAATTGCAACACTAATGTTGGCTTGGGTGCAGTTGAAAAACTGGCTCAAAAAAAGAATGAACTTCTTATTCACTTGCAACACTAATGTTGGCTTGGGTGCAGTTGAAAAACTGGCTTGAAAAAGAATGAATTTTTTTCTCAATTGCAACACTAATGTTGGCTCGGGTGTAGTTGAAAAACACCGGCTCAACCTTGCACCGATCAAATTTAGACGGATGTTTATTGGATCCTCTAGGTCAAAGATCAAAATTCCATGTTGCATGAATTTGAGGAACAAAGACGATTATTCTTGAAACACATAATTTATGAATTTCGGATGCAAAAACATTAGGTGTTTATATTGAGTTTGCGGAAAGACAAATTCCTTCGGCCTTATCTTCTTGGCACCATTACCACCACCACCCCTATATAAAGGGAGGTAGTTTTCCTTCATTTCCACACCATTTCCTTCCTTCTCCCTTGAATTCTTACTTCTTTTTTCCTTACCTTTCCCTAAAAAAAAAGAAAAAAAAAATGAATGCGATGCATCAACAAATCAATGAGATTAGTGGAAAGCTCCAACTAAAAGGGGTGGTAGAAAGTATTTCTCCACCTCGCCTTTCCCCTTATACCAGTGTCTTTACCAGAAGCATCACTCCTCTCCTAACTATTCAACCTCGGTATGATATGATTCATGCTGCCGTTGAATTTTGGGATGAAGAACGCCATGTTTTTCGCTTTGGAGAGGCAAAAATGACTCCTTTTCTGGAAGAAGTGGAGGGTTTATTAGGTCTTCATAAACGAGGCCGTGTGATTACTCCTGCTGACCCGAGGGCAACTGATGCAGTCATAAGGGATTTATTAGGTATACCATTGAATATGGAAGGTAATTATCGCCTGCTCGATATTTTAATATTAGAGAACTTCCTTGAAACTTTCTTTTTATCTCATTGGGGATTTCCCAGCAATGAAAATTTCCAAAAGTGCCAAGAAAGAGCTTGCATCCTTTTATTTCTTGGCCTTGTCTTACTCAAGGAATCATTATTTTCCTGTCATTTTCGCTGCCTTTCTTTGTTGTCACAGATTGAGTCAGGGAACCATTTAGGGCCTCTTATCCTAGGGGAACTTATGATGGGGCTTGACCATCTGAAACAAAACCCAGGGGGTTTTGTCAAAGGGTGTCCAATTGTGCTTCAACTCTAGTTATGTGAGAAATTCAAGCTGTCTAGACCACCTATTCGAATTCCTTACCAAACCCGACATATTCAGGAGAGAGGTTTTTTCCCAATATTTTGTCAATGTTGTACCCATGGTGCATGGACAGACCTCTTTTCCGAAGCTGATGTGGAATGGATCATTTCGTTTCTCAACATAGATTCCATAACAATTAGCACTAGCAGGCGCAGAGGTGTTCAGCTTCCAGGATTGTGTCGCGTCACTTTCTATCTTCCTTGGAGATGCTTGAGACAAGCAAGCCAGCTTCAACAACTCCTTAAACTCCATGAGCTCCCAGTGGTACCTTGTACCACCTATGAAAATGGTAATGTGGAAGCTCTTAAGGAATCATCTCGTGTATGGAAATTTGCACGAATGCTCCTAGCATTTCCAGTTCTTAAAGATGATGTTCCAACCGCGTCTTACACAGCATGGTTGTTGGAGGACCTCGAGGATGATGCTTGAATTAATCCTTACAAGGGTTCTCTTATTATATTTTAATTCTTGTACTCATATCTCTCTTGCGTGTGTTTTAATTCCAAAGAAGAAACCATATCGGAAGGCATTGGTCTTTGTGTGGTGTATGTGGTTGTTACTTTCATGGTTTAAAAAATAACAAAACAAAACAAAAATTGTAATCTCGTAAAAAAAGCAAGGGAGTTTGTGTTATGTTTGAATAAAAGAAAAGTTTGTTCGTTTGTTGTAATCATATTGTGTTAGATATCGACTTGATCATGATCTTTTAATAATAATGAATATTTCTACATGACTCTAAGGCCTGCAATGCAAACACAAATGAACTCTAATCACGATACACATATGCTTATCCAATACTTAGTAGGAGATTCACGCTCTTTGTTTTTTTTTTTTTTTTTTTTTTTGCGAATTTCGCAACTATAACATTGTATCAACCAAGCATAATACTTCTTTAACTGATCAAGGTTGGTGAAATGAACAAACTCATTTCCATCGAGATTCATCAATTTCACTGCTCCTGCAGGTGTAAGATGTTTGACCAGAAATGGACCGGACCAGTTTGGCTTTAACTTTTCCATGTGGATCGTGAATTGGTGCTCGATTTTCTTTAAGTACCAAATCCCCTTCTTGAATATTCCTTTCCCTAACCTTTTTATTAAAAGCCCGAGCGATGCGTCTTTGATAAAGTTGAATGTTGTGAAGGGCTTGTAACCTTCGTTCACTTGCTAAAGAAATTTCATCATATCGTTCTTTAAACCATTGTTCTTCAGATATCTCACTTTCATTCATCACGCGAAGCGATTGAATCTCTGTTTCGATTGGAAGAAGTGGATCCATTCCATATACCAAAGAATATGGAGTAGTCCTGGTTGGTGTTCGAATGGAAATTCTATACCCCCAAAGTGCATAGGGAAGTTTATCAGGCCATTCTCTAGCCTTATCTGTCATCTTGGCGATTATCATCTTGATGGTTTTGTTAGCTGCTTCAACAGCTCCGTTGGTTTGAGGACGATATGGCGATGATTGGTGATGCCTGATTTTGTACTTCTCAAGGGTTTCTTTGAGATGACCTTCAAATTGTGAACCATTGTCGGAGATAATTTCAAAAGGCACCCCATACCGACATATAATGTTATTGATCACAAATTTTGAAACTTGTTTTGCCCCTAGTTTTCAATATGATGATGCCTCCACCCATTTCGAAAAATAGTCAACAGCAACCAAAATATATTGATGTCCATTCAAAGCTTTGGGGTGTATTTGTCCAATGATGTCTATGCCCCAAATAGAAAAAGGCCATGGCGAAGTAAAATTATTCAGGCTAACAGGAGTCATATGATTAAGATTTGCAAATAGCTGACATTTTTTGCATGTTCGTACGAAATGGTTGCAATCACTTTCCAAGGTGGTCCAGTAATACCCTACTCAAAGAATCTTCCGAGCAAGCATCTATCCATTCATATGAGGCCCACATTCTCCCCCATGTACTTCTTCCATGATCCTTTGTGTCTGTTTCCCATCGATGCATAATTATAAGTTTTCATCGAAACTTTTATGATATAGCAAACCTTTTAATATCGTGAAATGAGAAGCTAGCCTTCGAATAGCTAACTGGTCCTTCTTGTGACTTCCTTCAGGATATTCACCATCGATTAGATACTTCTTAACATCAGTATACCAAGCATCCTCATTATTTTCTTGGGTTAATAAAGCAATCGTTGGCTCACAATTAACCACTGGAATTTCTTTTTCTACAATCGTTACCGATTGTACCTTTACATCATCATCCCAAGTCAAATTTACCGCAAGATTTGCCAAAGCATCGGTGAAACTATTTTATTCTCGGGGAAGATGCTTGAAATCTATTTCTTCAAAGTAAGGAATAAATTGCTGAAGATACTCCGTGTACATTTGCTACCTTTCATCCTGAACTTTCCAGGCTCCAATAATCTGGGAAATTATAAGATAAGAATCACCGTATACCGTGAGATTTTTTGCACCAGCTGCTAATACTGCTTGATTCCATAGATGCAAGCTTCATATTCAGCCGTGTTATTCGTTGTTGGGAAACTAAGTTTCACAACAAATGGAATATGCACTCCATAAGGATCAATTAATAATACTCCTACACCATTGCCTCTCCTATTAGAGGCTCCGTCAAAGTACATATTCCATTGTGACGTATTAACACAGAAAATATGTTCAGCTGGAAAATCATCATTAAATTCATCACATGATATAGGCCCATCAGCCAAAGCCTCAGATATAGCCCTTCCTTTGACAGACTTTTGATTCACACACTGAATGTCAAATTTTGACAATATCGCATCTTGATATTCTTTCACTCAAGATTGGCTTCTCAAAAATGTACTTGATTGGATCTAACCTCGAAACTAGATAAGTAGTATGTGCTTGCAGATAATGTTGAAGCTTCTTCGTGGCATAAATAAGGGCAATGCAAGCTCTTTCCAAAGGAGTGTATCTAGTTTCATACTCAAGGAACTTTTTGCTGAGCTAGTAGATAGCTATTTCCCTCCTTGTACCCTCTTGGTGTTGTGCCAAAAGAGCTCCCATAGCTGTTTCCGTGATAGTAAGATATAATATCAAGGGTTGCCCCGGTTTTAGTGGCATTAAAACTGGAGGGTTGGAGAGGTATTCTTTCATTGAATCGAATGAAGCCTGACATTCTCATTCCATTTTGTAGGAGCTTTTTTCTTAAATAGCTTGAATATAGGTTCACACCAGGTTGTTAATTGAGATATGAACCTACTAATATATTGGATTATACCAAGAAATCCCCGAATCTCCTTTTCTGTTCTTGGCGGAGGAAGCTCTTGTATGGCCTTGACCTTGTCGGAGTCGACTTTAATTCCATATTGACTCACAACAAAGCCTAGAAGCTTTCCCTAAGTTACTCCAAACACGCATTTTTGAGGATTCAGCCTTAGATTGTACTTTCTAATTCTATCAAAGAATGACTTTAGAGCATCAATGTGTGTCTCACGATCATGACTTTTGACAATCATGTCATCAACATAGACCTCTACAATATCATAGATGAGATCATGCAAAATTGTCGTTGCAGCCCGTTGATAGGTGTCCCCCGCATTCTTTAATCTGAAGGGCATCGCTCTATAACAAAAGGTTCCCCATGGGGTAATAAAAGAAGTTTTCGACATATCCTCCTCAGACATGAGTATCTGATTGTATCTTGAAAATTCGTCCATGAATGAGAACATTGCGTGTCCGGCAATGTTATCAACCACAACATCAATGTGGGGAAATGGAAAATAGTCCTTTGGTGATGCTAAATTTAAATCCCTAAAATCAATGCACACTCTGACCCTTCCATCTTTTTTGGGTACTACCACCACATTCGCCAACCATTCCGGATGCTTGATTGGTTTGATGAAGTTGGCATCAAGTTGCTTTTGAATTTCTTCTTTAACTTTGAGACTAACTTCTGGTTTCATTCTACGAAGCTTTTGTTGTTTTGGCTTGCTATCGGGGTAGAGTGGTATATGATGTTCAGCAATATTACGGTCGACACCGGGCATATCAGCATAATACCATGCAAATACATCAACATATTCTTTAAGTAAAATAACAAATGCATTTTGTTCATCAAGAGAAAGTGAAGATCCTATCTTGACCTCTTTCACATCATTTTCCATACCTATGTTTACAGTTGTAGACTCTTCCATGGGTGTCATGCATGACTTAGGTTCATTGAAAAATTCATTATTAGAAAATGCATCATGATCAAGATCAATGTCATGTACACTAACATGTTTACAAATAACTTTTTCGATATCTTCATGATATGAGATATCAGGAAGTGTAAGGATAGATGATTAGCTGGATGATGAGCTATCGGTTTCATATCCGTCCGAGGTAGAGGATTGAAAAGGATATAGTTTAGGGAAAGGAAGGATTTGTTCTTGAGTTTCAGGTTAGATATTGCTATTGCTTTCAACTATCGTTTCTATTGGAGTGATAAGAGTAGAGGGATCAAATTGGACTTTATAATCAGAAATCGGTGAAAACAAACGTCTTAGAACTCTTTGCTTCAAATGGTCAGCCCAGTCAACATCTTCCTCAAATACCAGTTTCCTATCGAACCTTTTCTTAATAAATTCCTCATTCCTTGCCTCTGTAAAGAAAATTTCTAACCCAGGAAGGATTTGTTCTTTGTCCAAGTCATACCAAGGTTCAGGAAACTCGTAAAATGGCTCAATGTCGTTTTGTAACACAAATTTCCCGTTCAACGTGAGATTTCCTCTTCAACACATTAGAACTAATTTTATCATCAAAACCCAAGCCATAATGATTTCGCTTGTCAATTATCGAAATTGGGTGCCTCATGCCTTCACCATCCCGACCTAAACCAGTTCCTGGCACATAACCCATTTTCAACATCAATTAAAGTCCTCTGTTAAGTGTCTGTGGTATTGGATCTTGGATCTCTTGAACGGAATCCGGGGGTAGAGTAGATTTTCAAGTTTGGTTGGTCATTGGTTGGAAAAGGATACCTATCATTATATACTTGAGATTAGGATTTCCTCTCCTTTTTTTCAAAAAAAAAAGTAAATGATAAATGAAAAAAAAATTCATGCGGGGAAAAAGATTTTATAACACGATAAACGTTTAAAAGACGCCTGTTAAGTTAAATAAGTTAGCGGGGTGTTCATTCCTTAAAAAAAATTGATTATGGGTCGTGCCATAAGGCTGCCTACGTATCTCCAAACAAATTTTTGTATTCGCTTTTTCTTTTTTTTTTGGAGAATCAGACCCGTCGTAGTTCATAATAGTAGAAGATTTTATTTTTTTTTGAAACAACTACACTCAAACAGAGTTGCCTACGTACCTCTGTAACAATGTGCGTGCGAGTACAATTGTGTATGATTATGAAATAGTGCTTTGGGGGATCAAGCTGTACGTAGTTCTTTGTACCAAAAGGAAAACATAAAAAAATGCCTGGTTTACAAAGTCCATACTACCCCTCTCATTTATCCTTCTTAATGGAGGGTAAGGTAGAGATCACAGTGCCGTTGTAGTGATAGATTGTTGATGCTTCCTTTTCCAGGTAGACACATTTCTTAGGCTTTAGGGTTTCCGACAGTCCTACAACATCCTTTCTCATAGTCTTGTTGGGATGTCTTCTCCGAATAGTGACGAGCAATCAAAAGAGTGGGATCGTCTTCACGTGTCGAAATGGAAAGGGCATTTATGGACACTTTCTGATTCGGGCAGGAAATTCCAATTGTGCGCTTTATGCACCAACAGAGGGCGTGACACACATTAATATCGTGACCATGTAACTGATGATAGTGACAATATTTCTTGAGATTTATCCCAATAGGATCAGCTCCTGCTCGGCGAGGTAGTGGTTTGATGCGACTTTGTTCGAGCAGTTTACGAAACATATCAGCTTGAGAGTCTTGTGGTTGTGCCGAGTTTGTTTCAGGTATGTTAGACTTGGGATGGGCTGGAGTGATGATTCCACGATCGATGAGATCCTGGATAGCACACTTAAGGTCATAACAAGTATCTGTTCTATGCCCATACTGATGACAATAACTACAATATTGTCTCATATCGGTTTCATGTGGTGGTAATGAATACACATAGCTCTTTGCCCGAAGAATACCCTTTTTGCTCAAACGATCGTACACCACACTCAATGGTTCGTCGAACACCACACTAAATGGTTCGTCGATTCGAGTGAATATCCTCCTGTTAGCCATTGCACATTGAGGGTGCACTTTAGGCCTTCTTTCTTGTAGCCGATAGGCATCAATTTCGTAATCGTGTCTCTCCAAGTGAGAGCGATCAGTGTATTTGATGGAGACCATGTGGCGATAATAAAATTCATTTAGCTTCCTCAGTAATATCAACATGAACTCCCGATCAGTAATAGGAAAGCGAAGTTGAGCCCGAATGTAAGAGCACCTTGAAAAGAGATGTGAAAATGATTCCCGGTCATTTGCTCCATATTTACTACCTTCCGTTTTTTATCGTCGATCTGCCGAAATTCAAATGCCCAATCACTGAATGCTTGAGCAATTTCCCCCAAGAACTTCTACTTGTTGGCCCTGAAGTATAATACCAGGATAACGCCGGTCCCTCCAGACTTCTGTTGAATAACATGGGAATGCTCTTCTGGAACATTTAAGGGATATAAGGCGTTCACGAAGTTGTATAAATGGAGGATGGGATTTCCCAAACCATTGAACTTCTCAAGCTGGGGAAGATTATGGTAACAATCTTCATGCATGTAGTTAGGGAAAAGGACCAACTCCTCCGGGTACACTGACCTTCTATCACAGAATATCGAAATCCAAATCAAAGTTCTCGGCCCTAGATCTTTTCCGAGATCCCTCATCATGACCTTGTCTAAAAGAATTACTTTTCCAAGATTCTCCTCTAAAACAAGGGTCGTCGTCTTTTGGAGTTTTTGGCTCTTTTTCTGCCTTATCTTCATTAGACCAGTTTGTTCCACCCCTAGCTTCTTGGGAATTAACCTCAGAGTCATTGTCACCTTCTTGAAGCTTTTCTTCTGGATCTTCCTCAGTTTCTTCCTCTTCCAGATCTTCATCAGTTTCTTCATCCTCCTCCAAGTCCTCTTCGGTTACTTCTTCTTCTTCTTTCCACGAGTCAATTGAATCAAATCCAATTTTATGGACAATGAACCTGTCCACTCGATTACCCTCCTCTTCATCTAAGTAGAGCACAGATTTCCCAATACTAGAGACACTCATAACTTTTGGGTTACCCACAAGTGTTAGTGCATCGTGATTCGTGAGAAATTTCACCTTTTGGTGTAAAGTAGAGGCCACCGCCTTGTTCTCATGAAGTCATGGTCTACCCAGTAGAAGATTAAAGCACGTTTCAATGCCAATTACAACAAATTCAACATTTCTAGCCACTGGTCCATATTCCAAAAGTAATTCAATTGACCCCAAAACATCTCTTTTGGCATTATCGTAAGCCTTAACAACCTGGCTTGAAGGTGTCAAGTCTTCCTTTTTAATAACCGAGCTTTGTCATAACTCGATATGGACATACATTGATGGCAGAACCATTGTCAATAAGTACCCGAGGTATTGTCCATCCATGGAATTTTACGGTTATGTGCAAAGAGTTATTATGGTTGATACACTCTAAGAGATCATTGTCGGTGAACATTAAAGTACGATCGACCCCATGAATAAGTCCCACCATTTGATGTGGTGTTATGGATGGGACGATCGAAACCTCATTGAGATGTCTCAGAATGGCAGCCCGATGGGGTTGTGAATGGGTCAACAACTTCTAGATAGAAACATTTGCATTAACCTCCTTCATGCGCTTAATAGCGTCATCTTCTTCCTTATTCTCTTCTGCTAATTCTTTATCCTTTTCTCTCCTTCTCAAGGCTTCCACAGGATTCTCATCCTCAAGGTATGAAGATTTAAAGTGACGACCTTCACGAGTCAAATGAGCCACATGTAAATCTTCGTCATCACTAAGATCTTCAAGGTAAATCGGACATCGAAGATTACTAGGAGTATTAAGTTGTGCCCCAGTGTTTTTATCAACAATAGACAACAACGAGTAAGCATCATCATCGTCGTCTATTAGGCAAAATGCTCCATCATAGCCCGTAGTGGCACATACATCAGAGAACAGATTTTTGTTGAGGATAACCTCAGAACCCTTGTGTAGTGAATATTTCAAGCCATTACCACAAACTTGAACCCCACTGTGATCATACACTTAAGCATGATGGCGTCCAAAGGGAAGGAAGCTAGAGCAAAAGAGTCGCCAACAAGTTTTAGGAACTTGTAAACTGTTCACAAGGTGAAGATTACACCCCTTAATGATCCATGAGATCGTCAACTCCAAAAGGTCTTGAACCAAATAAGGTTCTGGGATGAAGGTACAAATCCAACCTAAAAGAGATTGAACCTGCCCTAAATAGGCCTCTACTTCATTCTTCTCGTATTCATGTGCGCTTTCTGACTAACATGCAATCATCAGATTAACCCTAACCCTGTTTATCTATGTTGGTTGAATTTAATGCACAAATAAAACTATTATTGGCGATCACTTTAATTATAATCATATTAGCCCTAAACAAGATTATTAATTATCTTATTAAGCGTGATTACAAGTACAAATTCCCTTTAAACATGCATAAAAGGTGTGATCAAGCAATAACAGTAATATAATATATCAAGCAACATAATAATAATAAAAATAATAATCATCATAATAATAATCATGTTAATAATAAAGCTTAAATATAATAGCAAGATCCTAGGCATGATACTAACAAGATTAATAACAAATCCTAGCATGTCACTAAGCAATAAAGAATCAAAGCTTTAGCCCTAACATGATACTAACATGATATTAGAAAGGAGTAAAAGGCACCCTAAACATGATACTAGAAAGCAATAGAAACATCCTAACATGATATTAGGAACTAATAAATAACAAACATGCTTTCTACAAGAATAGAGCAATAAGACTACATACTTTGATGCCTCGTATCTATTTCTAATAACAAAATACACGCGTTAGTAACTTCAAGGAAAATATAAATCAAAACAATTAAATTAAATAATGGAAAGAGAGATTAGGGACCAAACCCTCAGAAATTATAACCTTTCACGTCTAGGGCGAAGGCAACTTCAAACTCGGCTAGGTATTTCTAGATCTCATGTATGCGGAATTGTGTTTGTGAAAAGCTAGAGAGATGAGAGCATTTAGAGAATAGATGATTGTAGATAATTGATGATAATTGATGAATAAAACGGAGGTTCAGGACCCTATTTATAAGAAAATAGTCCGGAAATAGGTAAAATTTGATAAGGAATAAAACTCCACTCTGTCGCCGCAAAACCAAGCTCTGTCGCGTGGTGACAAGGCTTGTCGCGTGGTGACAAGGATTGTCGCTTGGCGACAAGGCTTGTCGCGTAGCGACAGGCCTGTCATTTGGCGACAGCCTGGATTCCTACGCGCTTTCAAACACGGAGTCCACTTATCAATCAAAATTGACTCGTAAAGTCCGTATGAAAACTGAAATCGTATTTTTCATGAAATAATATTTTATTCCAAGTAAAACTTATCAAAATATAATTATCAATTCTAATTTTATTAGGATTTAAGAGAACCTTCTAGAGAATTCTAGAAGACTATCATTAATTCTAATAACTTTAGGAATAATAATTAACATTGGGCCCTCCCATAGATCATTGGGCCGCATGTAAAGATCAAACTAGGCCAAGTTTAGTACTTTGGCCATAACTTCCTCATTATTCATCGGAATTGGGCTTATAATATATCGTTGGAAAACTCTTTGCAAGCCCCATCCAACTACACTATTATTGGACCCTTGTAGTGGACCAAACTAAACTGGATTAACTATTTTCATAAAATAGAGTTGTTTTTCGAAAACAGAAAGAAAGAATTTTTAATAAAAACTAACCGCAACATCTGACCTTTCATACTTTCACTTCGTCCGATTATCATTCGACGCAAAAGGTATTCATCACTAGGTTTAGTTTTGGGGAGACACAAATGGGTGTCTACACCTTGCATGGCACAAGCTTGACCCTTTACTGAGTGGAGTGATCATACACAACACATACATGATTTTTGGATAATGGCATCTCATACATTCGAGGGGAATTTTGAACCATTAATAGTGTAGGATCGATTTTGTTACTACAAGTGGAGATGGTGTTTATAGAGACGGGAGGCTTATGATTGGAAAGAGGATTGTTAGTGATGCTTGGTTGTGTGTTTTTAAATTTATCAGAGGATGCCCCAACTGAAGCCTTCCTCCATCTACTAAGTCTTGAATACGGTGTTTGAATGCTGTGAATTTTCAATGTCATGCCCAGGCCCTTGATGGAATTCACGGTGTTGGTTCGGGTTGTAACTGGGAGGAGGATTTCTTGGGGGTGGCCTTGGGTTCAAAGGTTGAACAAGGTTGGCCTTTTTTAGTTTGGAGAAAGCTTGAGCATAAGTCATGTTCAAAGGGGTAAAATTTCTCTGTGGCCTGAGCTGAAATGCGGGAGTGGCGCCAATGTTTTGTATCAAGTTTTTTGGTTTTGAGGGTATTGAGTCATTGTTGTTGGTTTTCCTATTGCCCCCAAACTTAGGATTGTGAGATGTATTACTACTACTCACTTCATCTTTCTTGATATCTCCCCTTTTTATGGCATCCTCCACCAAGGCTCTTGTTGATATGAGAGCCTTGAATGACGGAAAATACTAGAAAGCCATTCGTCCTCGATAGATGGGAAGAAGGTTCTTCACTATCATCAGTAATTGTTCTTCTACGTTTGGCCTATTTACCATCTTTGCAGCCTTATTTCTCCACCTGGTGATGAAGGCGGAAAATGTTTCATTATGCTTTTGCGCAGTTGTCTCCAAATCCCTCCTTGTTACATCGATCTCTTCATTATATTTGTATTGGCTAGAAAATTCACGCACAATATCTGCCCATGAAGATTTCTTTGTGTTTTCTAGATTAAGAAACCAATGAGCAACAGCCCTATCTAAATATTGTTGAAACAATTGTGCCATTAAAGGTTCGTCGACACCCCAAGGACTCATGGCCCCTACGTACAGTTTCAAAAAATTGGTAGGAATTCCTGTACCATCGAATCTCGTGAGATTCGGCATCTTAAAACCAGATAGCAGTCGTGCTTTCGGAAATAAGGTGAGACCATGAATATCCAACCAAGGTTCCGCTTTTGTCATACCCTTCAGTACTTCCTTGAGCCTGAGAATATCTTCCTTGATCTTGGTAGGAGCTTCTCTATCACCATTTCCCTCATCTAGCTGCAATGGTGAAGCTACCTCTAAATCATGAAGAAGAGGAGGAGCACTTACTCTCTGTCTTAACAAGCTCTGTATTGTTTGTTCCATAGTATCTTGACGATCAAGGATAGCTCGCATAATTCCTCGAAGATCATT
This sequence comes from Chenopodium album, assembly GCF_948465745.1. NCBI lineage: Eukaryota > Viridiplantae > Streptophyta > Magnoliopsida > Caryophyllales > Amaranthaceae > Chenopodium > Chenopodium album. The sequence continues at coordinate 12,524,721 of NC_137850.1, forward strand.
AGATGGATCGGGGTTTAGCGAACTCTCATGACCAGGAATCTCAGACATTTCTCTTGGTGGTGGAGAATGAACTTCCCTTGGTGTCAAATGACCCGGGGAAAATGCTACTGAATTAGATTGTAAACTGGGAGAAGAAGTTTAACGGACAAGCCTAGATCCTGTGCGGGTCCAGGTAGATTTCATGAGGTAAAAAGGGAACATTACTGTAGACGAACAAAAACTTATTCGACAAGCTAAAAAGAAAAGTATATAAAAAGTTTTAAAGGAAATGAACACCCCTTTTTTTAATAAGATTAAAAAAAAAAAAAGACTTGAACCCTACTACAAAGATTCCTTGTGTGTTGGACACGTTATTGGTTCTTGCTTTATAAAAACCTAAAGCTTGAAATAAGACCCTTCACTCAAACTTTTTCTCTCTCTAAAATCTCAAGTGTTATCTTCTGAGATTTTTCTTACTTTGCTCAATTTTGAATTATGGATCCTAATGCCTCACGCGTCAGAGATTTGATTCACTTCTTCTCTGACACTTCGCGCCTTACTCTCGGGGGATTAAGAGAAAGGGAACGTAACGAGATTCTTGGTTCAACACGACCAGAAGATCATCCATCTCAATTTTCTAGAAAGAACCTTTCCCTCAATTCCTTTAGTGAAACATGCACTAGTGACCAGTCCACCTCAAGTATTCAAGGTAAGAAGCTCCCTAGAGTCACTCTTCTTATTTGTGGTAGATACAATGGTACTAGCCATGTCTTTGTCTCTACGCTTCCCTATAGACTCGGTTTACCCTATTATAGCTACTATAAGTCAACAAAACCTCCCTTTTTCTAGTGAACTCGTAAAGAGTCCAAACCTATCCTCACATTTCCCTTTTAACCTCCCCACGTACTCATCTCTTACGTTATTGTTTTGGGATGCTCGTGGGTACTGTACAAGTCAAATGCTAAGTAACATCTTCATTTTAATTAAAACTTATCTCCCTACTTGTTTTTTCTTGCTCATCTCTGATTCGTCAATCGGGAAGGAAGTCTCCGAGAGTTTAGGCATGACAATGTCTTGTACTCTTTCAGGACATAATTCTCTCCCATCAACATTATTCTTATGGAGTGATTCGTGTTTCTTTTCTCTCACTCGATTGACTGAGGGGTCAATATCCATATCGGTTTATAATACTCCTTGTAGTGTCTATTCTGGAACTTCCTTACTCCAGGGGAAAGGTCCACCTCAAAGCTCTATCAATCAACCTTGGCGGGTATGTCAGATTTCATAACCTATAATCATTTAACAATGATGATGGGTGGTCCTTCCAACTATCGAGAGTCTAAGGAGAGTTTCATTCAAAAACTTCCTCCACGTAAGAGATATTATATATCTCATCTCCCCGAGACTTTATGGGCAATAGGTCAAAGGAGTCTTTTTATAAAAATAGACAGGTTAACTAGGGCATTGTCAACTACTTCTTGGTTACGTGAAAATCCTCATACTCTATCCTTAGCTGCTTTATCAGACGACTCAGATGGATGTAAGGGTGGTTATACATTGCGAGAACCAGGGGATTTTTGGAAGTTTGGTTTTGGTTCAAGGCTTAGAGGGCCTAGTTTTCCCTTTTTCTCGCTATGTTTATTGTAAAATGGGTTGTAAAAGGCTTGCTCTCTAAAAGTGAAACAATCAGAAGTAATGCTAGACGTCAATCGCTTCATCTCATTCATGGCTATACTAGTTGTCTACGCAGCAAACGTTATGTGACATTCTACTCCTAATGCGCTCTCGTGGTTAGGAAGTTAGTATTCGACACTCCCCTCAAGACATGTTTCGAGGAGCCCGACTCATTGTCGACCATTGTCAAGGGTTTACTTGGGGTCAAACAAAGATGTTTGAAGCTCCACCATCTGCTGAGATTAAATTAGGGCCTTTTTTACCTTTGTATTATGGTTGTTTATTTTTTAGTTTATTATTATGGTTATATCACTATATAAGTATGAATTAATGTTCTTTTCCATCTATTTTCCACCTCATGAAGGAATGTGAAAAGTAAAAAAATAAATAAATAAATAGAAAACAAAGCCTGCAGCAATATAACAAACTGTTAATGGCCGAGCCCAAAGGCTGCCTACGTATTCCTGAGTGTGAAAATGTGTTGAGTGTAACGTGATTCAGGAAATCTGGCCAATTGTAGTTCGACAAGATAATTTTTATTTTTTGCGACTGCACTCAAAGTGAGCTGCCTATGTACCCTGTTACAAGATTTTTTTTATTTTTCATTTTTCATTTTTTTAGGGATCAAGTCGCTCGTAGTTCAAATAAAAAAAATTACAACAAACTTTACTGAAAATATAACGACTACTACTACCATGCATCTACTTCCCAAGTCAAAAGTCGCTTCTCCCGTGCAGCTCTCCGTTTGGCAACATATAAGGGGTTATCTTCTTTATCCAAAATCCATGATGCCCATGCTTTACACACTACCATGCACGACTCCGTTGTTAAAGGATCGATGTTGTCGAGAAAGATGTAAGGTTCCATGATTTCTCGTTGGGATGCCACTATGTTTGCAGATGTTTCAATCCCTTCACAAGGAACTGCTATGTCTTCGTCATAAAGCCAATTAAACCTCCTTCAGATATCATCAGCCTTTGCCTTGTTCAGTATCCAGTTCGGCTTGTCCCGTTCATTTTCCAAAATAGGAAAATATAGTGTTCTTTTGCAAATGGCGGGCGCCTTATTACAACCACCCCATCATTTTCTATGCAATGATATGTCGTTTTTATGGTGTTTATCCAACCTCCATATTGAGATGAACTTTCACCTCTATAGGTTTCCCTACTATAGTCACCACATATAGTAATGATGCCCCAAGATGCTCTCATCTTTAGCTTCTGGTGTAAGCTAGATGAGATTGTTTTACACCCGTGCAGCCAAGGTCTTCCTATTAACAAGTTGCATGAGAGACGAAAATCCACTACCATAAACTCTATGTTGAACAGAACATTCTCATGTACCAAAGGTAAGACTATAGACCCCGTCACTTTCCTTGGCAATTGGTCAAAACCTTTGAGAAAAATGGAGCAGTAAGTAATATGTAAATCATTGTGCCCCAGCTCGTACAAGTATTCTCGGGAACAGAGATTAACGTCAGATCCGGTGTCAACCAATATGTGATTAATATACTTGAACCGTGTCGGAGAGTGATATGCAGTGGTTCATTATGATAGTGATTAGGGGTTAAATCGCTATCTGTAATGGTGAGCCCTGGATCAAAATCGTGATGTCCGATTTTTTACCTTTTCGTGAGGAAGAATGAAAAGCGTCTAAGGTTTTGAATACATTTTGAGAATACATTGATTCATGGATAGGCACATCATATAGTAATTCGAGGCCAGTTTGACGAGAATGGGGGACAGTGTTTTCTTAGCGAGAGGCCTTGGATTGTTCAATAGTGGAAACCTTTGGGTGCGGGTTTTTATCATTCCGAGATTCAGGTCGTAAGGTTAAAATTTTAGAGACATCATGGAAGGTTAAAGATTCATGAAGCTGTGCTGGCATCTTTTGGGATTGAACTAACATGAGGGGATGAAATAGGTAAATCTAGGGCTGACCAAGTTTGATATCATAGGGAACTGGTATATCACAAATCATGAAACTTGTGGTGAAACTTACACCATTTTATTTAATAATAGCATCAATTTTACCACATACATTTTCATATACATCGTTGTTAAAAAAATCATCTATTGTTACAGGTCTAAGTTCTTCCTTCTCGAATTCCCACTCAACAAATGTATGGTACGGGCACATATTAATGGAAGACTCTTCATCAATGTGAACGTGATGATACTTGATGTTATGACATATCATTGCATGATCCAGTGAGTCATTTATAAAACCCTTTCTAATCAAATCGTCTTTGACCTGGTGAAGATCAAGTTTGAAGATTTCCCTCAAATCCCTAAAAGGGGTTGAGGCATTTATGATTGTTCTTTTGAGATAATCACTAAATGCCTCACGATACATTGAGGAATTTGACAGCAAGTCCCATAATGATCTTTCAAAATTTTCCTTCTTCGGTCTCGAAGTCGAACCTCCCCTAAAACTCACCATATTGCACACTGTGGTTGCCATGTTCGGTAAGACTGCATCCCCATGAATTATTATCACACCGCCCGGGGTTGAAAACCTGACCTTATGATGAATCGCAGAGGCAATTGCCTCTATATGTTGTAACCATGATTTTCCCAAGGTAAAGGTGAGGTTTTCCGGATCATTAATTACTTAAAACTCGGCATTACAAACCCAGTCATGATATCCTAGTGGCAAGGTGATTTCTCCAATTGCATGTATAAGAGTGCGATTGCATGTTCTAACCATCTTCTTTGAGGGTCTTAAAGGAGCGTCTTCACATCCTAATTTCTCGAGAATGGTTTTTCTACAAATGTTGAATGCAGACTCACTATCTACCAAAATTCCTGAGATTTCATAGCAATCTGATACCAAAGTAATGGACAAAGGCCGATCATTACTGTAGTCATTCGACAAATCTGCATTTGTAAATTAGACCTCAAAGTAGGTGGAGTCCACAATCTTGGAATTGGAATTTTCCCATCATCAATCAATTGTTGGACGACATGTCTTAGATCACTACAAACATTTGAATTGTGCCCATAGTCATGACAATAGTTGCAATATTTCCCCATATCATCCCCAGGAGACGGCATAGTGTAGTTATTATGCTTTGACTTGAGGAAACCCTACAACTTCAACCCATGATATATAACACTTAGTGATTCACACCTCCTAGAGTTAATTTGGCGGATGGAACCCCAACGACCTCCTCCACTACACATTTGTGCTTCTGTATCCATATCTAGGTCTCTAAACAACGAGTGAATAGCAATTTTGATTGGCAAGAACATGGTTGATGAAAAAAAAAAAAAAAAAAAAAAAGCCTTCAAGGTATTGAGGGGTATAAGACTCTCCTTTGAAAAGAACATTAATTCATATATTAACTTATCAATAGTGATTAACCATTCTTTAAGTTGAAAAGATTTTATTAAAGGATTTTGGCATCCCTTAAAATGCACCATATATGGTGTTTGTTAGTCTTGGAAAATTAAACCCTCTTGAGATCACATGAGGAAAGGTCTAAGGCTAACTCTCGATTTATTATTGGGTCCATAAATAAGCTTCCTAAAAAAACGGTTTCACTTTTAAAAAGAAAAAAAATGAGTTTTAGGTAAAAAACAAAATAAACAAAGAAAAACCCTTATGACAACACGAATGAATCATTAACACAAATGACCGCAAAGACTTCATGCATGTATTGATTCACATGTTTCTTAATCTAATGGGCAATCCGTTTTGAGTAAATTATTAACCAAGTGGCCTCGTATCACTTCCAACCGTGAACACCGAGGTGGATGTTCCTAACAGAGCTGATTGCAATAGCACGGATGTAGGTTTACGCCCTTATTCATTAATTTTGTTGTCTACCTTACCAATAGGCAGAGGGTCGGCCTAAAAAAGAAAAAGAAAGAATGTTCATGCTCATGACAATTGATGGATGACTACACACACAACATGCTTATAAGAACACTTAAACCATTTAACAACAAAATTTAAGGTTTAAATCACTAAACACATTTTTTTTAAAATAAAAAAAATCCCCAGTGGAGTCGCCAGACTATGGTACCTGGTTTTTAGTGGACAAATTAGTCTTAAGTGGTTCCACTTAAGTGTATAATAAGACTTTTAATTAAAAACGTAGACTTGCCACCTTATTTTTACCCGAATAAGGACGAATTATAAAACAGTCAATTTTTAAGAAATAATACTAAAAACTAACTGCTAACTCCATAAAAAGAAAATTTTAAGGTATAGTCTTGGGTTCGGGATTTAAGTTAAGAGAATCGAACGTCTAGAACTCGTCTTCTCTTCCGTTTTAAAGAACGGGCTCTTACTAATGCGTTGTTTAAGGTCAAGTTTTAAGACATGTTAGTCACATAAAATGATATAATAATTAATATAAGGTAGGTTCGAGCACCAAAGTTGCACTACGTACCGATCATAGTGGGATTTTGAATTCACTCATGGATCAAAACATTCGTAGTTCGGACAAATGCCGTGTTTTAAATAACCAATTCCATTGGGTTCTTTATTTGGGCAGTTGACATAAACATCATTTTTTTGTAAGTAGGATTTTAGTGCTCTTTGACGGATTCACTCATAAAAGTAAACTGAACCACCTTGGTTGAGGAAAATCACCCTGATTAGTAATCAACAAAAATGTCTTTTGAACAAGACAATTCAACAAATGCGTCCCAATTGACGACTTTTTAGTGGCTCAAGGTATTTTTTTAGAATGAAACGGTAAGGGTTCACTATGTAATCTCACTTTAGATTTAAAAATCACTCAAGGGTAATATTTGTAATGTTTTAAGGTTTATGTGTTTAGGCTTAATGGAATTGGCCAAATAAAACACGACACCTGTCAAGGCCTTACTTCCAAATAAAAGGGAACAATAAACTATTTAATCGTATCCAATTGTCAATTAATCCATCGGGTAATTATAATGGGATATGAGCTTATTTTTATGGAGATGGATAATTGTTACAACCTTATACAACTAAATAATTAATCTTACCATCTGGTTTGGAAATGAGGCCATAACCTTATATTAACTATCATTAATTATTAAAAACAAGCATGCAAAGTTATGATTCATTCTTGTGTTATGAAAAGGTTTTGAGATTAAAAAAAAGTTCATAAAATTATAAAGTTTTTATTTCTAAAATCGTTTTAAAATAAATTTAAAGTTTCTTAAAATATCATTTATTTCCAATGTCATCTTAATATAAGATTAAGTTTCCTCAAAAACAATCATTTAAGAACAAAAATTAAAGTTTATTAAAACTCTTAATTCTAAAGTCATCTCTAGATTAAAGTTCCTTAAAACTCTTTTATTTCGAAAGTTATATTTAGATAAAATTAAAAGACATCCTAATAATAAAAGTTTCATAAGTTAAAATTACATACCATAGTGTAATATAGATTTCATACAATTAGTTTCTTAAAAAAAAAACTGATTCAATTTTTTTAAAAAGAAAGTAAATAAGAAAAAATCTGCATTTTCCTCATTTTAGATATCTTGAACAAAAAAAATCATTAAAAATCATAGAAAAATCGAAAAAATTACTGTGAGATATGGTTGAAAAGCTCTTGAAAAATTTTATCACTTGAGATAAAGAAATGGAATTGTTTCTAGGCATAAGGGCTGTTGCATAGATCATCTTTAGCACGTGGTAAGTTACACTTTATCCTTGAACATCCTTTACATAAACTCTTACTTCCTTAGGTCTATAAACTCACTTAAAAAGAAAATTATTCTTAATATATATCTTAGACAAACATATGAATGCATTAATACCTTATATATTTAATTCATTAGAAAAAAATAATGCAAAATGCAATAATTGTCCCCTTTTTTTATAACCTATCACCTCACCAGTAGGCTTGGCTTTCTAATATGGAGTAATGAAAGATTTAGGGCTAATTTAGCACCTAATATCATAATTACTCCTATTGATAACATCACATGGGAACAAACACATTAGTTAGCATAATAATAATAACTAAGGAAATTAAGAAAGGAATAAGGATAATACCTTGAGCTAGATGTAGCTATTTTATGGATAACCTTTTTTGCTTATCAAGGATTAAAAGATGATAACTCCTTAATTAAAGTGAAATAAGAGAGACTAGGTGATGTTTTTTAAAATTTTTGAGATATTAAAAGAAACTAGTGCAAAATGAAGCTAATGAACCCCTTTTTTTTATTTTTTGTTAATAAAATTAATCTAAATCTTGAAGAATAAACTTTTTTTTTTAGTTTTAATATATATACTAGGAACACTTAAGCAACTAAACTAATTTTTTTTTAACAAAGATAAGAAATGACAACAATATTTGAACTTAAAATATTTTTTTTGTTTTTTTTTTTTTTTTTTTGTAGGAATTAGAGATAATAACAATACTTAGTAAAAATAACAACTTAACTAGATGATGCTTTTTATAAGCTAATAACTTAAAAATAAAGCTAAATTTAGAGAGATTTTAACTAAAATAAAATATTAGAGGAGAATTTTTTTGAGAGGGAATTAGTAGGAAATTTTTTGGTGTCTTAAATTGAGAAAATTAGGGGGGTATTTATAGAAAAATAAAGGGGTTAATTTGTAAATAAATAAAAGGTAATTCAAGGATTTAAATGGTAAATATCAAGATTTTGGTAATAATGAAGATCTTGATATTAAATTCTTTTGTTTTTTATGTAACAAACTAATTAATCAGTTTTACAACACTTAAACTGATAAAATAAAGAAAACCGTAACTTAATCAGGCTCTAATAATGATATTAAAAAGGTTCTAAAATGCCATGGCATAAATATATATATATATATATATATATATATATATATATATATATATATATATATATATATATATGTATATATAACTAAATCATGACAAAATTCAAAAATATTGACGTGGTATACGTATGACAGAATACCTAAACCTACTAAGTGATTATTATACTCACCAAGGTACTAAAACAACACTGATAAAATAAATAACTCCCTAAAATATCAGCTCTGAAAGTTACTCAAAGACATAAGGTTACAGTACTCGTAGGGTCAGACAAAATACTTTCAGAGCTTATATATAGAAATAAAAATTAACTCTTGCCCTTATTAGACAACACATAAAAATTTACCAAAGAACATCTAACCATACGAAAAAATCTTATACGCACGAACATTACAAACAATGACCCTTACTAAAAAGTATAAAGGAAGATAAATCATATAAAGTCATAAGATTGACGTGGTCAAAGTGAAAATATACCATGTAAAATCATACAACAAAAAGGTTGACATGGTTGAGAGTAAAAAGAAAAAAAAATATTATGTTAAGTCATACGACATAAATTTAACGTAGTCAAAAGTAAAATATATTCCTTTAACCGGACAACTTTCAAAAAAAAAAAGTGAACTCTTATCTCGTCTTACTCTACTAAAACACAAATTTATAAGTATCACAGTCGTAAAAAAAATACAAAACTAGATCAAAACAACAAGAAAACGAATAAAACAGATGCCTAAATTCACGTCGACAACAAACGTAATGGTGAAAATGCTCATTTGAATAGTGTTAAATAGTGTTTGAATAGTGTCAAATAGTGTTTGAATAGTGTCAAATAGTGTTTGAATAATAATATGCAGTATGAAATCCAACTGTCCCAATTACCGTCAGATAATTTTTGATACAATGGGTCCAATTCGAAATTTATTGGATACAATATTAACCAAGGGAGAAAGAAAAAAAAAAAGGTAACATTATTTCACTATTGACAATTGTTCATCAAAATTGACAAAAGGATACAAAAACTACACCGAAATAAGCAAGTCTAAAAAGTAAATAAGATAAATAAAAAAGAAAATAAAAGAAAAAAGAAAAAGAAAAAGAAAAAGAAAAGTAAAATGAAAACAAACAAATTAAAAAAAAGTAACAATCACAAAAGAATCATGTCAGAGCAATAATTTCTCTTTACCGAAATGTAGAGGATCAGGCGTAGGCAAGATTCAATTTTTATGCTGATTTTACTATTCCCATTTATTTATTCTTCTACGCGTTGTGTTCATACATCCCACAAGTATTTTTCTTTTACCCTCGTCCATATAATGCTCAACTATCCTTAAATAAATATCGATGTTTTTGATCCAAACTTGTACTTATCGGATCAAGTATTAATTGTGGGACGAAAAGACAATGTTATTTTAGTATGCAGTAAAACAAGTGTATATAAAAGAAACTCTTTTTAATACTAAGATAGTAATACTTTTTTATGTGTGACAAACTTTATTGTAGGGAAAGGAATGTTTGTCCTTTCCCTACCTAGGTTGGGCATGAGTCTTTAGACTAGTGGGCTTTTTATAGGTAAGTGGACCAAATAATGGGGTATTGAACAAATCGTAAAAATCACTAGATAAAAAAAAAATACTATAATACTCTAAGTGAACATACCAATATGATTATTATACTTTAAAAGGGTTAAACAATACTTGTTTATAACGAAAATGACATATTCCCCCGACGAGACAAAAAATATCGTACTTTTATACTATATAATTGTTATACATATACAAAAAAAATACGGTATAAAAATACCCACTTTTTACTAAAAAAGAAGATTACCTTTATCCAAATCTCAATCCACCACTTATTTCTTATCTTATTCTATCTCCCTCCTTGCCCGAAAAAACCAAATAAAACCACCATTAATTTCGGACACCATGTTTTAAAACAACCAGGAAGATCAACCGGTCTTCTCCTTCGAGGAAAAAATGAGGATGATACGGGTGTATTTTATGTACATTGTGGGGTTAGTGGTCCTCCTAATGGCGGCATTAGTTTACTTGCTAATCCACAAGTGAAGCCCGAAATTACTTCGGAGTAGCAGGGTAAAAATACATGTGGTGTTAGCTGTACTTCAAAGTTTTGTAATTTAGTAGTTTAGAAGTACAAATTGTAACATGTATTTTGGAAATTATGAAATAAAATTATTATTATTACTCGTTTTTTTCGTTTTTTTTTTTAAAAAAATGTTATTAAGTTATAAAAAATATTCTAGCATATACTTACCACGTAATCAGGAAGCAAAATAATGATAATTGTTGCAAAAATAACAATTATAACGATAAAAATTATAAAGAATAATATTAATGGTATTATAAATAATAATAATAATAATAATAATAATAATAATAATAATAATAAACCACAACAATAAGATCAAAATTTGGTGTCTACAACCACTTACCAAAGAGCAGCGACTGCTTTACTCCATGACATGATACATAAAGAGGTTGAAGTATATGTGGACGATATGATTGTAAAATCAAAAGACCGTCCAGGACACCAAATAGCCTTAAGGAAATTCTTTGAGAGGTTAAGAAAATATAATATGAGGCTAAACCCAACCAAGTGTGCATTTGGAGTCACCTTAGAAAAACTCTTAGGCTATATCATTAGCTCTAGAGGAATAGAGATAGATCCAACCAAAATCAAAGCAATTATGTCAATGCTTCCGCCCAAAATCGAGAAACAGATTCGAGGATTTATTTCCGGTTGCAATACATATGTAGGTTCATATCTAAGCTCACTACGATATGTGAACCAATATTCAAGAAGCTCAAAAATAATGTACCAGTAATATGAGAAGACGAGTGTCAAAAAGCCTTTGATAAAATCAAAGCCTATCTCGCTAATCCTCCAGTATTAGCACCTGCGCTTCCAGGAATCCCTCTTCGGCTATACCTAACAGTTACCAAAGAAATAATGGGAGATGTGCTTGCACAAGAAGTAGAAAAATAAAACGTCATCTACTACTTAAGTAAAAAGATGCTTGAGTATGAAGTACGCTACACACCTCTTGAAAAATTGTGCCTCGCATTAGTGTGGGCCACAACCCAGCTAAGACGCTACATGCTCGTCCATACAATGTATATAGTATCTCTAATGAATCCACTTAAATACCATTTTGAGAAATCTACACTCAACGGGTGAATATCTAGATGGATAGTCAACTTAGCCTAATTTGATGTAAGATTTATGCCTCAAAAAGCAATCAAAGGATAAGTAGTTTCAGACTTCTTAGCGGATTTCCCAATCGAAGATTCGACAGCAATGCATGAAAACGACTTTCCAGACGAAGACTTAATGGTCACAGAAGATGATACTTGGACATTATACTTCGATGGAGCCTCAAACCAGAAAGGGTGTGGTGTAGGAGTACTATTAGTATCCCCTAAGGAAGAACACATCCCAATCTCAATAAAGTTAGATTTCGACGTTACCAACAATGCTGCGGAGTACGAAGCATGTATGGTAGGCCTTGAAATTGCTTTGGCATTGGGAGGAAAGAAACTTCAAATATTTGGAGACTCTCCCTTCATCATCAATTAGATCTCCAAAAGATGGAAAGTAAGGAGTGAAAGCTTGGCTCCTTACCAAACATACTTAGAAACCCTTACTGACGAACTAGAGAAGGTAGAATACACATATCTACCAAGAGAAGAAAATCAATTCGTTGATGCCTTGGCAAGACTAGCCTCGATGGTTAGAATTACTAAGGAAATTGAGCAAATGCCTTTAACAATAGAAAAAAGGCATAAGCCAGCTTATATCCAAGCCATAGAAGATGATGAAATAGTTCAAGAAGAAGAAGAGGAAGAGGAACCTTGGTACACTGACATCCTTAATTATGTCACAAAAGAGGAATATCCACTTCATGCTGACAAGAGAGCAAAATGCGCTCTAAGATTTTTGGCTTCCCAATTTTTGCTCATAAACGATGAGCTACACAAAAGGGTACCTAAAGGAAGAGCTCTCCTATGTGTAGGCAAAATGGAAGCTCAAAGGGCGATGAGAATAATCCAAGAAGGAACATGTGGAACTCATATGAACAGCAAAATGCTGGTCCAAAAGATAACGCGCCAAGGATATTATTAGACTACCATGAATAGAAATTGCCATCAATATGTAAAGAGATTGCCTAAATGTGCAACATGTTACACCATCTCTACTTTACACCTATACATCTCCATGGCCATTCTTAACATGGGGAATAGAAATCATTGGGAAAATCAACCCTCCTGGGACAGGAGGCCAAGAATACATCCTTGTTGCAATTGATTACTTCTCAAAATGGGTTGAAGCAGCATTATATGCGAAACTCACCGCAAAGCATGCAGCACTCTTTATCGAAAGAAACATCATATGTCGATATGGAGTCCCACATGAAATGATAAGTGACAATGGAACTCACTTTCAAGCGGAATGTGAAGAATTACTTCAAAAGTATGGCATTCAACATCATCACTCTTCTCCATACAGGCCTCAAGCAAATGGCGTAGTAGAAGCAGCCAATAAAAATTTAAAGACTATCATCGAAAAGATGACGGAAAACTACAAATATTGGCCTGACAAACTCCATTTCGCTCATTGGGGTTATCGCACGTCAATTCGTTCATCCATAGGAAATACGCCATTCTCTTTAGTCTACGAAATGGATGACGTATAACCTGTAGAATTGGAAAGACCTTCCTTACGCATTGTGTTGGAAAGTAAACTGAATGAGGTTGAGTGGACAAGAGCAACATATGAGGAGCTAATTCTACTCGATGAAAAGCGACTAGAAGCTCTACATCATACTCAATGCTATCAAACCCGCATGGCTAGACACTTTAATAAGAAGGTCAAGACCAGAAATATCAAAGTAGGAGACTTGGTGTTAAAAGCAACAAGGAAAAATTTTCTAGACCCAAGAGGCAAATTTAGGCCTAATTGGTCCGGACCATACATCGTCAAAACCATTCTATCAGGAGGTGCCACAAAACTAACGGATATGGATGGTAACAAATTCTCAAATATGACAAATCTTGACCAACTTAAGAAATTCTACCCATGATTGCTTGAGAATTATATTCAAAAGAGCTACGTTGGCCTAATGCTTAAGAATGGATACGTAGGCAACCCTTCACGGGGTGCGACCACTTTAAATTTACAAAAATCGCATTTTTACATCAGCACGTCGAATCAGAATCAGCGTCGCACGAAAATCCAAGTCAACGTGCCGCGACAAAGACTATCGCGCCGCGATAGAAACATCACGCCGCGATGGATCTGAATTTCCAGTGTCGTAAAAGCTTCGTCGATCTGGGCAAGTTTCGGTGAATTTCGGAAAATTTCGACTTCCGTACTCGAATTATATATTTCGAAATTATTTCAAGTTGTTTTCCATTGATTAACTAAAAATTAAATATGAAAGTTGATTTAATTTTTAAAGCTGAAAATTGCATTAATAAAAATTGCAAAAATTACATTATTGATGGAATTAAAGAAAGCTTAAAAAAATAAAATTAACTTGAAACTAAAAATTATCTAATAAATTGAAAGTAAAGCAATGCTCTAATCGGTCTTCTCTTTTCTAGCCCTCTTCCAATTCTTGTTCGTTTCCTCTTCATCATCCATCTCTTTCACCAGTAAGGATCCATTAGATGATCTACATACAACTTTGGTAGAGATAGTTTCTCCCTTGGCCATTACACCAATTTTTTTCTCAACCCACACTTTCTTTTCTGTAGAGTCAGCTTTTCTTTTTTCTTTGCCTTTCGCAACACTCTTATTTTTAGGCATTATAGGTGTCTTGAATTCAACTCTAGAACCCAGGCGATCCTTAGGAGGAATTTTCTTATTCCCTAGGTGGTCTTTAATACTTGTTTTGTCCTTGTTCGTGTTCCAGACTTTGTTCTTGTCCTTTTGAGATCTACCAAGTAACCACTGCTTCACATCTCTAGACAAATGAGAAGGAATTTTATGGGACACAACTTCCCATAAAGGCCTAGCACACCAGTAGTCATCAAATCTTTCCACATCCTGTGAGATCGGAAATTCATAAGGGTGACAAAGATCTCCTGAAGAATGGTTTGAGCAAGACCATATTGTCTTTTCACCCTAGAAGGGCAATAAAAAGTCAACTTTGATAAGCTTGGAATACGGCAAAAGAGTTGAGCATTGACACTAACAATCTTCTCAATTCTCCACCAAGGAACGATCCATTTAATGGAAAAGTCGCGAGTTTCAAATATTCTACTCCACTCCCGACGCCCCATTTTTATAGAGAAGCGCTTCTCTCTACTTACAAGACAATTAGGAGTGTATTTTTCAATATTGTTAGGAGGGATAATTAGCTCTAGCCTTTCCATTAGCCAAATCTGCAAAATTTCAATAAATTATTATTACTATACAAAGTTATATATTTTTTATTTCTGTAATTAAAAGCATTGATTTTCTACCTATAATAAAATTGGAGAACCTCGAAGAGGTGCTTTTGGATCATTTTTTAGCTCATCTAAGCTAAGCATTGTTTCTCTAACGATTAGTGGCATGGGATTCCTCCCGACATCCACTTGTTCCATGACACAAGCTAAAATATCTTGGCCCTTATCCATACTACCATTAGTGAGAAAATATTGGTTAAACATACAAAAAAGGAAGGCTCTTCTCTTGTAAACATGAAAAGACTCCGACTTTGGCCTATTAAAATAAAAAGATGCAAACTTTTTGAGATCAACTTTGGTGCCATCAACTATGACTTTCAAATCATTACCCTTGTGGTTAAGAAACCTCTCAAAATCTTTGTAGTAATATTCATTCAACCTAGGAATTACCGCAAGATCTAGAGAAGGAAAACTAAGAATGGCACCAAATAAGGGGAAATCTCATCTTCTAGTCTAAAGCAATGGGTATCTGGATCTCAATATTCTAAGGCGGTATGTATAAAATCTATGTCAAGATCTACCCCCTTTATACCATATAAACCTCCCAAATGGAAAAAGTCAATTTATTTCCTCTCTTTAGTGGTCAGAGAATGACACCACTCACGGGTTGTATCACAAAAGTTCCTAGCCATAACTACTTGATTGGGGATTAAAAAGCTAATAGTTCTATTGGTTCGCATTATGCTGGAATCGGCAAATTTGGGGCCTATTTATAAACAGAAATCGACGCAAACTAGATTCCAATCAAATTCGAAAAATTCAGAATTATCGCGCCGGGACAAGGCTGTCGCGCCGCGTCAGGCGCATCGCCCCACAATAGGATTGTCGCACCGTGACAGCCAATATCCTCTGTGACAGAGAAACGTTGACCATGTTTTTTCGACTTTGGCTCGAATTTGTACTTTGGCTTTACGGTTTCTTAACCCCTCAAGCCTTATTCAATCTTAATTTGGCATCTTTTTCAAACACTTATCCCATATTGATTATTTTAAGTTTAATTTAATTTAAGCTCATTTTAGTCAAACTCCATTTATTTTTCCATTTTTCTTTCTTGGGGATGAAAGTCGGATACCCTCCAAAGATAATAAAAATGACGGAAATTTTTGCGCAAAAATTTATCACAATTTTTTCCACACACTCACATGCACATAAAATGAAATAATGAAAAAATTAAATGTAAGGGATAAAATGTACATAGTAATGCTAGTATGTATATACATCACATCTAACCAAAGCATAAGAGTCAATGATATACATAAAAAGCAGAGTCCTACATAGTCAAAAATAAATAAACACATGTACAACTATAGCACCAGAGGACGAATACCCAAGGCATCATAAAAATGCAAAGTCCGCAGAGTAACTCCCTGACCAGCGTCAGCCTCTCTAGTCATAGGAATCGAAAGAGTAATGTAATACCCCGTATTTTTATACGTATTTTCCTAATTAATTAATTAATTATTATTTTCTAAAAAGGGTATTTTAGTAATTCAACTTACTATTGAAATCTTGGAGCCAAAATGATATTTGAATTTTGGCGCCAAAAGTATTTTAAAAACAAATTAGTATTTTAGATAAGATTTATTATCCATTTATTTATTTTAAAAACCGGATTATTTATATATTTCAGATATTTTATTGAGGCAAAAGCTATATTTTATTGTTATTTTAATAAGTCCGAAAATCCCATTTATTTGGCTCATAAATTTCAGATTTCCTATGTGAAAATCTAATTTTATTAGTTAAATTATTTGGTGAATATTTGGTATTTTATTATTTAATTATTTATTACAATAAATATTATTTACACAATTATTTTAAATCCTTAAAACTAGCAAAATAATTTCCTAAAATACTAAATAGGAGGGCCGAAAATATGAGCTTAGGAAAGCTCAAAAACTTCGGCCATCCCATGTAGATTTTGGGAAAAATATTTTGGTAAATTGTATTTTTAATTATCTCCTTAAAATCTCCTATTTTCCTTAATTCTAATTCTCCATCTTTTTAGTATCCAATCATTATATTTTCTTGCCATCCATTCTTCTTAATTATTCCTCAAGTAATTCCAATTTCCTTAATATTTTTCATGACAATCATACCTTCCATATTCAATTATACACAATCTCTTCAATATTTTCCTTAAATCTTTACTCACTTCTCCAAGTAATTCCTTAAACCCTACTTACCATAATTCTTCCTACATTTCCCTACCATAATTCATGATCATACTAGCCTATAAATACCCCTTCAATTCATGTTCAAACCTCACACAAAATTCTCATAATTCTCTCTCAAATTCTCTAAGCAATTCCTTATTCTTTTCTTTTTCTTTTTCTTCCCTTGCGCCACCACCACCACCACCGTACACCACCACCTTCCGGCCGCCCACTGCCTCCGCCCTCCACCTCCGGCACCACCTGCTGTCGCCGGCAGCCCCCTTGCCGCCACCTCCTCCCTTCTCTTCTCCTTGGTTTCTTACACTTCTTCTCCTTTTCTCTTATTCAATTATTATTATTATTATTATGGGAGATTAATATAAAATTATTATGAGTAGTTTTAATTATATAAAATCAGATTTTTATGATGCTTATATTGTTTTAATTTAAAAGGTTCATGTACATATAGTTGGGGGGTTTTTCATTTCATTGTTGTGATTATTTGTTAACCTTATATTAATTAAGGTTATATTTATTTGTAGGGTGTTTTTGATCAAGCTTCTTGAGAATTCTTTTGAAGTGTTTTTGGCTAAGCGAGGATCAAGGTACGTTAGGTGGTTAGATACCTTGAAAGTGATCGATTTGAATGAACATGTTTGAATGATTTATGTTGCTTGAATTAAATTGAATTGAATTATGGTTTATGAAATAAAAGTATGTTTAAAAGATGGGTTTTAATAATTAAATTGGAGTATTGATTTTTATAACATGTTTGATTAATTAATTAATTATTCATGTCTAAAAAGGATTGATTTTGAAAGCATGTTGGATTTATAAAAAAAAAGGGAGTTTGAATTATTATTATTAAAGGTTGGAATTATTGGATTTAAAGAGGATTTATTTAATCATTGAATTAAATTTATTATTAATGCTTTATAAGCATGTTAGTAATCCCACTATGCGGATTTGGTATATTGATAAGGCCTTGGACTTTGTATGACCGGGTCTTTCCTCAAGAATAGCCTTGTAACATAAGGAGACTAGCTTGAGGGGGTGCACACTTGGGAGAGGAATTGGTTAAATTGGTTTAATTGGTTTTAAAATAATTGGAATTGGTTTTATTGATTATTGGGATTTGAATATTGAGAATTGGTTTTGAATCATGAGTTTGGAATTATTGGATTAATTATTGGAATTGATTTCAAAAGCATGTTTGCAAATAAATTGAATTTAATTATCTTGCACTTACCGTACTTAGCATATTTTGCTAACCCGTACTTCTTATTTGTTTTGGTTCGCCCTGTTTACCGTAATGGTAAGCAGTGTTATTTCAGGTGGAGTGAATAAATTGATGCATTGGAGTCCCGGGATTTGGTTTCACTAAATTAGGAATTTTGGTCTTGTATTTAAATTGAGTTCTCATAACATTGGTTTCTATCTATAGTTATTATTAATAAAGAAGAGTTTTGAAGTTTCCGCTGCAAAGTATTGTTTTGTTAGTAAGTTGAGTAGCCTTGCGTAATCACGCGGCGGTAATACGCCTAAGTCTATCTCTACTGTATAATTATATGTATTATACTAGTATTTTCGTAGAGGGAGATTTGGGGGTGTTACAAAGTGGTATCAGTTTTCAAGGTCCTAAAAAGATTAAAATTGGAATAGTAATTAAAATTGTGGGTAGACTTAAGGGGGCATATAGGATAGATAGAGTTTCGCATTTGTGTGAAAGTCAAAAACTTTATTTTTTATAAAACTATTTTCCTATTTGTGGAAAGATGAATGAGAAAAGGATGATCAATTTCTCTACGGAGGCCTATAATGGGTACGACTCTCTGTCTAGGAAAGGCTCTCCTCAACGTCGTAGGTAACTTTCCTGGGAGACGCGGGCTCGACCGTCCTATAATCATGATTCAAGTACATATTTATTATTTTCTAAAATAAAAAGAATTGAAATTATTTGAAACTTGAGTATGTGATTATGTGTGCATTGAAGTTGGTGTTAAAACACCTTGAAGTGTGTATAGGGGGTCCGAAATTTTGGAATGTTACCCATGATTGGGTGATTTTGAGTTATACTTGGTTTATTGAGTTATGAATTGCTTATTGCAAATGGATTTTGAATTGGATTGTTTGTGTGATTTGGCATTTAATTAATTGTTTTGCATGTGTGTGTGTGAAACAGATGGAAAAGATTGATCAAATGAGACATCAATATTTTGACATTCATTACTTGAAAGATAGTGGAGTCTTAGTTAGTGAATTCATGACTGGAATTTGTACTTTGGCCTTGACCCTTTGTGAGAAGTATGGTGAGGAAGCCTTGACCCAACAACCTTGGATGGTCCTTTTAGCTTTAGCCCATTTACCTAGGATTAAGAAATACCAACCTCTCTTTGACAAATATGGCGATGTGATCAAGGAAGATGGAACAATGTGGAATGAGAAGCATCATCATGAAGGGAAATGGTTAGCAACCATGTCTAGCCTTAAGAGGGACTTGCACTATGTGGAGCGCAAGTATGAACCTAGGAGGAAAGTTGTGAAAATCCCCTCGATCCCAAAAGATTGAACCTTTGAACCTAATGACCAAATGTACTTCTTAAATGCCCAAGTACCTTTTTCATACCTAAAGAAGCGACATGAGTATATGGAATCTAGTGATGAGTCCATACCACCTCTTGGTAGGAGCAAGCATTACCGTTCTCTTAGCCAAACTCCAAGCTATGAATCTTCAGAACAACCTAGCCCAAAAGTCCATTTCCATGTTGCAAAAAGGCCTAGAACTCGTTCTCAAACTGCAAAAGAAAGAGCCCAAAACCCCAAAGCTTTTTCAAGCCAACCTCGTGGAAATGTAAGCCCAACAAAAAGCCCAAGTTACACTCCTGGCCCGGACAGAATTATAAGTAAATCTAGGTCAAGCTCATCAGGCCTTATTCCAAGCTATTGTGGTTATAACCCAACTTTCATGGCCGAACCAAGTAATAGAAGTGAGGATCCAGATTATGATCCTATTGAAGATGGTTATGCTCATAGTGTTATTTGATTGATTGATTTTGAACTATGGTTTTGTTTAATGTCTCAATAATTGTCCTAAATGACAAAGTTGTATTTTCATTAATTATTAATGAAATAAAATGAATTATTTGAAATTTCTCTATGTTGTTAAGTGAATTAAATGCTTATATGATAAAACTTGTTTTAATTTTCAAAGTGTGATAATTAAACCCAGGAAGTATGTCTCCAAAAATGAGGGATCAATTAAGGAGTAAGCGCACTGGTTCCAAAGTTGGGAAGGTCCTTAAGCAGTTAGCCCATATTACTGAGAACATCACGAAAGTGGTGAAAAGGGAACATCGAAATCCCGAGCTTGATTCCTATAGTGAAGTCTTTAAGAGGGTAGCTGTAGCTAAACCACCTGTTTACTTGGGAAAGGAGGACCCAACCAGCCTTGAAAACTGGATTAGGGAGTTTGACAAGTTGTTTGATGCTATAAATTGCCCAAGTGAGCTGAGGGTGAACAATGGGGTTTACTACTTGAGGGAGGAAGCTGATTTATGGTGGGCCCAAAGAAAAGATGAGCTGTTGAAGAAACCAAACTTTGGGTGGGATGAGTTTAAGGAAGCCTTGAGAGAAAAGTTTTACCCTTCCTACTTGATAAAGCAGAAGTGCATGGAGTTTACCAACTTAAGGATGGGGAACATGTCAATCAGTGAATATTACAACAAGTTTATTGAGCTAATGAGGTTTGCCCCAGAAGTAGTCCCTACTGAAACCATCAAAGCTCAGAGATTTGAGCAAGGCCTAACCTTGACCCTCCAAGGGAAGCTAGGGGGAGTGACCTTTGAGACTCTGGATGAAGTTTATGGGCGTGCATCCCATCTGTACGGAATTAAGGGGAGAGAGATGGAGTAGGTAGGAGAGAAAAGGAAGAACCCAGACTCTTTTCACGGGGGTGAAAAGAGGCATAAGCCCAATGGGAGCTACTAAGGGAATTCTGGTGATAGGAGGGACAACAAGGGAAACTTTGGGAAGGGGAATGGAGGCCAGTCGTCTAACCATAAAGGGAATGGGAGCCAAAGGGGTGAGAAACCCAAGAAGAGGTATTTCTGCAAGCGGTGTGAGAAGGACCACCCAGGGAAGGACTGTGAGGGAAACCCGGTAACTTGTCGTTACTGTCAGAAGTTGGGACACCGTGAGTACAAGTGTTTCAAGAAGAAAGCTAATGTTAAGTCTGGGAAGGTGAAAGAGTCTAGTACACCTAGCAAACCACCTCAGTCTAGTGGACTTACAACCAAGGCTGGAACCAGTAGCGGTGCAGGAAGTGCCCCGAAAGGTCGTGTGTTCGTGATGAATAGCCGTCAGGCTGAGTCTGCTAATGATGTGGTAATTGGTGTTTTCTGTATAAGTTCTTCTCCTATGAGAGTCTTGTTTGATTCAGGGGCGTCGCATTCTTTTATTTCTAAGAAAGTAGTTGGGAGTCTCGGTTTAGAGAGTCCTGAGTCAGTTTCTCTAGATGTGTCTATCCCGTCTGGGGAAGTGAGGAGTTGTTCGAGATTGTTTTTGAGAGTGCCTATTACCATCTCTGGGGTAGAATTTCTGGCAGATTTGATCGAGTTTGATTTGAATGACTTCGATGTGATTCCGGGTTTGGATTGGTTGGGAAAGTAAGAAGCAAAGATTGATTGTGCGGCTGAAAAGGTCACCTTGACTAGCCCAAGTAAGACCAAAGTGGTGTATAAAAAGGAGGGGAAAAGCTCAGGGTTAAGAATTGTGTCTGCAATGCAACTACAGAAGCTGGTTAAGAAGGGTTTCCCTTTGTTTTTGTGTAGTGTTCAAGAGATTGAAAGTGAGGAAAAGAAAGGTGAAGAGGGTATTCATGTCGTAGAAGAGTTTCCAGATGTGTTTCCAAATGAGATTCCGGGTATGCCGCCCGTAAGGGATGTTGAGTTCACTATTGACCTAGTGCTTGGAACTGGACCTATCTCTAAGGCTCCATATAGGATGGCTCCAGCTAAGTTGAGAGAGTTAAAGACCCAGTTGGATGATTTGTTGGAGAAAGGCTATATTAGGCCTAGTTCATCACCCTGGGGAGCCCCAGTATCGTTTGTGAAGAAGAAGGATGGAAGTATGAGGTTGTGTATTGATTATCGGGAGTTGAACAAGGTAACGGTGAAGAATAAGTATCCATTACCAAGGATCGATGATTTGTTTGACCAGTTGAAAGGAGCAGGGGTATTTTCAAAGATAGATTTGAGATCGGGCTATCACCAGTTGAGAATTGCGGAGCAAGATATTGCAAAGAGTGCTTTCAGGACCCGTTATGGTCACTATGAGTTCACAGTTATGCCCTTTGATTTGACCAATGCACCTGCAGTGTTCATGGATTTGATGCATAGGATTTTCAGGCCATACTTGGACAAGTTTGTGGTAGTGTTTATTGATGATGTTTTGGTCTATTCAAAGGATGAAGAAGAACATAAGGAGCATTTGAGACAAGTGTTACTATGTTTAAGGGAGCATCAGTTGTATGCCAAGTTGTCTAAGTGTGAGTTTTGGTTGGAGGAAGTAGCATTTTTGGGCCATGTGATTTCCCAAGGACGGAGTTTCAGTGGACCCAAACAAGATTCGAGCTGTGAGTGATTGGACAACCCCAAAGAATGTGTCGGATGTAAGGAGTTTTCTGGGTTTAGCAGGCTATTAAAGAAGGTTTGTGAAGGATTTTTCGAGGATCGCGAAGCCCATGACAAGTTTGATGAAAAAGGAGCATAAGTTCTCATGGACCCAAGAGTGTGAGGAGGCATTTAAGATCTTGAAAGAAAGGTTAACCACAGCACCTGTGTTGGCTTTGCCGGATGGAAGTGATCTGTATGACGTGTATAGCGATGCGTCGAAGTTGGGATTGGGATGCGTGTTGATGCAAAATCGAAGAGTGATTGCGTATGCCTCGAGGCAGTTGAAGGTTCACGAAGGGAATTACCCAACCCACGATTTGGAGTTAGCTGCAATAGTGTTTGCCTTAAAAATCTGGAGACATTACTTGTATGGGGTGACTTGTAGAATTTTCACGGACCATAAGAGTTTGAAGTACATTTTCACCCAAACGCACTTGAATGGGAAGCAGAGACGATGGTTGGAGTATATGAGTGATTATACATTGGATATTCAGTATCATGAGGGAAAAGCTCATGTGGTGGCATATGCTTTGAGTAGGAAGTCAGAGCATACGGTGAATGTGATGGTAGTACTAGATTAGTTGTGTGTGGAATTTCAGAAGTTGAATTTGGAGGTAGTGGGGCATGATGAAGTGGCTAGGATGTTGAATGCCTTGGTGGTTCAACCATCCATTTATGATGAGATAAGGGAAAGTCAATTGGAAGATGAGAAGTTAAAAGAAATCAAGAAGAAGATTGATGAAGGAGAAGTGTTGGATTTCACCATTGGTGATGAGGGGAGTATTCGATTTAAGGGGAGATGGTGTGTACCGCAGAATCGCGGTGATCTGAAGCAAAGATTGATGGAGGAGGCCCATAATTCTCCTTATTCAATGCATCCTAGAGAGGATAAGTTGTATAAGGATATGAAGAAGACTTTTTGGTGGCCCAATATGAAGAGAGAAGTGGCTGAATTTGTGGCTAAGTGTTTGACATGTCAGAAGGTGAAGATTGAGCATCGCAGGCCTCAAGGAATGGTCCAATCCTTGGAGGTACCCAAGTGAAAATGGGATTCGATTTCTATGGATTTTGTGGGAGCTTTGCCAAAAACCAAGGCAGGGAATGACACTATTTGGGTAATCGTGGACAAGTTGACGAAGTCAGCAGCGTTCATACCCATGAGAAGTACTTGGACCATGGATCAGTTAGGAAGAGCATAAGTGAAGTTTGTGGTGAAGTACCATGGGGTACCCACGAATATCATTTCGGATAGAGATTAAAGATTTTTGTCTAACTTTTGGAAAAGTTTGCAAAAGGCGATGGGAACTAAGTTGCTAATGAGCACAGCATTTCACCCAACGACAGATGGTCAAACAGAAAGAACGATTCAGACATTGGAGGACATGTTGAGAGCTTGTGTGATGGAGTATCAAGGGTCTTGGGAAGACCACCTGGATTTGATAGAGTTCTCTTACAACAACAGTTACCATGCAAGCATTGGAATGGCACCGTTTGAAGCATTGTATTGTCAAAAGTGTAGAAGCCCAGTGTGTTGGAATGATATAAGTGAGACTATGGTTCTTGGACCAGAAATGATTGAAGATATGGTGAAGCAGGTCAAGTTGATCTAGGAAAAGATTAAAGCAGCCCAAGATCGATAGAAAAGCTATGCTGATTTGAAAAGGAGGGAGGAAGAATATGAAGTTGAAGAGAAGGTTTTGTTGAAAATTTCACCCATGAAAGGGGTGATGAGGTTCGGAAAGAAGGGGAAACTGAGCCCAAAGTACATAAGGCCTTATGAGATCATCTAGAAAGTGGGAAAAGTGGCTTATAAGTTGGATCTGCCTAACAAGCTAGAAAGGGTTCACAATGTGTTCCATGTGAGCCAAATTCGAAAGTACATTCCGGACGTGACACATGTGTTACAACCAGAAACCATTGAGATGGATGAAAATTTGACTTATGAGGAAAGACCAGTAAAGATTCTTGACTCTAAGGTAAGGAGCACAAGGAACAAGGATGTGAGCATTGTGAAAGTGTTGTGGTCAAATCAGAAAACTAAGGAGGCTACATGGGAAGCTGAGGATGATATGAGGAAACGATACCCAGAGTTGTTTACCTAAGGTTAGTGGTCGAGTTACAGGGGCGTAACTCCTTTTAAGGGGGGTAGAGGGCGATAGAGTTTCGCGCGTCTACTTTTCGAGTCAGTTTTGAGTGATTTCAAGTCTCATTTGAGTTTAGTTGGAGTCTTGAGTAAAGTTAGGATGTGCATGAACCAATAATTTCAAAATGATTTTCATTTCTTTTGACTAAGTTTCAGGTCAAAAATTATTTTAAGGGGGGTAGACTGTAATACCCCATATTTTTATATGTATTTTCCTATTTAATTAATTATTTTCTAAAAAGATATTTTAGTAATTCAACTTACTATTTAAATCTTGGAGCCAAAATTATATTTGAATTTTGGCGCCAAAAGTATTTTAAAAAGAAATTAGTATTTTAGATAAGATTTATTATCCATTTATTTATTTTAAAAACCAGATTATTTATATATTTCAGATATTTTAATTGAGGCAAAAGCTATATTTTATTGTTATTTTAATAAGTCCGAAAATCCCATTTATTTGGCTCATAAATTTCAGATTTTCCTATGTGAAAATCTGATTTTATTAGTTAAATAATTGGTGAATATTTGGTATTTTATTATATAATTATTTATTACAATAAATATTATTTACACAATTATTTTAAATCCTTAAAACTAGCAAAATAATTTCCTAAAATACTAAATAGGAGGGCCGAAAATATGAGCTTAGGAAAGCTCAAAAATTTCGGCCATCCCATGTAGATTTTGGTAAATTGTATTTTTAATTATCTCCTTAAAATCTCCTATTTTCCTTAATTCTAATTCTCCATCTTTTTAGTATCCAATCATTATATTTTCTTGCCATCCATTCTTCTTAATTATTCCTCAAGTAATTCCAATTTCCTTAATATTTTTCATGACAATCATACCTTCCATATTCAATTATACACAATTTCTTCAATATTTTCCTTAAATCTTTACTCACTTCTCCAAGTAATTCCTTAAACCCTACTTACCATAATTATTCCTACATTTTCCTACCATAGTTCATGATCATACTAGCCTATAAATACCCCTTCAATTCATGTTCAAACCTCACACAAAATTCTCATAATTCTCTCTCAAATTCTCTAAGCAATTCCTTATTCTTTTCTTTTTCTTTTTCTTCCCTTGCGCCACCACCACCACCACCTTCTGGCCGCCCACTGCCGCCGCCCTCCACCTCCGGCACCACCTGCTGCCGCCGGCAGCCCCCTTGCCGCCACCTCCTCCCTTCTCTTCTCCTTGGTTTCTTACACTTCTTCTCCTTTTCTCTTATTCAATTATTATTATTATTATGGGAGATTAATATAAAATTATTATGAGTAGTTTTAATTATATAAAATCAGATTTTTATGATGCTTATATTGTTTTAATTTAAAAGGTTCATGTACATATAGTTGGGGGGGTTTTTAATTTCATTGTTGTGATTATTTGTTAACCTTATATTAATTAAGGTTATATTTATTTGTAGGGTGTTTTTGATCAAGCTACTTGAGAATTCTTTTGAAGTGTTTTTTGGCTAAGCGGGGATCAAGGTACGTTAGGTGGCTAGATACCTTGAAAGTGATCGATTTGAATGAACATGTTTGAATGATTTATGTTGCTTGAATTAAATTGAATTGAATTATGATTTATGAAATAAAAGTATGTTTAAAAGATGGGTTTTAATAATTAAATTGGAGTATTGATTTTTATAACATGTTTGATAATTAATTTATTATTCATGTCTAAAAAGGATTGATTTTGAAAGTATGTTGGATTTATAAAAAAAAAGGGGGGGGGGAGTTTGAATTATTATTATTAAAAGTGGAATTATTGGATTTAAAGAGGATTTATTTTTTAATCATTGAATTAAATTTATTATTTTTGCTTTATAAGCATGTTAGTAATCCCACTATACGGATTTGGTATATTGATAAGGCTTTGGACTTTGTATGACCGGGCCTTTCCTCAAGCATAGCCTTGTAACATAAGGAGACTAGCTTGGGGGGTGTGCACACTTGAGAGAGGAATTGGTTAAATTGGTTTAATTGGTTTTAAAATAATTGGAATTGGTTTTATTGATTATTGGGATTTGAATATTGAGAATTGGTTTTGAATCATGAGTTTGGAATTATTGGATTAATTATTGGAATTGATTTCAAAAGCATGTTTGCAAATAAATTGAATTTAATTATCTTACACTTACCGTACTTAGCATATTTTGCTAACCCGTACTTCTTATTTGTTTTGGTTCGCCCTGTTTACCGTAATGGTAAGCAGTGTTATTTCAGGTGGAGTGAATAAATTGATGCATTGGAGTCCCGGGATTTGGTTTCACTAAATTGGGAATTTTGGTCTTGTATTTAAATTGAGTTCTCATAACATTGGTTTCTATCTATAGTTATTATTAATAAAGAAGAGTTTTGAAGTTTCCGCTGCAAAGTATTGTTTTGTTAGTAATTTGAGTAGCTTTGCGTAATCACACGGCGGTAATACGCCTAAGTTTATCTCTACGGTATAATTATACGTATTATACTAGTATTTCCGTAGAGGGAGATTTGGGGGTGTTACAAGTAAGGCCAGCCCATCCCTGCTCACCCTGCTGAGGCTCCTGCCACTGCGGCTACTGCGACGACGAGCCAACTTCGTACATCCTACTGGCTTTGAAAGGAGCAAGTATCGGTGCACCCTGACTAGGTGGTCTCATCGCCACACCCTCAAAAGAAAATCCCAAATCGTCTAAAACAACAGTGTGATCCGACCCTTCTCGCCCGTCCTGGGTCTCAACCGAGATACGACGACGCCTCAATACGGATCTCTCCCTCTTACCCTCTGGCCTCGAGTGAGTACGAGTCGAAGGAACAGGCTGAAATGGAACAGTAAGCCAAGTCAAATAAAAGAAACAAAAAAGACAAACACAATACAAGACAAGAGGCATACCTCTGTCACACCACCATCACGACGGCATGATGCTTGATGGCTCAACCTCACTAGCTGGTAACGAAAGCCGTCCATAGCTCTCGCCATCCTCGTCATCACCTCGCGAGTAAACTGCAAAAGAAAAGGATTAGAAACAATCAAAATATACATACAGATAGAAACAGGAGATAAACCCACCCAGGTCTGACGTCGAGGGATCGATCTCTCCAAAATACGCCACTCCTCAAGAGTCGGGGGTATCATCTTCTCGACCGACCCATATGACCCCTAATAGGTGATAGTCATGGTCGGAGGTACAAACTCCGCAGCCGCTGCTGTAGTCTGCAAAAATAAACTCCAACAATTAAAAATCATTGGGGGCTACCAACAGACAAATCAGAAGATGCAAAACACACCTCCGCCTCCTCTAATATGCAAGGTGGTGGAGCCAACCGCGGCAAAAGTCTCTCAGCATAATACTAGTTGGGATGGCTAAACCTCTGCCACTCCACGCTAGCTGGCGATGAATCCATATGAGTCCTAAGACTCGCCTGGTCCATCATATGCGATGGAGGACGAGTCAGAACGATGAAAAACTCCAAGGAGTGCTAAATCCCAACTCTCTCGCCCAAATACACCACAGTGTCGTACGTTCCCTGGAAATAGCGCCACTGAGCTGTAAACTGAACAGCCCGCACATGAACGTCCAATCTGACCCATGGACGGAAAAGGGGCTCAGGCTCCTATAAAAAGGGACATCCATGAGTCAGATTCCTACAGAGGAGAATAAATGGAAATAACGATAATGATTCATACCGCAAGAAGTGACTGTCGCACGAGTCCGGTAGCAACCACACCAGGATAACGGCCTCCCCAACTAGCAGCAATGGGGAGCCCTCGAGGCAAAGACCTAGCTGGAGCTAAACCTGGCAATTCTGACCCAAACCCGATGACCCGACCCGAATGACCCGACCCATGACCCGAAATCGACCCGAAAATAGTGACCCGAAATTGACCCAAAACCCGAATCAACCCGACCCGACCCATACCCGACCCGAAGTGGAATTGACCCGACCTTAACCCGAAACCCGAAATGACTCGACCCAAAACGACCCAACCCGAGATGACCCGACCCGAAGTTGACCCGAGACCCGAAATGACCCGACTCGAAATGATCCGAGACCCGAAGTTGACCCGATACCCAAAGTGACCCGACCTTTAACTTGAATTAATTGACGCAAATAGACTGGAAACCCAAAGTGACCCGAACAAAAATTATCTTATACCTTAAATTACCATAATCTATTTAAGCTAAAGACTTGACCTAAGCAAACCGAAATAGAAAAAACCGCAATCAAACTGACTTAATTTTTTTTATTAATTTGTAATGTGTAATAGTGTAAGTAATTTACATATTTTGAGCATTACTTTTCTCGATTTCTTCGGCCTTTTATCTCTGTAAGTTATTAAAAAATCATAAAAAGATTGAAATTTAACGACTATTCTACGGAGTTTGTCCATAAGATTAAAAAAATTAACTAAAGCTCGAAGTAAAAGTCACAATTCTCACAAGTCTAGAAAAAAAATAGTACAATAATAATGCGTACATAACATAATGTTCAATACCAAATGAAATTACAAAATAATCTAAAGTCAAACAATTACTATATTCCATGAAAAAAGTAGCCTTAATAAATATAATGAGTTTCTCGTCAAAAATATATAAATGTATACTACCTCCGTTTTATATTATTTTCAACGATTAGACATTTTTCCTCTATACTATATGTCAAATGGTTGCAAATAATATGAAACAGAGGTAGTATATAGAATTGAATTTAACCCAATGCATCGACCCGAATATGACCCGACCCGAAGTTGACCCGAAAATTGGACCCAAAGATTGACCCGACGCAAACTGACTCGACCCGAAAATTTACCCGACCCGAACCGACCTGACCCAAACTTGACCCGACCCGAACTCGACCCGAAACCCGACCCGACCCGATTATCAGTTAACCCGAAATCAACCCGAAACCCGAAATGACCCGACCCGAACTTGACCCGACAACTTTTTGACCCGAACTTGACCCGACCCGAAATGACCCGACCCATACCCGACCCGAATGACCCATTTTCCAGGTCTAGCTGGAGCCAAGGTCAAAAAGTACTCGTAGAACCAAACCTGTAATTGCAGGAAAGGATTAGCAAAAGCTAGCACGCACGAAACAACCAACTCTATTGAGAAAAATAAGAGTATACCTCTACGATTCTCCAGAAGCTGGAAAGTGTGACCTCTCATCATAGCTCTGGTGAAGACAAGCGAGTCACAATCCAAGCAGGAAGTCAGCATAGGCCAGGTGTAGACATCTACTTTTGGCCTCCTGTCCCGACAGGAAGTGCAATGACGATAAATAAAACCATCTTCGTGTTGGATCAAAGTGAAGAATACTTATGGAGAACTGGTTAAGCCACAAAACACAAAAGACTAGCCCAAATTAAAGATAAAAGCCAAAACAAAGGTTCAATTAACTAAACCCGATCATAATTAGGTTTAAGCCCGTGCTTAAAACCCAATAATGACGGATTTAGGAGCACCTAAGTTAAATTTTAGTGCTGCCGCAAAAAAAGCCGCGCGCATCTCAAACAGTCGCGCTGGGCTGCCGCGCGCAGCTAATTCAGTTGCGCGCGACACCCAGCGCAACCTCCAGAGTTGCGCTGCGGAAGATTCAGAATTATACGGAAAATATAAAATCGAATCTTACCATAAAGCCGCGCGCAAGACAATTAGTTGCGCTGCCTATAGCAGCGCAACCTAATCACTTGCGCTGGGATGCCGCGCGCAACTCATCCTGTTGCGCGCGACACCTGCTGCGGCAGAATGCTCGTAACCCTAAACCTAATCATTCCCTATAAATAAGAGCTTAAACAAACAAAAAATAACCTAAAAAACTCTGGCGAAATACTTGTGAACTTGTGCAACCTAGCCCCTCTTGTCCTAAACACTCACCCCTTTTGATATTTTGTTACTACGGTGGAGGCTCCCCAACAAGAAGGAGTCCATAAGTATTCTAAACGGAGATCTAGCGAAGAGAAGTGGTAAATTCCCGAGCACTTAGTTAAATCACATTTATTTTCTTGTTTAAAAGAACCTTAATTAATTAATTAGTGTTTTTTGATCACCTTTAAAATAATTAATTAATCAATTCCACATAGTATCTTGCATTAAATAAAGATTAGAATCGAATTAAATAATTGTTGGTTGATCACTTAAGCCAAGGCGAATATTGTTTATTTTCTTGTCCTTTTCACGAATTTGATTAAATAAAGAATAACGACATTACGATGTAATTCCTACGTGAATTGGTACGTGTAAATAAAATCAACTAACATAGTTTTAGGTATCGCGTTGCATATATTGTTTGGTGATGAAATTGTAAAAAAGGAAGAGCTAGTAGAGGCCACACTAGGGCTAGGATAACGATTCCCCTCTAAAGGGAACGTTATTTTAGTACCCTCGCTCCCGAACTCATTTCTGGTTTATAGACTAATTTGGGCATGGGTAAACTTATGATTCATGCTAATTATTCCATGAACTCCACATGGAAGAAAGGCATGAACGAGGAAAAACTCATTGGCGACTCCCTACTTGTTTCTTACAAAAAAAACGTAATGATAGAATCAATTCTAATTCAAGGTCCCCCAAACAGTCAAGAATTCAAATCCTACTGCACCCTAACAAGTGTAAAGTCCTAGGCTTTTAAAGGGCCATGGGCATTTAAGGAGAGGACCCCTTACGATGGGAACCCCCTCCTTACAGTGGTGACTCCACTGGGGACTTAGAGGTTGCATGATTAATTCGTAGTTATGGTCCAAGGTTTCCAACACTAGGTTGCCTATGGGTTGTAACGAGAATTAACTTGGATAATCTCTAGTTAGAGAGCGAGACTTGAACGCATAATATCTTCCTTTTGCACAAGAGTAAAAACCAAACAAGCAACATTGCATCATGCATAAGCATAGCACACTTAAACCATTAGGGATTGGCTCATTGACTAGGGGTCGCCAACACTAGGCTTCTATCTCGAAATCAATAACAATCATCCCACCCATATCGCCAACAAAATGTTGGGAGGGCGATGCCATGAGTCAAAACGTTGAGTGATTGATTTGCGCGTCGTTTCTTAAGATATGGTACCTTTGGACACCCAAGCCTTTTTTTTGACCTTAGAACGGCATTGCGTGAATCTTAACTTATGGCATGCTTATGTGATTATGTGACTATATGCAACGTGTTAGGATAGTCTTCTTTTTTTTCTTTTTAGTTTGGTCTAGGTTCCCAATTACGAAGTTGTCTCTTCATGATTTAGAGTCATATTCAAAGGATAACAAAAAAAAAATCAAATAAAAAAAACGATGACAAAAAAAATGCTCGAATTAAAAAAAAATCCTACGAGCAGGTGGCGCGCGCAACTCAATGAGTTGCGCGACCCCCCCCCCCCAGCGTAAGAGATTCTGTTGCGCGCGCCCATTGAACGAGACAATTTTGATTTCTCAAAAAATAAATGGAGTCGTCCGAACAATATCTTCATTGAAGAATTGTTAAGGGTGATGTTATCCGTTTGAATATATTTTGCGTCTTTTTTTCTCCCTTTTTAAACAAGCGTATCAATTTACTTATCCTTTCGCACTCCTTTAGGGCCAGTTTCCAAGCTTGGGAAAGAGGATTCCCGGGCACTCGCATTCTACGTTTACCACCCAAAGATCAACCCCTTTCAAACCACTTTTCTTCGACAACTAATCCTAGTCCAACAACAATGCCAACCATCAAAGAACTTCAATAAGAGATTCTTCGTTTGAGAGAGGAAAAGGCTCAAGAGGCCGAGGAGAGAAGAATTAAGAAAAGGGAAAAGGCTGAAAAGAAAAATGCTGAAACCTTAGCCTTGCAAGAAAATATGGAACAATTATCCATAAAAGAAAAGTCATTGGAGAAGCTAGTTCTTCGTTTTACAGTGGGGAACAAGTACTTTGACGCAGAAAAGTTTGCTCCTCCCCCAGGACTTGCTTTACCGGAAAAGTTCGTAGCTACGGACTTGCCAATATTTAAGGTGACCAATAATCCACAAAATCATTTAATGTGTTTTACTGGCACTATGGCGTTAAAGGGAGTTGATCCTAAGCTTTATGCTTTGACTTTCCCTTTATCCCTAAACCCAACCGCGAGAGAGTGGTACTATGGGCTAGATCCAAAATTCAAGGCAACATGGGAAGATGTAGTTTCGGCTTTCATTACCCAATATGAGAGTAACGTAGAGTTTAAGTCAACTTTACGTGAACTCGAGATGCTTAAGCAAGGCGACGATGAAGGTTTCCTTGCTTTCTATGGTAGATGGCGAGAAAAGGCGGCCCACCTTGCCCAAAGGCCGCTTGAACTCGAGTTAGTACAAAAATTCATTGACAACTGTCATGAAAAGTACAACAAACATCTACGTTACCTTGGTTTAAACACTTTTCAAAAGGTCTATTCTGTGGCTACTAGGATTGAAGATGATCTTGTTAAAGAAAAAGCAAACAAACCTCATCATCATCATCAACCTAAGAATAACTACAAGAAGGGGAATGATAATGCATCATCCTTTATTGACGTATTTGCGACTTCCACGCAATACAATAACACAAATCGATATAATGATCCTAGAAAAAGATGGACAAAAGAAAGAAAATTTACTCCATTTCCTGTAAGCTATAAAGAATTGTTAGAAAAATTAAATGAAAAAGGCTTACTTGCGCCAACCGGGCCAACACCACCCACTCCACCAGAAAGAAGATTTCCTCAATGGGATGGTAATGCTTATTGTGCTTATCATATAGGCGTTGGACATGATACTGAACGTTGCTATGTCTTAAAGCACAAAATACAAGATTTAGTAGACAATGGGAGAATTCCCACGCCTATAGGAGAAATGGAGCGCTTGATTGGGATCATTTCTTGGGGAAGTCGCAAGATTTATCGAATCTCTCCTTGGATGAACAATGGCATCAAGCACAACTCATGGAACATCTTGAAATGGAGGCACATCCAAAGCCTCTAGAAGAAAGTTGGTTTGTGAGTCCTACAACTAACCCAAATGAGATAGATCATTTATTTCGTTCTGGGCGAGTCTACCAAGCACCACCACCAAATGGATCTTCGACCACAAAAAATCAAACTTAAGGTCAAGTACAAAATCCAATACCACCTCCACTTGAGGTAGAAGATCCATTGGTCAAACAACTTCGCCAATCCAAGGCGAATGTTAGCATTTGGGAACTCCTAAGTACTTCTAAAGAACATAGGAATTCTCTCATGAACGCTCTAACGGCTTTGTCTGTAAGCACACACACAACCCCTCAGGATCTCGTTAGCTTGCTTATTAGCGAGAAATCTGACAAATCATTCATTTTCACTAATGATGATTTGCCTTCAAAAGACACTATCCACAACAATGCATTATACTTAACTGTGGGATGCAAGGGATACAATATCCCTCTAACATTGGTAGACAATGGGTCAGCTGGAAACGTATGCCCATTACGAACGGCAAAATACTTAGGCCTAAATCCAGAAAAAGATTTTCAATCAACAACACAAAGCATTAGGGCCTATGACAATTCGAGAAGGTCGGTGTGTGGAACTGTTAAGCTACCAATTACCACAGGCCCAATTCAAAAGATGGTTGAATTCCATGTTATGGACATAAAACCTACATTCAACCTTTTACTTGGACGTCCTTAGATACATGAGCTTGGTGCAATACCATACTCACTGCATCAAATGATTACGTTGAACTATCAAGGGCTTCCTATGACTATACATGCTTCTCCACTCAAAATAGCAATAAATGATCAATCACTCTTAGAAATAAACCATGATAATGATGAAGAGGACATGTGGGGATTCGCCGCGGAGCCAATCTACACAATTGAAATGGAAAAAGACTTTGAATAACCATTCAAGCTTGATCCATATTCCACTCGGATAGTAAACAACATCTTACTCAAGAGTAGTTACTTTCTTGGGATGCCTTTGGGAATAGGAATGAAGAAATCTCTCTTACTTCCTATCCCAAAGAAAAGCTTGTCCTTTGGATTGGGATATAAACCAACCAAAGAAGAATTGGAGTCTTACGATGCAAAAAACAAAGCACGTAGAGACAATAATAAGAAAGGGATAACCACTTTACTCCCATCCTATCAACAAACCCTTAATGGGCAATTCATTAGGGAGGGAGAAGATTACCCATGCTACGACTTTCCAAAACCCTTAGTTCTGGAAGGAATCAAGAAGCCTGGATTTGAAATATTTCATGATTGCTACTTCTTGGATGACGATCTTAGAATCGTTAAATCAAAACACCCAACTCCAGGGTGCTATGATGGGCAAGCATTTAACTTGCTATTTGGACTAGAGTAAAATCATGTCGCTACAATGACCAATCAAAACGCCATTCAAGATGAAGCTTTTGACCCAACCTCGTTGATCACCCTTTCAAATGAAACTTTTGAGCATGGATGGAGGAAATCTTTCAAATGGACCAATCACAAAGGCGATAAGCTAAAAATCGTCATAGGCGAAGGGAAGATGTTTGAAGAATCGGACGATGAATCTATTATAGACTCTAGGAAAGCTGAAAATCTAGGCCTTGTGGCCATTACTGAGTCTTTATTTTCTAGTTCTAAGGACGAAGATCCCAAAAAGTATTCTTCTCTTGATGTACTCTCTTTTGATTTTAATAATATGAGCTCTATTCCCGAGTATATTCCTTCTCTTGAATCTTTCGAATGCTATAACAATCAATCTAATGAAGATGATAACATTAATAAATTGGTTGAACTAATGAATGAACGAGAACAAAAGAACCCTATCATTGAAGAAACTGAAATAGTTAATATAGGAACTAACGAAAATAAAAGAGAAGTCAAAATTGGTGACGACCCTCATATCGACGCTCAAAGAGTTCGAAGACGTGTTTTCTTGGTCATACAAGGACATGCCTGGAATAAATAGGGAAATTGCGGAACATACCATTCCCTTGAACCCTACCTCTAAACCAGTAAAACAAAAACTTCGACGAATGAAACCTGATGTCGCATTAAAAATAAAGGAAGAAGTACAAAAACAGTTGGACGCAGGTTTTATTCACGTATGTAATTACCCAGAATGGGTAGCGAACATCGTCCCAGTCCCTAAAAAGGATGGACGAGTTCGCATGTGTGTCGAATTTAGGGACCTTAATAAAGCTAGCCCTAAAGACGATTTTCCTCTACCACATATTGATATATTGGTAGATAACACGGCTGAACATGCGATGTTATCCTTCATGGATGGATACGCTGGTTACAACCAAATTTTAATGGCAAAAGAAGACGAGGAAAAGACATGCTTTATTACCCCTTGGGGTACGTATTGCTACACAGTCATGCCATTTGGTTTAAAAAATGCAGGAGCTATGTACCAAAGAACGGCTACGACTCTCTTTCATGATATGATGCACAAAGAAATAGAAGTGTATGTGGATGATATGATCGTAAAGTCCAAAGATAGAATGGGACATATAAAAGATTTACGCAAATTTTTCACTCGCATAAAAGAATACAAAATGCGATTGAATCCACAAAAATGCGCCTTCGGAGTAACTTCTGGCAAGTTACTCGGATACGTAGTAAGCACACGTGGCATCGAGATCGATCCCTCTAAAATAAAGGCAATTGTTAACATGCCTCCCCCTCAAACAGAAAAAGAAATCAGGGGATTCCTTGGCAAACTACAATACATTAGTCGATTTATCAACAAGTTGACTATGACTTGTGAGCCAATATTTAAAAAATTGAAAAAAGAGGAGAAACATGAATGGGACGATCAATGCTAAAAGGCCTTTGAGAAAATCAAAGATTATCTCAAAAGTCCACCAATTTTAGCACCACCAGTACCCAAACTACCTCTTAGGCTATACATTACAGTTACAAACACAGCCACAGGCGCCATGTTAGCACAAGAGGTAGAAAAAGTCGAGCGTGCAATATATTACATAAGTAAAAAATTCATCCAATATGAAACAAAATATAGCACCTTGGAAAAGACAAGCCTAGCATTAGTGTGGGCAACTAAAAAATTACGACATTATATGCTACCACACACTACTCATGTGATTTCTCAACAAAACCCGATAAAGTATTTGTTTGAACAACCACCTATACAAGGAAGGATATCTAAGTGGTTGGTGATGTTGGCCGAATTTGAGTTAAAATATATTCCTGAAAAATCAGTGAAAGGAAAAGTAATTTCCGACTTTCTGGCACAACATCCAATTCAAACAAGTCGTGCAGAAACTACTCATCTTCTGGATGAAGAGATTCTCATGACACAAGATGACAAATGGGTAATGTACTTCAACGGTGCGTCCAATCAAAAATGATGTGGTGTAGGAGTGTTACTCATAAGTCCAGAGGGAGCACATACTCCAATCTCTGTTAAACTAGACTTTGAGGCTACCAATAATGCCGCATAATGTGAAGCGTGCATTATTGGATTAGAAGCAGCAGCTAGCATAGGTGTGAAAAAATTAGAGGTATATGGAGATTCTAGTTTGATTATAAATCATATACTAAAAAATGGAAAATAAAGAACTCCACAATGATATTATACCAAGCACACCTAGAGCAACTCATTGAGCATTTTGAACATATTGATTTTAAATATCTCCCAAGGGATGACAATCAATTTGCCGATGCGCTAGCAAAATTAGCCTCAATGATCAACATTCTAGATCACTTAAATATGATGCCATTATGCGTTGATAGAAGAGAAGAACCAGCGTATTGCAACGCAATAGAGGAAATAAATGACATCGAAGGAGACAGTCCCTGGTATGATTATATCCTCCAATATATTACCCATGGCACATATCCCGAAAATACTTCATCGAAAGACCAACGAGCCTTACGAACACTTGCGGCCCAATATGGTCTATTAAATGGTCAATTATGCAAAAAAGGACCTAATGATCAAAGTTTATTATGTATAGACCAACCGGAAGCCACACGCCTTATGGAAAATACTCACAAAGGTGTTTGTGGACCTCACATGAATGGTAAAATTCTTTCAAAAATAATTTCACGACAAGGGTACTATTGGTCCACTATGGAACATGATTGCATACAATATGTTAAAAAATGTCCAGAGTGCCAAATGTTCGCTAATTTACAACACCTTCCACCATCCGAACTATACAATCTCACTTCCCCTTGGCCTTTTTCAACTTGGGGAATTGACATAATTGGAAAAATCTCTCTAACAGGAGCAGGAGGGCACGAGTACGTATTAGTAGCCATCGATTAATTCACTAAGTTGATTGAGGCTGCTTCTTACGTGAATATCACTTCTAAACATGTCGCAAAGTTTCTCGAACGAAACATATTTTGTAGACATGGAGTTCCACATGAACTAATTAGTTATCAGGGATCTCAATTCAAAGCTGAAGTTGAGACCCTCTTAACTCGTTATAAAGTAAAACATCATCACTCATCCCCATACAGACCTCAAATGAGTGGAGCTGTAGAGTCGGCAAATAAAAATATAACAGTCATCATTTAGAAAATGGCAGAAAATTATAAAGACTGGCCGAATAAACTACACTTCGCATTATGGGGTTATAGAACGTCTATACGAACATCAATAGGAGTAACTCCATACTCCTTAGTTTTTGGAATGGACGCAGTTCAACCAGTTGAACTGGAAATACCGTCCCTACGCATCGTACTTGAAAGTAAGCCACCGGAAGCTGAATGGGTAAGAGCGAGGTATGAAGAGATTTTATTCCTCGATGAACGACGATTAAGAGCTTTGCATCATGCACAAGACTACCAAAGGCGCATTGCGCGTCATTTCAATAAAAGAGTCAAACCTAGAAATATAAAAGAAGGTGACTTTGTACTAAAGGAGGTTAGGGGTCCACCAACCGATCCAAGAGGGAAATTCAAACCCAATTGGATAGGTCCCTACCGCGTAATTGAAATCCTATCAGGAGGAGCCGTCAGATTAATGGATATCGGAGGAGATGAAATTTGCCAATTAATAAACATTGATCGACTTAAGAAATATTACATATGAAATCCGGATAAACTCGTTCACTCATACAACCAATTTTAATTAGCATTCAATGGAAAGATTCTAAGTGTTATGCATTTTACCGAATAATACGGTAAAATACATAACACTTGGGGGGTAATTTAGAAATAATAAACCGTTCTAAGTGTTCAAATTTTTTTTCGAACATCACGAAAAAATCTTCACACTTGGGGGGGTAATAATACAGAATTTTAAAAAAAAAAAAAAAAAAATTTGAGACATTCGTAGCACAGGTGTTGCGCGCAACTACAGATGTTGCGCGCGCCACCTGATGACGAACTGCGAACCCGATTTTTTTTTTTTACGTTTGAATGAAGTTGCGACTTCTACTTGCGGCAAAAAGAGGGTGTTTCTTAAATATAACATATACTCGGGAAATAAAATTAAACTTTGATTTAATTCTTTTTAAACAAGGTTTGATCAATTTTTCATTTAATTTCTACCTAAGAGATTAAAGAAAAATAAAAAAAATACATAAAAAAAATAAAAAAAAAATCATTAGAACTACGCAAAGACCTAATTTCGTAATGCGAATACGTAGGCAATCTTTATGATTCGGTCATATCAAAATATAAAAGTATAAAGCTCATTTTATTTCATTCAAATTTCAAAGAAAAGAGAGACATTGTTGAACTAGATTGTAAACGAAAAAAAAAAACATATTAGTGATTACACTTTATTCAATTTAAAACTAATGGCGAAACTTTGTAACACTCTAAGGTTTTACTATGTCCTCAATTGTCACGGACGATGGAGGAGTAGTTTCCATCGCAGTATTTTCATAAACCTTAGAGCTTTCTCCTACGCTCTTCTTCTTGACCCATACATTGTTCTTCAATTTGGGAATTGGGGTCTTTTTTCAACCTTTTTTCCCTTTTCCGAAGATTTCGTTAGAGTCCTTTTTCGAGTTTGTTGCGAAGGTTCCTTGATTATCACACCTCGTTGTGTAGGTTTGGAGGGAGCTTTCCTTTTTTTTTTCCTTCGAACGCACCTTAGGAGATGAGAAGTCTAATTTTCTTCTCACCCCTTTGTTTTGGCCACTAGGAGGAGTAGTGGTGGCCGAATGCATCAAGGGCTTAGGTTGATTGCGAGCCGTGACGGCTTGATATTGAGATCGAGCCTTGTTTAATTCGCCCTTATCCGCCGCATTCATCCAAGCTTTGTAAAAGGAAGATAATGCAATACTCGCAATAGGATTTTGTACTACCCATCTAGGAAGACTTGACCAATACTCCATCCAATGAAAAATTCGCTCGAGTCTAAAAATCACATCTTTAGGGGCATCACAATCTTGCGGGGGAATAATTTGTTTCATCTCGTATTGTTTCATTACCCTGCAAGGAAAAATATAAGTAGTACTAGATAGGCCTAAAGGCCTAATGTAAGGGCAATTGAGACTATTCCCAACCATATTATTTATGTTCCACCAAGGAATCACAAAACGTATGTTAGGAACCCCATGACAGAAAAACGTCGTCCATTCCTCTTCGTTCTTATGCTTATAAAGGATTCGACGTCCAGGGAATGTCCTTACTCCATTAGCCTCAAGGTTTTGTGGCTGATCAACAATTCGCAAACGCTCCATGAGCCAAATCTACCAAAAAAAAAAAAATCAGTTTGCGATTTTTACACAAGCAGGTGGCGCGCGCATCAAAACTTGTTGCGCGCGCCATCCGCGCGCAGCACAAAAGATTGCGCTGGTCATGCCAGCGCAACTTCGTAACTTGTGCTGATAAACGACGAAAAAAAACGTACGTGTAATAGGAGTGGACTTCCCGTGAAACCGTTTTCGTTAGGGTCTCCTCTTAGGCGATTCAAACATAGAACGGTTTCCGCCAAAGCCAAAGGAGCGGGTGAATGACATCCCTCTATTTGCTCTACTATGGACACCATGGAATAATCTTTGTATTCTTTGTCTGTCCTAAGTAAACAATTAACAACAAGACAATAACATAAAGTACGACTTTTAAAGCGTTGTTTAGTCATGTTGTCACGGGGGGCGACAAAATGTTCAATAAATTGAATCAAGTTCACGCCTTCTTCAGTTCCAATCTTGGTCATATCATTGTCGGACAAGCCAAAAAATATTTGGAATATAGGTTTGGGATCCGACAAGGTAGGAGAATAAGTCACAGGGAGAGTATTTGTAGGGAAACCTAGCAAGGCCTCAAACTCACCGGGTAGAGGGACAATTTCGTCCCCTTTAAATAAGAAAAGATGGTGGTTAGAGTCCCAATGGTTGACTGCGGCATGAAGAAAATCAAAGTTAATCACTAGTTGCATATAATTCAATAGAGGGTCTAGGTGGTAAATTTTGAAAGCTAGTTTGTCCTCGGTTGAAAGGGAAATGACCCATTGCTTCAAACGTTGTTCAAAGGTCTTCACCATTGTTCAAAAAAAAAAAAAGAGAGAATGAGAATTTAGAGAGAGTAATTCTTTTTAGTTTCTTATATTACTAAGCGAATGAATGTGAGATGATCAAAAGCCTACACGAAACCACGTTTAAATAGACCCAAGACGGGCAAATTTTCGCCAAATTCGGCTTAAAGGAAAGTTCACCAACAGGTGGCGCACGCAACTCATGAGTTGCGTGCGACATCCGCACGTAACTAATTCACATACGCGCGACAGCCGCGCGCAACTCACGCAGTTGCGCGCGTCTCCCCTGTCGCAGCATATGAGTTGGGTTTATTTCCGTATTTTGGCTAACATAATGACAGAATATTCACGAAATCTTAAGACGAATTATACGCTTGCCTTTTAACCCTTTGTGCCTACTTTCTTATTTTCTTTTTATTTTCTTATTTTTATTATTTTCATACTTTCTTATTTTCTTTTTTTTATTATTTTCATACTTTCTTATTTTCTTTTTATTTTCTTTTTTTTATTATTATTTTCCTACATTCTTATTTTCTTTTTTTATTATTTTCCTACTTCCTTATTTTCTTTTTTATTATTTTCTTTTTTCTCTTTTTTTTCTTCTTTTTTTGTTTTCTTTTCGCCTTCCTTTTTTCAAGTTTTGGTTATTTTTTCGAAGGGGGTAAGTCGGGAACCCTTTCCCTCTCTCGAAATTTTTTTGCTTTTAATAATAAAAATAATAATAATGTACACATGGAAACAAAAAATATAATAATGATGACATATATACAAATGTGTCATATGTACAACAATGCAAAAAAAATATATATATACATTTGTTTCCTAAAATAAATCACAAATATGTGTACAAAAGGAATCAAGGTGCTCAGCGACTACTAGACTGTTGCTGCACATCCTGCAAAATCCAAAAAGAAGATTAATACATGAAATGTAATAACTTCATTGAAAAGAAAAGAAATAAAACTTACCGCGATCATCCGACGATCACGGCATGATAAAGTCACAAGGGCTCTCCGATAAGCAGCTCGGAAAGCACGTAAAGTCCTCACCATGCCGTTCACGGTTTCCCGCGAAACCTGTTCCAAGAATATAAGGACAGTTAGTAAACAAATGTATATGAAACAAAAAATAAATAGAAATGTTTAAGTACATATACAAAAAAGACATACCGAATCAACCGTCTCAAGTACAAACGGTATCCCCTCATCATCCTCCGCTGCTGGAAGGGTCTCACGAATTACTGATCCGGCAGCATCGGTATACGTGATCTCCGCTGTAGGAGGCACCTAACCACCTAGCTCGACCCGCTAAAATATACATGACAAAAAACGATAAAAGGGTCAAAGTTCCGAAAAATAAATAGAAACAAGGAAAAGAGAGAGTTAGAGTGCTAACCGAAACAAAAGCAGGAAAAGGAGTCAGCCTGGATGCTATAAAAGCCGGATAAGAAACCTCCGGCAGCACTAGCTACTCCGCTGGATAACCAAGGATTGCCTGAGCTTGATCCTCTGTAGACAGCAAGTCCGGACGTAACATCCGGATCGGAGGATCCGCAGGAACCAAAGGCTCCTCGGACGAAAGCTGCCAGAGAACACGCTCGCCTAAAAACCAAGCGTCTGTCCTCTGGAGCACCGAAAGTCCCGGATAGAGGGCCCGAAAACGGCAACGAACCATGCCAGACCGGATAGCCTCAGGGACTCCGACGATCAAACTCCAAGGACGGAGATCGATCTATAAAACACAACCACATGAAAAATCGTCAGAAAATAAATAAAATCAAAGAATGCACATGTAGTTGGAATACTCACTGACGCACGAGTCGCCGAAAGGATCCTCTGGCGGAAGTCGCCGGCAGAAGTGGCTCGTCTCTTCTTAATCGTGACCAATCGATGGCCGATAGGAAAACGAGCAGCCCCAAGCACCCTGGGGGCTAAGAAAGGCAGGTACGAGTATCCCCAAGCCTGAAACCGAGAAAAGATAAGCCTAAAGGAAAAAAGCGAAAGTAATAACCGAAAGAAGTTTAAAACACGTACCTCAAGGATACGACCATGCCACGTAAGGGAGATCCGAGGCACCTCAATAGCTGCCGCGGAATCCATCACCCGGGAAGCCTTGCCCATAGCTGTAAGCATACGGACATACAACACCTCTGCCCAACTCAAGTCACCTAC
Organism: Chenopodium album; assembly: GCF_948465745.1. Taxonomy (NCBI): domain Eukaryota; kingdom Viridiplantae; phylum Streptophyta; class Magnoliopsida; order Caryophyllales; family Amaranthaceae; genus Chenopodium; species Chenopodium album. The sequence goes on from NC_137850.1 coordinate 12,568,163, forward strand.
TTGCCCCAAATCGCTGAGGCAAATAAGTAACCCAATAGCGAAACGCTCTCCTCGATCACTCAAGATGGTAACGGAAAGAATGTGAGCAATGTATATCCGAGCCAGCTGCTTAGGTGTACATTGCCGATCAAGCTCGTCAGCCGACAACTCGTCGGCAAGAACCAAGTACGGACAAGACTGTGCGTACACGTGAAGGGCCGACGCAAGACGGTCCCCCACAAGGTCACGCAGTCTCTCGTCTGACCCCTTAACGAACTCTATGACTACGGGCTCACCTCCGAAAGGAAAACCTGTAATCATAGAGAAATCGAAAGGGGTAACCGTCATCTCTTCCCATGGAAAATGAAAAGTGTTGGTGGAATCCCACCAAAACTCCAGCAATCCACGGAGGAAAGCTGACGATGCAGGCTGACTCGATAAATCCCGAAGAGCCGCCAGCTGGGAGTCAATCCCGGAAAGTGATACAATCTCCTTTGCCACCTCGGGCAAACTCTCAAAACGGGCTCGCAGGTCACCAGAGCCGTATAAACGCATGCTAGGCTCACTCTAAATAAAAGAATAAAGAAAAAAACGGTTATGTTTTAAAAAGGAGAAACAAAGGAAAAGAGAAAGAAACAAAGGCGCGAAAAACTCACAATGCCTCGCCACCCTCTAATCGAAACATGATGGTTTGGGTCCCACTTAAGGACCCTAGGGTCCCAGTTGGGAAGAGCCTCCCAAACCACATCCTCCTGGCGACGTCGATCAGCTGCAACGCGTCGCTCTCGAACCTCTTCTCGAGGACGGGTCACCCTCTTCCGAGGGCGAACCGCCTCGTCCGGACCACCTAGGATCTCCTCAGCATCGACAAATGAAGGCGAGTCCATGCTATGATGGATAAAGTTTCTTTAATTAGTTTACTTTATTTCCTAAACTAAACTAATATACGTATTCTAGACCCATTTCGGCAGCATAACGGTTGCCGATAGGGCAAAACACGAAAATTGAATGCCACCCATACTTGGGGGCTACGATACCTGCAGTTAAACTCAGTAAATAGGGGCTTCTAACACCCACAAAGGCCATCCTATACCAGTTTCAACAAAGTATTCAAGGGATTGTATTCCAAAATCTCAAAAAATCAACTACTTCTAGACGAATAACAGTAATATAAACACAATTATCGTCTACCAAACAATCTTGAAGTTCGAATATGGCAAAAATAGGCTAAGTATACACTTCGCGCCAATTTTTCGAATTCAAAATTTTCAAAATATTAATTATGGAAGCAAAACTAGTTCCAATACTACAATTGTTGCATAATTGACAAGTATAACCAAAATGAGCAAACAAAATAACAAAAAATCAAACTAAATTCGAGTAGGATTGCAAAAAACGCACTCACACGAAGAAATGCTCATACAAGGTTCAATACTTAACCATTTTTCATGAAATTTTTTGCAAAAAACTCCTCAAACATAGTATAACAACATGGAACAAACAATTTCAAGAATAATGGATCGAATCAAAAACCCCCAAATTCGAAATTTAGGTTTCAACGGTTCGAAAATCGTCCCAATTAAGCCTAAATCAAACGAAAAATAACAGAAAACTTACATTGGATTATGGCAAATATGAATTAAGGACGAAATTTGCTTCCTTTGGCTTCGAAAATCGCAAGAAACCGAGCTCTTTACAAAGAGAAAGAGGCGAAAATAGATGAAGGAAGGAGAGAGAAAGCGAAATGAAAAATCGCGTTTTGCAATTTTCTTTTTGCTGAACTGAGTGTCGCGCGCAACTGAATCAGTTGCACGTGACAGACCAGCGCAACTCAGAACGATGCGCGCGCCTGGCCAGCGCGACTCACTGAGTTGTGTGCGGATACTGGTCACTAAAATGACCGAAATCTTGATTTTGATCCGTTTGATCATTTTTTTAACGGTTTTTACTCGTTATTAGACGTAATGGCGCGCAAATTATCAAAATCTTTTTAAATTGCTTTGCATATTGTAGTTTGTTTTCTTCTTTGTTAGTTTTTTGCATCATTCTTGCATGCACACCGTGCTTTTGTGCCTTCCCCAAGCATACGTTTTGAACGTTTTTCGTAAGAGTGCCTTAAGACGTTCTGTGGTGGTGCTTTACGTAAAAGCACCCATAGACAGGTTTGTCATTTTACTGTACTGACGTTACAAATGTTCGGGTTTTCTTCTTTTTTCACGTCCGAAGCAAAAAGGAAGGCGTTTTCATGCAGCGTAAAATGCAAATGGCGTATCATACGGCGCAAAAATGTACGGCGTAGGTGTTGCGTAAAATTTCACTTCAGCCCAAGCTTTGCGAGATCTACCTCTCGGAACTAAAAGGTAGAGAATTACTGTAGGCGTTAGCTCACGAGTCGACAGGCGCGCCGAACCATCAGGAACAGGCACTTCTTGAATGGGAGCAAATACGGTAGTTAGTGCGCTTACTAACTTACCGGACAATTAGGGTATCGAATCACCCCCAGTATAAAGAAGCGACGAGACAATGTCGCGCCAATGTAGTCACGTGCCCCCAGTCCTGGGAGACACGTGTACTCATCTTGTGGACAAAACTGCTGAGAGAGTTGCTGACTTTCTTCCCTCTCACTGGATTTGGATATATACCTCCAGTCCTGAGACATGTATTTCTATCTTGTGGACATCCGGCTCGAATACCAGACCATTTCGGCTCAAATACCGAAAACCCCTTTTCATCTTTTTACTTTGTTAAAGTCAGGCTAAAGTTTCAATGACATATCCAGGGACTTTAGACCAACGATGACACGATTGAGAGGAAATCTTCCCCCTTTATCCTTTTAAAACCGATCTCTACTCATGACTTGACATCACCAGAACACCTTTACTTGTAAAAGCGTTCTACAATTACAAAGGATCAATCTAGATTCTTTAGCACGTTAAGACTAGGGAAAACCTTTTTCTAGCCTTAATAGCTACTTGTTTCAAACACTTAGCGAACTAAGGATTGTTTCGACATCCTTAATCATTACTGAAAGATTCTCTATCCTTAGAGAACTTCGCAGAATGAGTCTCGGATTTATTTCCTTGACTACTTTGATCATCGTCTATTCTAGACTCAATCAAAGTGGGGGCTAACTGTAGACATCTACTTTTGGCCTCCTGTCCTGACAGGAAGTGCAATGACGATAAATAAAACCATCTTCGTGTTGGATCAAAGTGAAGAATACTTATGGAGAAATGGTTAAGCCACAAAACACAAAAGACTAGCCCAAATTAAAGATAAAATCCAAAACAAAGGTCCAATTAACTAAACCCGATCATAATTAGGTTTAAGCCCGTGCTTAAAACCCAATAATGACGGATTTAGGAGCGCCTAGGTTAAATTTTAGTGTTGCCGCAGAAAAAGCCGCGCGCATCTCAAACAGTCGCGCTGCGCTGCCGCGCGCAGCTAATTCAGTTGCGCGCGACACCCAGCGCAACCTCCAGAGTTGCGCTGCGGAAGATTCAGAATTATACGGAAAATACAAAATCGAATCTTACCATAAAGCCACGTGCAAGACAATTAGTTGCGCTGCCCATAGCAGCGCAACCTAATCACTTGCGCTGGGATGCCGCGCGCAACTCATCTTGCTGCGCGCAACACCTGCTGCGACAGAATGCTCGTAACCTTAAACCTAATCATTTCCTATAAATAAGAGCGTAAACAGACAAAAAATAACCTAAAAAACTATGGTGAAATACTTGTGAACTTGTGCAACCTAGCCCCTCTTGTCCTAAACACTCACCCCTTTTGATATTTTGTTACTACGGTGGAGGTTCCCCAACAAGATGGAGTCCATAAGTATTCTAAACGGAGATCTAGCGAAGAGAAGTGGTAAATTCCCGAGCACTTAGTTAAATCACATTTATTTTCTTGTTTAAAAGAACCTTAATTAATTAATTAGTGTTGTTTGATCACCTTTAAAATAATTAATTAATCAATTCCACATAGTATCTTGCATTAAATAAAGATTAGAATTGAATTAAATAATTGTTGGTTGATCACTTAAGCTAAGGCGAATATTGTTTATTTTCTTGTCCTTTTCACGAATTTGATTAAATAAAGAATAACGACATTACGATGTAATTCCTACGTGAATTGGTACGTGTAAATAAAATCAACTAACATAGTTTTAGGTATCGCGTTGCATATATTATTTGGTGATGAAATTGTAAAAAAGGAAGAGCTAGTAGAGGCCGCACTAGGGCTAGGATAACGATTCCCCTCTAAAGGGAACGTTATTTTAGTACCCTCGCTCCCGAACTCATTTCTGGTTTATAGACTAATTTGGGCATGGGTAAACTTATGATTTGTGTTAATTATTCCATGAACTCCACATGGAAGAAAGGCATGAACGAGGTTTATGAGTTTTCCCTAAAACTCATTGGCGACTCCCTACTTGTTTCTTACAAAAAAACGTAATGATAGAATCAATTCTAATTCAAGGTCCCCCAAACAGTCAGGAATTCAAATCCTACTGCACCCTAACAAGTGTAAAGTCCTAGGCTTTTAAAGGGCCTTGGGCATTTAAGGAGAGGACCCCTTACGATGGGAACCCCCTCCTTACACCAAGCTGGCCCAATTAAAAGTCCCGACCAATCTAAGGTTGCGAAGAGCAGGGAGGTAGTAGAGCAACCCTCGGCTACCCTTGTCAGGGGAGAAAGTCCCTGACAAAAGAATCAGAACAAAGATGCGCACCGCTGCTCCAGGGTGGTCGCATCATCTCGGAAGGCCTCCACTATTAAAGACCGATGAATGGATCGGCCGCTCATCTGTATCGACCTAGACTCAACACGAGCTCGGACAACAATAGGACCCAACAGCTCGTATACCTCCGGTGAAGAAAAAGTGAGGTCCTTGCCGAGAGGAACTACAGTCGACCGGAACTCCAATCCGATGATAACAGAGAAATCGAAGGGAGTGATAGTCATCTCACCCCAAGGAAAGTGGAAGGTGTTGGTGGTGTCCCAAAAGAACTCCATCAGAGCCCAAACTAAGAAACGGCTCAACTGCAAAGAGTAAAGCGCCTGCGTAGTCTGAAACAGAGGAGTTAAACCGCATGACTCCCAAAGCATGAACAACTCCATGTTGTTGCGAAAGTAAGTATTGTATAGGTGCCCAATGTCGCTGTTGCCTGAGCCATGGCAACGAACTCAATCGTCGGCAATGCCACGCTGCACGCGCTCCGAGATGTGAAAAATGAGCGCGAAGTACAGAGTACGCCCGTCCCACTAAGGGAACTCCCCAAAACTGGTAAACGTACCCTTGCCTGCGTCGACAAGCTCGTCCTCTCAGTGAGCCCCACGAGAGCGTGAGCCGGAACCACGATGTCAAGCCATACTAATTATGTTCCAACATAAAAATGGTAAATTAAAGGGGTCTATAGTATCTAAGGTTCACCTAGCCGCATGATACTATGTTCGTAAAAAAAAAAAAAAAAAAAAGTGCGTAGTACTAAAACAGAGCATGATTTTGGTTCAAGCAATAACAGCGTTTCTGAGCAATCAAATAATTTCTTACAATACTATAGCAAGTATTGTGACAACTTAAGCACAAAGAGCAAGCAAAAACATGAAGAGCAAACAACATTTTGTTCACGAACTCAAGGTGCTCAAAAATGGCAAATTGTTTGTTTCTTCACCAAATTGAGTCAAATAAGTCTCAAAATACTCCCAAGGTGATATACAAGCATATACAAACAATTTCTTGGCAAAAAATTCGAAAAATGAAGTAAATTAAGCAAAACAAGTTTCGGATTTTTTGAAAACCCGCGAACAAACATATGCAAAATTCATCAAAAGTAAGGTGAGTTTAAACAAAACTTAGATAGATCGACAAACTAGAGATCAAGAGCTTCGATTTGCAACAAATTTGAGCGAATTTCGTTGAGAAATGAGCAAGAACGAACAATTTGAGGTTTGAGCGAAAACCAAGCAAAAATGATGCAGCGGCGAAATGAGGAAGAAGAGGGGGTTTTATTCTGAAATCGCGATTCGGTGTTGACGCGATAGAATTATCGCGCCGCGATGGCACGTGGCAGCACGCGTCGGCTCTTCTTTCTTCAGCGATGCAATTCTTGGGCCCCATAAGGAGCTTATGTGGACTTTAATCAGCATTTTTGGGTTCCTTGGTACGCTAGTTAGCCCTTATAAGCAAATTGACATGATTAGTAGCCGGCTCGATTACAATCACAATAAGTGATCGGCCTGACGACGATCATCTCACTCGACTAAAGCGCCTAAGCATTGGCTTATCACAAGCACCGAGGTATTGGTTCACAAGCAAGCACAGGCGCCAAAGTACCGGCTCATTACATCTACAAATGCGCCGAGGTACTGGCACAGCAAAATCACAGCAAAGCATCAACACAGCAAACATTCAAGCAAAGCATCAGCAAACTGAGGATCACAAGGCAACGAGATCTTCGACGACTTTCACTAAGGTGTAAAAGTTGTCAATCAAAATGATTAAGTCAAGGTATAGATGAGATTTTGGAGACAGCTACAAGCAACGGTCTTCGACGATGTCCCGAAGCAAGGAGGAGATTGTCTACAGCGGCGAGGCACTGCCATGGCGAGGTACTGCCACAACAATTGAAGATAGCTACAAGCAGCAATCTTCGACGATGTTCCCTAGCTTGTGGAAGATTGTCACTACAAAACGAAGATAGCTACAAGTAGTGATCTTCGACGATGTTTCCTAGCTTGTAGAAGATTGTCACCGCAAAATGGAAGAGAGCTATAAGCAGCGATCTTCGGCGATGTTCCTTAGCTTGTGGAAGGCCGTCACAACTAAAATGCAGCAACAAAAAAATCGATTACTCCAGAGACGTGTACTCAAAGGTGCAAGATACGCATTTCTAACTCTCTTATCTTTTTAACTAACGCTAATTTGCAGGTATCGGCGTTACAAGAATGATTTAGGATCACATTATGTTCTGAATCATTCTCCGTCCCTATCGCTACGTTGACTTTTGTTTTCGAAACTTACGTTTCTCCAAACTTAGTCAAAGTGGGGGCTTCTGTAGACACCAAATTGTGTCTCCCCAAAAACTAAACCCAATGATGAGTACTTTTCATGTCATTAATTATCGAACGAAGTAAAATGTGGAAGAGTCTCGTGATCCCTCTGTTTTTAATAAAATAGCTCTTTCTGTTTTCGAAAATATTTCTTTTCATACCTTATTTATGGAAAATGTCCAATCCAATTTATTTTGGTCCATGATATGGGTCCAATAATTGTGTATTTGGATGGGGCTCGAAAAGAGCTTTCCAATGATATATTATAAGCTCAATTTCGATGAATAATGAGGAAGTTATGGCCCAAATACTAAATTGGATCTTAAATGAGTTTTATGGGCGACCCAATGATCAAGTGGAGGGTCCATTAATTATTATTCCTAAAGTCATTAGGATTTACTTTAATTTTCTAGGATAATCTAGAAGGTTATTTAAGTTCTAAAGGGATTAGGATTAATAATTATATTTTTATTTGATTTAGAAAAGATAAAGGATTTTAGTTGGAAAAAATAAGTGTTTTAAAAAGATTTAATCTGATTTTAATGATAAAGTACGGACTCTAATTACCCAATTATATTGGAAAAAGGATTCCGTACAGTAATTTTTATCATGCAGCACCATCGCGCTGCAACAGGTCCATCACGTCGCTATGGGAGCAGTTTTACTCCGATTGAAATTCGATTTTTTCTGATCGTTTCCGAATGTTTTTCACTGTAAATAGAGTCGTATTTCCTCGTTTTCAATCATCAACAATCATCTATTCTATTCTCTCTCTCAAAGCTAGAACCTTGTTCTTTCTCCCTCTTTCTAAGTCTTTTCATACAATATTCCTCCATCACGAGACTTAGACACACCTAGCCAAGCTCGAAGTTGCCTTCGCCCCAGACGTGAAAGGTTGATAATTTCTGAGGGTTTGGTCCCAAATCCCTATTTCAATTATTTAAATTAAATTGTTTGATTTAATACTTTCATTGAAGTTACTAACATGTGTATTATTTTGATAGAAAGATATACGAGGCAACAATGTGAGTAATTTTATTGTTATATATCTTTAGAAAGCATACTTAGATTATATTAATTCCTATTATCACATTAGAATGTTATTTATTGCTTTCTAGTATCATGTTTAGGTTGCTTACTATTTTCTTCTATCATGTTAGTATCATGCTAGGGCTAAAGCTTTAATTTTTATTGTTTAGTGACATGCTAGGATTTGTTATTAATCATGTTAGTATCATGCCTAGGATCTTGCTATCAATATTATGCTTTTATGAGATTGAGATTATTATTATGATGATGATTTGTTGTATCAATATTATTACGTTGCTTGATATATTATTGCTATTGCTTGATCACGCCTTCTCTTGCAGGATTAAAGGGAATTTGTACTTGAAATCACGCTTAATAAGATAATTAATAATTTTATTTAGGCTAATATGATTTTAATTCAAGTGATCACCAATAATAGATTTATTTGTGCATTAATATCAACTAACATAGATTAAACAGGTTTATGATTAATATAATGATTGTATGTAGTCAAAAAGCGCGCATGAACATGAGAAGAACAAAGTAGAGGCCTACTTAGGGCAGGCTCAATATCTTTTAGGTTGGATTTGTACCTTCATCCCTGAATATCCAGTCATGATTCAAGACCACTATGGAGTTAGCGATCTCATGGATCGTGAAAGGGTGTGACCTTTACCCTGTGAACTGTTTACAAGTTCCTAAAACTTATTGGCGACTCTTTTGCTCTAGCTTCTTTCCCTTTAGACGCCACCATGCTTAAGTGTATGATCACAGTGGGGCTCAAGTGAGGGATGCTTGAAATATTCCCCACACAAGGGTATTGGTTTAGAACCATACCGGATCGACCTATGAGAATACTTTAAGAGATTAAAAATCGTCATAAGCATATTTCTCATTATGGTTACCGGAACCTCTTTCCTCGACCATGAGTATTGTAAGTTCTCTTATTTGAGTACTAGTTAGTTTTAATGTCAGTCAAACGTCTGCCGTACATGGGGATTATAACGGCAACACTCGGGTGGCTAGGTTCTTTTACTAAGAGAAGCTTACAGTGCAAGACTGGGAATGTCCCCCTATTAAATAAATAGGGAATATGTCTTTGTTGTTTATAAGGCCTCTCGAAGGCATAACTATGAAAATGCATGGTCGTGCTTAGATGAATTTTAGAAATCATCTTCTTATTGACAGTCAAACTCGAATCGAGAAACGCTTCTGGACATAATAAGGATGACGAATAATCTTACCTTATAGTTCATGAAGAGACATTAAGAGACATAGGAAATAGGCTATACACTAAAAGCGCAGTTGTCCGGAAGGACAAGTGGGAGATTTATAAGAATGGTGTACCTTCAAACAAGTGTATTATTCTAATAGAGGGTTCGGAATTATTAGAAAGCTAATTATTCAGTAAGGTCAACTGATTGGAATGCCTAGATAGAGGCCGCTTCCGATCAGTAATATTACAGGTTAATCTTGACTGAACCCTTTGGGTCACACCCAATCAAGTAACCGATCCGAGACGACAAATTAATCCGAAGGAATTAATGAGTCGTTAGAGTATTATGAGCAAAGACGTCGAATATCAAGCTAGGAGCGTCGAAACCAAGTGTCTCAAGTCGAGTCGGATTTAGGAAACGACTCTACAGTAAAATCAAGCAATCAACAAAGTCACAAATACCCTTAGCATCGAAATGCTTTGAGCAAACCGAGTGCTAGGGGCATCGAAGCTAGGCATGGAAGCCGCACTAAGCCAAGGCTGCTAGCAGCGCGCATGCTAGAAGCGCTGCCTAGTAAAGCTGAGCTTTTGGGCTGCCAGCAAGGCATGCCTTGGTGCTCAAGTCCGAGCGCCAGCTAGCAGCTCATGGGTGATGCCTTGGGGACCTGGTTTTTGTGAGGGAAGGCTTGGAGAACAAGGAGGCCTTGTGGTCCTCACCTACTCCCTTAGTCACATTATGACACTTGTTGATTGTTGATTGTTTTGCCTTTTTCTTTTGATTTTTGATTTAAATTAAATTGAAAAAGGGGTTTTACGAACTCTCTCACATTGATAGGAAAGAGGAATGTTCAAGGGATTTTCTCTATAAATACCCATCCTTGGGAATTGAGAAAATCCACTTTGAGTTGTGAGCTTGAAAGGATTACAAGAGGCGTACACACTTTCGCTCTTAATACTCTAAGTTTCTTGGTCTAGCCCCGGCTAAGCTCCGGGGTACGGCCATACGGGTCGGTCTTGAGGGTGTAAGCCATCGGAGGCTCTCACAAGTGCGAAGCTCGGCTAGCTTTCAAGTAATAGCTCTTAGTGAGCGAAGCACGCGTCGAGGGTAATTTCGTCTTTCTCTTTCTTGTTAATTAATTATGTTATTAATTATGTTGTTAATTAATATGCATGGTTTAGTTGCTTTAACTTATGTGCGGGTCATGGGATGGGTTTTAGTTCCGCGTGGTGTCGGACATAATGAAACCCAACACTTCGTTCTCTCAAATCTTCTTCGACTAATTTTCTTCTTGATGGGTGCTAGAACTATCGCACATTCCATACTCATTCAAACACATTTATAAACAAACACCTCACAACCAAGCACAATGATAAGTAAGAGTTCGGTCGACAAAGAACAAGATATAATTGCTTAGGATCTTAACACGCAGCTAGTTCGAAGACTTTGGTTGTTTGAGGTTCATCAATTAGACAAATAAGCAATGGATTCTAGATCAAATAATTAAAAGCACTAGGGAATGGGATCCACTCAACTATGGTAACCAATCATATTGCACTACTACAAAAAAGACAATACAGAACGCCAAAAATAGGCATTATAGATCGCCTTAGAGACATTATTCAAGTAGGGTGCCTTATAAAGTATAAAAGACACCTTTTGGAGGCGTTCTGTATTCTCTCTATTATAAAACGTCTATCTAAGGTAAGTGTTTCCTTTTCATTGTATTAAATCAATAAAAAGCAAAGGAAAGGGGATGGTTATCATGTGAAAGGCGTTCTATATTCATACAAAAAGAGGACGCCTATCTTAGATGACAGTTCTCTTGTCTTTTACTTTTTTTATAAGAAAAAAAAAACAAAATTTAAAAAACCAAAATATATTTACCATAAATTGTTAAAAACTAATTCAATTAACTCTAAATTCAAATTAATTCAAAATTTAAAATGGAAGTTATAAACTGATAATTAACAAATCATTTCAAACTAAATTAATACTACAATTTACATAATGGAAAATTAAAAACCAACTCTATAAGACTATTGTAATACCACGTATTTTTATACGTATTTTATTTTAAATAAGTATTTTTTGTGAAGTATTTAAATAATTTGAAATGAATTATTTATGGAATTTTAATTATTTATTTTAATAAGTTTGGAAATATTTTATAAAAGGAAAGTTTTATTTAATTAATTATTTTAATAAGTTGGAAATATTTTAGGAAAGTTTTATAAAAGGAAATTTAATTAGGAAAGGGATTAGTAAGGATAGAAAGGGAATTTAAGGGTAAGAGGGTTTCTAGAGAAAAAGAGGTATAAATATTCAACACATGGGCAAATTAAACTTTGTCCAAAATGGAGAATACCCAAGGTAAATTTTCTCTTCCTTCTCCTTTATTTTATTTTCTTTTTCTTTCTTTTCCCCTTCCCCTTTTTACACGGACCACCGCCGGCCACCACCACACCCACCGACGGATCGCCGCACCACCAGCAAGCGCCGGCAACAGCAGCGGCACCACCAGTAGCGCAGCAGCAGCCGACTGTGGTGCCGTGGCTGCTGTCCGGCGCACCAAATCCGAAAAAAAAAAATTATTTCTTTTGCTTTGATTCTTCGATCTAATTATGATTTATGGGTTTTGTGATGATTTTATGATGTAAATTAATTTTCAGATTTTGATTTTAATTAAAAAAAAGCGCCAAATTTGAAACCCTAGATTTGTAAATAACAAATTGTTGAAGGAATATGATTTAGGGTGGTTTAAATCTTTAATTTGAGGGTTTTAAAGCATATTTACAGCAAGTTTTAATGAATTTATATTGCTGGAAATTTTGTTAGTAAGCTAAAATTAAGTTTTTTGAAGGAAATTTTGACTACCCATTAATTGGGATTAAAGTAAGGGACTTTAAATTAATTTTCAGCTTGTTTTAATTAAATTATGAGTGATTTAATAAGAGTATGTATTGATGGAAATTTGTGTGGAGTAGATTTTAATGCCACGTTTTAATTTTGGATTGTAAGAGACTTCCAAGTGAGTGATTTCTTTTATTCGTGGCGATTTTAAGATCGTATTCAAGGTACGTTCGGGTTCTTAGTATTTATTTGGTGATGTGAGAACATGCTAGGCTTTGAATAATTGATTCCAAATAGTATCATGATAGATTTTGATTGGAATTTATTATTTGGTTGATGTTGGTGATTGAATTATGAAGCATGGATTGTTTGTGATGAATTATTGAATGGAAATAATTATTTTGGCATGTTGTATATGAACCACACTTTTATTATTGGCATGATAGAGAGCATGTTTAATTAAACTAAATATTTAGTTTGGTTTGGAATATTAAAAAGGAATTTTATTATGGTTCATATAATTTTTATTGATGCTATAAGCATGAGGAAAGAGCTAATTAAGTGTCTATGTACACGAGGAATAAATTATGTATTGGTGCCTTAGAGCACTTAAGGTGTTTTTAACACCGAGGGATAGGAATTTTGGTGCATTATGTGTTTAAGGTGTCTTTGACACTGAGGTAGATTTAAAAAGGGTTCAATATTAAATATTATGTGGTCATTAATTATTCAAGAATTAAATTGGTATGTTTAATTATTTGAATAATTATAATGTTTGATTGTGTTATGGTTTGAGAGTCATCACCAAGTTTAATAATATGTAAATAACATAAAGTGAAAGAGATTATGCACCAAAACTCTTGGAACGTAAATACCTTGAGTATGAACATATGGGGGGAGTTATGGGGTTTTATATTTAACCATAACTTCTACTGGGAGTACAGGACGATGTATTTTCCTTTTATTATTATGCGCAGGAATTCCGCCACTTATGAGTGGTTCTTTTATACTGGCACGGTTAGCTCCCGTGTTAGTACCCCTTTATTGGGGCAAGTTAGGGGGGAAACCCGTTCGATGCATAATCAATGCTAAATGAATCAGTTAGTTATTATAATTGAGGGTCATGTTGAATGTTGTATGCTTGTAAATAGGTGCAACAAGGTAAGTTGTGTGTTAATAGGTGAAAGCATGTTAGTGTGTTTAATTACGCTTATGTACTCAGTATTGCTGATTGTGTGTTTGTATGTTTGTTTGGCCTTGTCTTTACCGTGGCCCTATGATGACCCATTTTTAATGGAGAGTAGTGGAAACGAGTAGAGAGAAGGTTTTCAGGTGATGAACCATATTCATGATGGCCATGAGTGAAGAGCGAATCATGCTAGTTTCCATAAGTTTATAATGTGTTTATTACTTTAATTATTTTATTTTATTATGCTTGTGAGATTAAGCAAAGGTTTTGAGTTGGTTCGGTTTTGATAAGAGCCTACAATGGTTCCAAGTTATAGGTTGACTTCGTTTTACTTTGGTTTGACTTTACTTCGTTTGGTTGACTTTTTAAGTTGAATGGTTTTTCATGTTTTTTTTAGATCCGATGTGTGTCTTTGATAGTTGCCTTAGCCGGTTTCACGGTTACAGTAATATCTTAGATTTTCCTATTTTGAATTTTTAAAAGAGTAAAACAGGTATTTTAAAGGAAAAGGAATTTCTAGGGTGTTACAACTATAACTCGAAATAACTCTAATTTTATTCCTAACTCCGATCCATAGCTACTACAGTTTAAAATTCTAAAACAAACTCTAATTCTCTATTATCTTAAATAACTACAATTTCTTCGATTAAATTGGAGAGCTCCTTCGACTTGTCTTCAAGACTTTAACACGTCGATAATTATCAATTATGAAACTCTGCAACAAGCCAACAACGAAAGAACAATTAGATTAAAAGGTTTAAATTTACATATGATTTAAAAAAATTGAAAAAAAAATGATTGAAATAGATTATAGAAACATAAAATTAAAATGTAAGTCTACTAAATTAAGGAAGAAAGCTCCACCGTACAATCAAACAAAGGTGTTTAGTTACGAGTTGCCGACAAGAATCCCCAAAACGGATGAATTAAGCAGAAGGGGAACGGATCCTACGCATCCGGTAGAGCAAAGCAAGGTTTCAAGAAAATCCCATTCATCTAAACCATATAATTTTGTATCAAAAGCACAAATTAAAATAATAATTGTGGGCGCGATTGGGGAGAAGCGGTGATGGAGGGCGGTGGAAGATCACATAGAATGGTAAAAAGTAGAAATAGAGTAATTATTTAAAAATAGAGCGAGTATAAGAATTTATGTCGGGGTTTTGGAGTGTTATGGTGAAAAGTTAAGAAAAAAACAGTTAAATTTTATACTCTGTAATCTATATCTATATACTATACTAAAATAGGGTACACTACCTCCATGGCTGCCACGTGTCGCTTTTTTAGTGTTTTTTTTTATAAAACAAATGAAAGTTATTTTGCTTTATATGGATGCATTATATTAGTAAACACTTTATATTGTAAAATATTCATTTTGCTTTATATGGATGCATTATACAGCAGGTTTTGTGTGTGGCTTACCACACGGTGTGGCCATCTAATACACAAGTAACCCCTCCAACCTAGTAACCTCTGACCAACCTAGTAACCCCTCCGACCTAGTAACCTCTGACCAACAAAGTAACCCCTGACCGGGTAACCCCTGACCGGCCTAGTAACCCTTGACCAACCTAGTAACCCCTGACCGAGTAACCCGTACCCTTGACTAAGTAACCCTTACTCGACCTAGTAAACCTTGACCAAGTAACCCCTATCCGTGACCAAGTAACCCTTACCTGACCTAGTAACTCATGACCAAGTAACCCAAAACAAATTAAAATTAGTTTTAGCAACCACCACCTTCGCACCTGACCACCCGCTCCTCCACCGCACCTGACCACCTCACCTTTCTCACAACCCGCATCAATTTCAGGCCATCTGACCACCGCTTCTCCACCGCACCTGACCACCTCACCTTCCTCACAGCCCGCGTCAAACTCAGGTAACTAGACCACTGCAACAACCTCCTATCTCACACATCTCACCTACGTCAAAATTCACCACAAAGAAGACGAACGAAGACGACGACGGCGATAGTCACCAGTTCAGCCGCGAAAACTTGTTCAATTGGAATGAATTGATGAATTTGTACCTGAATCTCTTGAAATTTGGGGGAAATTAGGGTTTGGGGCTTCGAAATTTGGTTGCAATTCCTCATAATCTCTCCTTTAAATCTGCAATTCACCACAAAGTAGATGAAGAAGACGGTGGAGGTGGAGGTTGATTTAGCTGATTTCGCCGGCAAAGATGAAGACGACGACGAAGACAACGGAGGTTTGGGTTGGTTTGGAGCTTCGAGGAAAAGATAGGAGAGAGAAAATAAAAAATATTAAAAAAAAATTTGTGGCTGGCCGCACCGTGATATAAAACTTTAGGTGCATTATATTAGTAAATACTTTATATTTGTAAAATATTTATTTTGCTTTATATAGATGCATCTCAATTTGTATAGTGGAATGACATTTGTTTTGTGATTGGGCTAGATATAATGATTAAGGAATACAATTTTTTTTTTTTAGAAAAAGAATACTAAAACTTTAATATCTTATCTTACAATTTCTACCATATAATGTTATGGATATTACAAATATTTATTAAAGATAAACGTTACTTTTGAATTTCTATACCTTGCTAAAATATCGCTACAAGTAGTCTTCCTATTTTTCTATACCTTCCAATCAATCATTAATCTTCCCTTTCTATACTTTGAATTTAAATTATTTTAAGTGAAACTTTTTTCGTGTTTTGTGGAAATTTTTCATGAATATATAAATTATTTAATTTATTGAATATATTCAAGAATATGATAATAATCTATCAAATATTTTTAGACACTACAAGAAATATATAGTTAACCTTTTAAAACGAGCTAAGAAAACAATTGGGGATTAAACTTTTTTATTTTTCACCTTTTGGGACTTGCACTTTTTTCTTTCACCTTTTGGGATCTAAGAAGGAATTTTAGTTGGATAAATTTAACTATGGCTAAGGGGTGGGGCGCACTCATTGTTTTAGGTTCTAATTAATTTGCAAAAGAAAATTTTAATTAGTTTTCCCAAAAAAATAATGCGTGTTTACCTCAAAAAAAAATAAAATAAATAAGGTTCCATTTCAACTCTTATTTTGATTTGGAATTATTGAACAACTTTTTTTTTAACTCTAATTAGCAAGGATGTGAGAGTTGATATGTGCTATGATTACGTGCTCAAAACTTTTATTTTCTGGTTTGAACTTTGAAACTCTGTCCTGTATAGTTGTTAGCAGAATAGCAGGCATGTGGCTTATCTAGATTTGCCATTAGTTTAAATGATTTTTGAAATTACATTGTCCACAGCTTTAGGTTCATTGTTGTTGTTGTTCCAAAAAAAAAAAAAAAAAAAAAAAAAAAAAGGTGCATTGTTGTTGTAACCATCTTTACGTGGGAGTTGTGAGGAGCAAACAAGTTTTTAGCTTTATTGTATTATATTAAATGAATTGTTTCAAGATGGTTCAACTTGATTAAAGATGTTCTATAATTTTGTTAAAAGGATGAATGGAAAACAAATCCCAAACTTTGCCATCTACGCACTTGTGTTAAGAAGCTAGGTTTTTTTTTTTTTTTTTTTTTTTTTTTTTTTTTTTTTTAAGCATCATGCTATGCGTCAATTAGGGATAATAAAAACTTGATAAACTAGGTTTTAATGCTTAGGTAGGTTAGTAAGTTTTTTTAGTTGGGCTAAATTGGATGATAATTAACCACAAGCCTCAAAAGGTGAAAAATAAAAAAGTTTAGCCCTCAATTATTACCTTAACTCCTTTTAAAACTATTACCTTACCTTAAACGCATAAAAAAATAAAATACGTACATAATATTTATGATTTATATTAAATTAATCAAAGATAATATTCTATCACATATTTCTAAACACTATGACAAAAATCAAATATATTAGTAAATTATTAAAAATACAAATCACAATATTAACTTACCTTAGATGCATAAAAAAATTTACCATATATAGATTCATAATTTTAATATATTTTTGATATATGGTAAAAATTAACAAATTATAAAATAAGTTGTTAAATAGATATTAATATATGGTTTCATAATTATAAAATTTATAATTTTTATTGATATTAAATAATATAAAAATTAGGTCAAACTATTGCATCGACATGTATGCAAAGGTTTATTGTGTCAATTATTATGTGACAGAGGGAGTATACGTGTGTGTCCAACCACTATAGGGTTACTCGGTTTGTGTTATAGGAGTTATTCAATAAGTGATATAGGGCTTACTTATTAGTAAGTGTTACAATGGTTATCCTGTGAGTGTTGTAGGGGTTAATTAATTTGTTATCTAAGAGTTATGTACTCAATAAGTATAATAAGGGGCTACTCAACTCTGTTCGTATAACAAGGGTTAATTTGTTGGTGTCATAGGGGTTACTCTGTTTTTTTTTTTTTTAACAAGCGACCACACGATGTGCCAGTCACATAGAAAACGCATTGTAGATTTTGTATGTGCCGTCACAAATGATATGTTAGACCCTTTCACTTCACCTTGTTTTTGTTGAATTGAAATTATTTGTACTAAACTAAAACTATTTTTGCTGAACTGAAATTATTTTTATCTAATATTATTTTTCAAGGTGAAGTGAACAAGCCCTAAGAATAATATATATGCATTTTCTTTACACCTCTTATATATGTGCATATTTAATTTTTTTACTATTATATGTGCAATAAATTATCAAATAATAATAATAATAATAAAATAATAATAATAATAAGACAGTTAATAAAACAATTGAGGGTCAGCCTAATCAACCTTTTAAGGTCGTATATAGCTAGAAGTTACAATTTTTGTAAAAAAATTATATGAGCATTAACGTTATTGACTTAGAAGATTTTTAGACAAGTATAATTTTGGTTGTGGAAGGTGCAATATGTTTGTGGTGATTTGATTCATCATGTAATAAAGTATAATAGGTGATGGGACAAGATAATTTCATATTTTTATCTTCCACAAGTGAAAGAAAAATATGAGAATTAATATTTATATACATAATAAAAATATCAAATGTTTATAAAAAGATGTAACTTTATTCATGCTACATGGAAATACAAAAAAATTCCTATTTTTAGAAGTTTCATTCATGTTAAATTTCAAGTGTTTTTAGAGGCCATAGTGGAAAAAAAAGATATGACATTATTTGTGGTACACAAAGTACATTTCTACCTCTTTTATTTTATTTTATTTTATTTTTTTATTTTTGACATGTTTTGACTATGTGCACTAGTCACACAACTTATTTTGACTCCGTGTTGTGATTTAGTGTTAGTTAAATATATAGTCATGTGGGATATTATTAGATTCATCTCAATATCTATTTTCCAAATATCAAAATTCCATGATTTTTGCTAATACGTAACTAAAGATATTTACATTTAAAAGTATGCATTGGCAACATGCCTAAATGAAATGTATCAACTAATAAAAAATAGAGGAAATATTATATGTACAATGATCACGTTGTTTTTATAATAGTAAACTTTTCCAAACATATGAGTTCACAAAGTTTCATATGTAGCTGGTCATACCGTGTGGCGGTGATATATTACTTGGTCAAAGATTACTTGATCGGGGGTTGCTTGGTCAATGGTTGCTCGATCAATCAGTGATTACTCAGTCGGTCAAGGGTCACCTAGGCCTTACTCGGTCAGGGGTTACTCGATCGGTTGGTCAGGGGTTATTTGGTCCAAGGTTACTCGATCTGTTGATCAAGGGTCATTCAGTCAGTCAGGGGTTACTCGGTCAAGGGTTGCTTGGTCGGGGTTACTAGGTTAGTCAGAGGTTACTCGTGTTTTGGTGTGTTTTAGCCGGCCACACAAAAAATACGTTGTATTGAGTTAGTGGATAGAGTTTAATCATTTTTGAAATGAGTTGGCCAGTAAGGGCAGTAACTCAAGTAGAAATGAGAAAATAAAAAAAAATGACTTAATGTGGGTATTGATTATCAGTTCATTGAGTTGAATTATATTTACAAACTTTACGTTCAATTTAAGAGTGAAATTTGTTTTTAAAGTAATACTCTCTCTATATTTTATTACTTGCTCCACTTTTCTTTTGCAGCCATATTTAATTATTTGCCCCATTTTCTTTTTTTTTTTTTTTTTTTTTTTTTTGGAAAACTTTCACAATTTTTATTAATTTCTTCTCTCTTAGTGGACCCCGAGTAACTATTCTAAGATTCTCTCTCCTCCCAACTATCATACTCGTACTTTATTTTTCCACCAACAAAACATAATTAAAACTGTATATCATTATTTTAGAAGTTAAAAATGTATGATTAAAACGGCTATGTAAATAAACTCATTACTACTCATTAAATCGCTTTATCTTAAAAATTTGTGAAATGAGAATAAGTATTAAAATTTGCTAATCATGCATTGCACGAATGCTATACTAGTAGATATACTACAAGGACAAAATAGTCATTTGCACCAATCAGGAAGAATATAAACGAAACACCGCCAATTTAATCACCTCCCGCTAATATACGATATTCATACAGTACAACCCTACTTGTATACGTAATTTTTAATAATAAAAAGACATAAATAAATAGGGTAAAAAGAAAAAAAAAACCTACAAGAAGTTTTTATTTATTTTTATTTTTCTTGTTATATTTTTTTCCAGACCGGAAAAAGTACTAAAACTAAGAAGAGAGAGAAGACAGAAACATAAACAGAGCGCGAAGAGAAGAAGAAGAGGAGGAGAGAGAAAATAGATTTCTCAGGCGAAAAATAGGGTTTCGACTTTCGAAATCTCACCTACGAAACGTTTCTCGATCTACGCATTCAACAATTCTTGTTTCTTCGCACAATTTGATCTGTAATCATCTGTAAGTTTTGTGGTTTTTCAATTCAGATTCCCAGATTTGGGGATTTTAGGGTTTTGATTTTCTTGACTTCACTTTTTGATTTGGAGCTGATTGTTTTTGATTGGGGGTTTTGAAATCCTACATTGGGATTGTTTTTGTTGATTTTGTTGACTTACAGTTTGTAATTTTTGTTGTTGATGGTTGGAAATTAGGGTTTTTGGCCGAGGAAGATTATCGAAAACGGACGATATTGCAGTATGAGCATCAATAGTCCTGGAAAAGAGAAGAATTAGGGTTCGTGAGAACACAAGCGGAAAGCTTTGGAGTTCCATGGGCGATGGAGGTGTTGCATGCGTGCCTTTGCAGCCAATTATGGAGAAGTTTCCGGGTTCCGAAACATTTTGCGGTGGCGGCAGCGGCAGTGGCGGTAGCAACAACAATAGTAATGGCAAATTGGAGACTAAACCAGTTAAGAGGACTACTACTAAGAGGATGAAGTTGAAGAGAGATGCGTTTTTCAAGAAGGAAGAGCCGGGAAAGACCGAGCCGGTTCCGGAGAAAGTGAAGAGCAGTGGGGAAGTAGAGAATGGGGAAATTGGGGGTGATAAAGTGCAGAAATACGAGATTGAAGAAGGAGAATTGGGGACATTGAAATCGCCCCGTAGAGACGGGGAGAATGGCGAATTTATGCCTGATATATTGCACAAGACTGAGACTGAAAAAGGTGAGATTGTTACTGACAAGTGGAGGAGGGATGAATATGAGAAAGGGGAGTTTTCTCCACCCAGGTGGCGAAAAGGGGATGCGGAGAGGTATGATTTCGGCTCAGGGAGATTCCGGAATGACTCTGTTCAGAGAAGGGATCGAACTCCGGAGAAGTATAGGAAAGGAGAATACGAGAAGGGGGAATTCAGTTCGTGGAGAGGGTCCAAAGATGAAGTCGAGAAGGGAGAATTTATTCCTGAGAGGTGGCATAAAGGAGATGTTTTCAGGGACGATTATGGCTACTTGAAAGGGCGCAGGTATGATTCAAGTAGAGAGCGAGAACGAAGATATGAATATGAATGGACACCGTCTTCTGTACGTTATTCAGGTGAGGATGTCTCTCCCAGCAGGGATTTCAGTAGAAGTGGGAATCATCGCCATGTCAAGAGAAATCCAAGGTGGGAAGTTAGCCAAGAAAGGAGCTACCCGAAAATGAGCTCAAAAATGATGGATGATGTGGCTTACAAGAATGAGTACAGTCATGGGAGAGGCCATGGAAGAGAACACTCATCAAGTGGTCGATTGAAGAGGCATGTCACTGACTCGGAAAGCAGTGACCGCAAGCCCTATGATGATCATGGTGATTATGTCAGTATGAAAAGCAGAAGGTTATCAAATCCAGAGCATTACTCTCGTCAGTCTGCTGATAAGTCATTTAGACATTCAAATTCATCAAGGCCTGTTTCTGATAGGCTTTCATTGCGCCATTATGATGCTGCACCTACAAGAGCGGCTTATGACAGGCAGAGGCGTAGCCCTAGTTATTCTGAGAGGTCTCCACATGAGAGAGGCCGACATCATGATCATAGGGACAGGACTCCTGCGCGTCATGAAAGATCCCCATGTTATCGTGGTCATCGCCATGACAATAGGAATCGAAGCCCCAGTTATATTGAAAAGTCTCCCAGTGACCGTGTTAGGGTACATGATCGCCAGGAAAGGTCTTCAAGTTACTCTGGATCCCCACCTGAACGCAGTAGGCCGTTTAACCACCGCCAAACGAGTAGGAGTGAAGTGAGTGAGACTAAGCAGAGTGATATAATACAGAGCGAAAAGCCTACTGAGAAAATTAATAATGATAAAGATTCAACTACCTCGGTTAAAAACCCTTTAAATGTGAATGATAAGCCGAATGGAACAGTTGACCAAGGCATTTCCTACGAGTCTCATGTGAAAGATGAAAATCAAGGTCCTTGTTTGGATGTCAAGGAACAACCTTCATTGGTCAATGGGAATATTGAAGAATTGCCATCAATGGAAGAAGATATGGATATATGTGACACACCTCCACATGTCCCTTGTGTGGCTAGTGTGAACCCAGGGAAATGGTATTACCTTGATCACTATGGAGAGGAGCGCGGGCCTTCTAGATTATGCGACTTAAAAGCACTTATAGAAGGAGGATTACTTATGTCAGATCACCTGGTTAAGCACTCTGACAGTGACAGGTGGGTGACTCTTGAAAATGCAGCTTCTCCGGTGGTAACTCCTAATTTTACGACAATTTTTTCAGAGACGGTCACACAGTTGGTGAGCCCTCCCGAGGCTCCTGGAAATGTGCTGGCCGATGTTGGAGATGCTGAGCATTCTGTGGATCAGGTTGGTATGGAGAGTTTAGATTCTTCTGTTCATTGTGTGACTGGTCAATCTGACCATCTTCTTCCTGATGATCTTGGCATTGATGAAAGAGTTGGGGCTCTTTTAGATGGCGTTACTGTTTTACCTGGAAAGGAACTCGAGATAGTTGGAGGTAAGCTCCTGTACTGTATAACCTTGATCACTTGTTTGAACTTTTTTTTGGAGCTTAGCTATTTTTGTACAGTTTGGCCTTGATCACAGGTGAGAAAACCTCCTCTATATGTGAGGTTAAATCTGAACTAATGAAAATATAAATCTAAGGTCATATTTTTCTTATTCCATTAAACTTGAAATCTGTTTTTCCGAAGTCGCGCACCATCCTCTGCATTTTTCCCTGACCTCCCTTACTTTTTCTTGCTTCTGCAACTAAAATTCAAGAGATTTGGCCTGCTGTTCATCTGATACCTGGCCACAATTGCTGCTTCACAATCTGCGCCATACATTAGTCCCATATAATCCAAATTATAGGTGACTTGCTGAATTTAACTTTTATATCAATAAATTTAACCATATTGATTGATAACAATGATAAGCACTCATACAAAAGAAAGACCTTCCTTATTCTTGTCATAATACTGATCACTAATTAGTTTTATATGTAGATCATAAAATATATGTTATACTATAGTTTGAATTTTGTGCTGAGTGTTGGCTTTTAAAACAATTTTTATTATTATTTTATTTTAAAGTGTTTGTCCAATATTCATATGGGTTGAATAGTAATCTATATATATATATATATATATATATATATATATTTCCATTAGATGAGATGTGTTCTCACATATTAGAGCGTTTGCACGTATTGTTTTTATGTATAAACTGTTAGTTCCTTGTAAAGAGATATGCTTTCTTCAAGCTAGAAACTTTTATAGTAATTTTTGACAATACACTATCTTTGTTGTGCAATTCATGTCCTGCCATGTAAGATGTCTATAAGAACCACTTTTGGCCCATGTTGCACACCATACCGACCTTACAATGAATAAATTTTTTTATAAATAAGTAAGCGAGTTAATAATTAATAAAGGGGTTTTAACTTGCATATCAGCACAAGCAGAAAGATTAGTTACAGACTGTGGCACCTTAAGAGACAGGTGGCTGAGATAGCTTTTTATGTGCAAATTGACCCAACAAATGTGGTTTTTATTTTTAATTTTAAACATTTAGGAGTGTAGTTCCTTAGCAATGTAGCTTATCAACATCATTGTTATCATTGCTGTTCTTAAATTTTTCATCTAGATACCTGATATAGTGCTGCTAAATGTTTGTGCAGAAGTACTACAGATGACATTTGATCATTCAGAGTGGGAAAGATTTGATATCTTGGAAGGTATGTGTATTTCCAAAGTTATTTATCAGTCCTCGTCATCATTGTTCTTAATTAGCAGTGAATCTTTGACATATTACATGAAGTTCATTTGTATTGTGCATTATTTATTTAGAGCGGGGTTGTTGCAGATAATTTTGTTCACTATCAAAGGATAAATTCAGATTATTGCAATCTGTCTGCTCCCTCCCTCCTGTAGAACTGTTATTTCTAAAGCAAATAGTTCAATTTTATCGTAACAAATCAAGTGAATGTATGATGCTTATACTGTAAGTAATGCCAGTAATGTATTTTCATAAATTGATCCTCCCTAATATAGAAAACTTTTTCAATGCTGTTAATTATCTCTTCCTTGACCTGGACTTATTTGCTGTCTTTATTCTCTGATATCATTTGCATTTAGGAAATCTAGAATAGTAACCATTTTGTTGTAGGTCTATTCCGTTTGTCACACTTGAGCAATCTCATTCATATGCATTTATGTTAAGATAGCTGATTAACTTTCTAAGTGTCTTGGGATGTTTACTCATGCTTTATGCTTTTAAACACAACTCTGTATGTGTTGTTGCTTTAAAATGCATAAATTCTTATTAAGAAAATGGTTTTGCTTGCAACTTTGAAAAGTTGAAGTGACCGATTTGTTAACATCATATGTTCTATCCACCATACAGGCTTTAGGCAGGATAATTCATGCAGTCAAGACCCTTTGGAGCAGAATCAAGAAGAGGATATATCACGACATCCGGACTCTACATCAAAGGACACTGCTGAATCCACCTCTGTTGCTAGCCTTGATAAGGAATGCTCTTACCTCTTGAGTGAATTTACTGAATGGTTCTCTGGTCGATGGTCATGTAAAGGTGGGGACTGGCAAAGAAGTGAAGATGCCATTCAAGACAAATATTTTAGGAAAAAGGTTGTGTTGAATGATGGCTTCCCTCTTTGTCAGATGCCAAAATCTGGTTATGAGGACCCACGATGGCAGAGAAAAGATGACTTGTACTACCCTTGTCAAAGCAGGAAGCTTGATCTTCCCTCCTGGGCATTTTCCTGGCCTGATGAGAGGAGTGATTCTAGTGCAATCAACAAGCCAGTTCAAGCAAAAGCTGCTGCTGTAAGAGGGGTAAAAGGAAGTATGATGCCGGTGATTAGAATCAACGCTTGTGTTGTTAAAGATCATGGTTCATTTGTTTCTGACTCTCGGTTGAAACCAAGGGGGAAGGACAAGTACTCTTTGAAGGGAATTAAGCATTACTCTTTATCCACTGATCTTAAGCGATCATCTGAAGAAGAAGCTTTTCATTTCAAAAGCTCTAAGGAGCAAAGCTCTGGAGGATCGTGGGAATCTAGTGTTGTAGATAAACCAAAAGACCGAGTTTGCACTGCAAATGATTTACAGTTGCACTTAGGTGACTGGTATTACCTTGATGGCACCGGGCATGAACACGGACCATTTTTATGCTCAGTACTGCTTAAGTTGGTGAATGAAGGTTTTTTGAAGAAGCAAAGCAGTGTGTTTCGTAAACTTGACAAAGTTTGGGTTCCAGTTATTTCTGTAATCAAGGCCTCAGAAAATATGAACCAACTCGTTGGAGATAGTATTGCTCCTGTTGGTGTATCTTCTGTAGCACCTGCTGTGCATGGTGATAGCTGTTCACTTTCTAATTCATTCCATAGCTTGCATCCCCACTTTATCGGTTATACACTAGGGAAGCTTCATGAATTAGTCATGAAATCTTATAAGAGTCGTGAGTTTGCTGCTGCTATCAATGAGGTCTTAGATCCATGGATTACTATTAGACAGCCAAGGAAGGAAACAGAGAAGCATAGAAGTTCTCTTTATTTTCAAAAATCTCCCATGGGTATGTTTTCCTATACTTAATTTCTAGTTGGTCTTATCTGATATTGCTTGCATTAATGTGGTACTCTGTTTTTGTTGCATGTTCAGGTGAGACTTTAAAGTATTGCTACTTGGTCTATGTTTCATCTTTTGGGCTGACATAGTTATAAGTCATGTTGGCCAGTATACATATGTGTAAATTTTTCGAGAAAAGGTGAAATAAGGAATATTGGTGTCAAGTGTTAAATATTGGCTTAATGAATGGCCTTTCTAAGCTTGTGGATTAAGTCTCATTAATGGGATGCACGGAGAACATTAAATTTCATTAATTTAAGATAACTATATGATTAAGAGTTTATTTGATTTTAATGGCAGTTCAGAGAAGTAAATCCATATATGTCCACTAATGTATTAACTCTGTAGTTTGCCTTCAGATGGCTTTCATTGTGCTTCTTAGCTTATGGTACCTGAAAATTCAATAAGGTGCTTGAAACTAAGTACCTTCACTCTTAAGTCTTAACATTACCTTTAACCCAGAAGAACTTAGAAAAAAATTCTCCATACTAAAACATTGTTTGACCCTTAGTATAATCTAAAACCCATCCATATCTACTCTCGGTTATCTTAGAAACTGTTGTTAGGTAGGCCGACCATTGATTCAGAAGGAGTAGGGGTTGGATGAAAGAGACTAAGAGAACTAGATCTTGTCTGCTAGCAATTGTATTTTATATTTAACATATTTAAATAAGATTATGGCCGTGTTTGGGGAAAAGCTTAAAGCTGAAGCTGATTGTATTAGCTGATTTTAACTAACTGATTGTATTAACTGATTTGACTAACTTATTTTATTAGCTTATTGTAGAAAAGTGTTTCGTAAATAGCTGATTGTTTAAAGCTAATTGATTATGTGAATTGACCAATAAGCTAGTTGCGGGTTAGGTGTTCATATAGGATTTTTTATTAAATGGGGGTACAAATGTCATTTCACCATAAGAATTGAATAAGCTAATTAAAAAAGGAAGGAGCTTTTTGAAAAAGAGCTTATTTAGTGGAATAAGCTCTTTAAATAAGCTTTCCACCAAACACCTTGAATTAGCTTATTTAATAGTCAATAAGCTAATGTTGGTCAAATAAGCTAATTTTGCTCAAATAAGCTAGTTACCAAACACAGCCTATATGTTTGTGTTTGCTTATTTGTTTCAATTCACTATCTTTTCTCTTTTACTAAATATTTTCAAAATAATTTTAAAACTCATGTACAAGTATCCAAAGAACATTTAGTATGATACACTTCTTTTGTAGGGAAATTATAGTCACCTTGTTGCATAAACTGCTTTGGGATGCCTAGACAAACTGCTTTGGGATGTCTAGACAAACTGTCACCTTTACAAAAATAGTAATAGTTTGTGATTGGCCTACCCGTACCCTTACTAAGATTGAGCAATTGGGAGTTTGTGGATTGGTCCATTGTGTCTATTGTTTCGGACAGAGAGTAAATTTTAATTAGAACTGTATCATATCCTTAATTCTTGTTGACTTTTTTTTTCGGGGCTTCTTCCACTTCCAGTTATCTCCTTTTCTTTTTATGGTGGAAATATTCAAATTGCAGAAGGCATCAGAGAATTTGTCTTAAATAGTTTTCTTTCTGTATTAATAGTGAATCAAAGAATTTTGTATATTATATCAAGCCCTAAATTCTTCCATTTGAAATAGTTCAACATGTCTCTGTATAACTATTGTTTCTTTGGTTTTTGGTCTTGCTTTTATACAGAGAATGAAGTATCTATGCTTTTTGAGGAAGACATGCATGGTAAAAAAAGATGTCGGACACTTGTTGATGGAGATGATGAAAATTACGAAGTGTCCAAAGGCTTATCACGTTTCTATTATAGGGAGCCCTCATTTGAGGACTTATGTGGCAGTGTTACTTTTTGCAAAGAAGAGGGTGTGTGTTCTAAGAATGAGGTGGGGAGCTGGGGTCTACTGGATGGTCATATTTTGGCACGCATTTTTCATTTTCTTAGAACTGATATCAAATCCCTAATGTTTGCTGGCACAACTTGCAAGCACTGGAGAGCTGCTGTTGGTTTCTACAAAAATGTGAGTGTAAGGGTTGATTTGTCAACTATGGGCTCCAACTGCAGTGACTCCATTATTGGGAGTGTCATGGTGAGTTTTGGGTATATTATATTTAATTTTTTGTGATTATCGTGGGACCTCTTTATAATCTTAATTATGTATTTTATTGTTAATCCCCATGCAGAGTGGATATAATAAGCAAATGATCAAGATGTTAGTTTTAGATGGTTGTACCAATGTTACTTCAGCTGTGCTTGAGGAGATTCTTCAGTCATTTTCTTGCATATCCTCGGTTGATATAAGAGGTTGCAGCCAGTTTGAGGAGTTAATATTCAAATACCCCCATGTAAACTGGGTCAGAGAGCGAAGTTCACAAGGCATTGGTTTTGAAGAGTCAAATTCAAAGATAAGGAGTGTAAAACAGATGCCCGAGCAATCTTCATCGGTTTCTAAATTGGGTCATGGGAGTTATATGGATGAGTCCAGTGGGCTAAAAGATTACTTTGATATGGTGGAAAAAAGAGGTGCAGCTAATCAGGCATTCAGGCAGAATCTATATAAGCGTACAAAACTGCTTGATGCTCGGAAATCTGCATCTGTCCTAGCCCGTGATGCCCGTATGAGGCATTTGGCTATGAAGAAGGCTGGAAATGGGTACAGAAAAATGGAGGAATTCCTTGTGCTTAGCTTAAAGGATATTATGAAGGGGAACACATCTGACTATTTTGCGGAGAAGGTTATTTATCAGCTGTTTCTAGCTATTGAAGTCCTTTTTTCCCTCCTTCAATCTGGTGTTATTTTTAGTAACTCATTTGTCTTTTTATTTTGCTATTTTTTTTATAGGTTGCAGAAATTCAAAACAAAATTCAGGATGGATATTATACTAATCGCGGCTTGAGCGCTGCTAAACAAGATATCACTAAAATGTGCAAAGATGCAATAAAGTACTCTCTCTCTCTTATATTCTTCCACCCAGATTCTTATGTTAGATTTCCATATTTGTGAACCTCAAGTGTAACCATTAAACAATCAACCATGACTCAATTTAGCTGGATAAAGTTAGTAAGATTGTGATGGATGATCTCCTGTGCCAGGAGATCCATGTGTAGAGCCACAGGAGTTTAACATTATATTTTCTGCTCAATAAAACTGTGATGGATGCTCTCCTGTGCCAGAAGAACCATGTGTAGAGCCAAAGAAGTTTAATATTAGATTTTCTGCTCAATCATCTATGTTTATTTCTTTCTTTTCTGTGCAGAGTTTGTAAATCTAGGACTTGTTCTTAAAAATTTGTCATGGGTTACTTTTTTGTATCGCCCCCGTTTCTCAATGTCAGTTTGTGTATTGTCAACTACATTCCCTGTTTTGAGCTTTCGTGTCATATGTTACCTCCCTCTTTCGGCCTCATTCTTTGAGTATATGATCTGCCTCATAAGGCCCTATAGTTATGTCTTTCATGAAGTTTGATGAATATCATAGTTGCATTATTTACAATGACAAAAAAAATTTAAATATACAATGATACACTGTTGCTTTGTTTTGTTTGTTTATCTGGATTTTTTTTTTAATTTTATCTTATATTTATGTTTCTTTATCATTTGGCCTAAATTATCATGTGATGTATCGGTACTATAACAAGCTATGCATATACAGATTACAAAAACGAGGTGAAACAGGTGATATGGAGAGTGTTATTCATCTGTTTATTAAACTTGGAACACGTCTTGATGAAAGCTTTAAATCAGCTATTAATAGAGATGAGATGAAGAAAAAACTGAGGGATGAAACCAGTGGTCCCTCTGGTCACAGAAAGTCAAAAACACCCACAGAGAGAAAATATACGAGCAGGGCCAATGGCTCATCATCAGTTAATGGGGATTTTGATTATTTGGAGTGTTCTTCTGACCGGGAGATTAGAAAGAATCTTTCAAGAACGTATAAGAAAGCAGACTTGGATGGTGAATCATCTGATGAGTTTGTGTCGTCTTCAGATGATGGAAGTAATACTGGAAGTGCCTCGGACACAGAGAGTGATTCAGATGTACGTTCAGGTGTTACTTTTGAGTCGAAAGAGGAATACTTCAATGAAGATGATGCTTTTGATTTAACCCCTGAGGATCGTGAATGGGGTGCTCGTATGACCAAGGCCAGTCTTGTGCCTCCAGTGACACGGAAATATGAAGTTATTGAACAATATGTTATTGTAGCTGATGAGGCTGAAGTGCAACGAAAGATGAAGGTTGCATTGCCTGAAAATTATGAGGATAAAGTGAAAGCTCAGAAAAATGGTTCTGAATTGGTGGATATGGAAATTCCTGAAGTTAAACAATATAATCCACGGAAAGAGCTTGGACAGGAGGTTATAGAACAGGAGGTTTATGGAATTGATCCTTATACACACAATCTTCTTCTTGATTCAATGTCTGAAAATGTGGATTGGTCTCTTACAGAAAAGCATGTTTTTATTGAAGATGTGATCCTTAGGGTATTGAATAAACAAGTCAGACAATACACAGGCAGTGGAAATACACCCATGACTTATCCTTTGAGACCTGTCATAGTGGAAATTCTTGGAACAGCTAAGCAAGATAATAATATGAGCACTCTGAAACTTTGTGAGGCTCTTTTACAAGCCATTGATGGCCGGCCTGACGACAATTACGTTGCTTATAGAAAGGTACTTTCTAGAGTTTCTATTTGCTTCAACTATAATTTCCTTTCGTTACTGGCTCCTTATATGTGGAAACAATGTTCTTGTTCTGTAATCTTTGTTCAGGGGCTTGGTGTAGTCTGCGACAAACAAGGTGGTTTCACTAAAGACGATTTTGTTGTTGAATTTTTGGGAGAGGTATGTCTTTCATTTTTGCCAATTCCAATTTTTGCTTGAGAAACCATGATCATTGGAATTCATTCATTGAGTCTTTTCGTGCTCTTTGTGCAATCACCCCAGTAAACTAGAAATGGATAAACTGACTGTTAGAAGAACTATCAATGTCACACATCAATCATATATGCACTGCGTTCTGCTGTAGTGTGGCTTCTAATGTTAATTTTCAAAAAACTGTGTCTTTGATGGCTAAATCTAATATTTTTTTTAATTACTTTCTCTTCCTCTTGCCTTTAAGCTTTTATTTTAAGACTAGGGGTTATTTTTTTTTTTTAATTTTTTATTTGATAGGTTGAAATGAAGCACGCATTAACTTCTGAAAGGTTAAGGGTGTTCATTTGGTTACCATCAGAGACAAACAGAATATAGCATCTTGCTCCTGTATTTTAGCTCTGAGTAAAGGAGAGGAAACATGCACACAATTGACACAAGCACCCTGTTAACTTTGTACATTTACTTTAAGAGAATTATACCCATTTCACCTTATATATTACGAGTACTTAGGAAAAAACATGTTATTTGTTTTAGGCATTAAATTAGAGAGTAGCTATGCATGTTGACCTGTAGATTATCAAAGAACCTTTCTCTTATTATTATGATACCCTGTATATCTCAAAAATAATTTGATCCATTGATGTATATACTCATCTCATAGTGCAAATGAAAGATGGTTCATTGCATTCTAATACTGTTTGCATAAGAAAACCCAGAATATATATAACTATTAGGCCTTTAAATCTCTTATCATTGGTGGGGAGGGCTTGACTTATCTTCTCAGTCATATTTTTCCAAATAAAGAAGGTTAAAGGGAAGGGAGAAGCTTCTTTAGACTTTTGCAAATAGGAGTAGAGCTAACAACTAACAAGTGAACCGACCATCTCCTCTTAAAATCTGCTGCAGTTCTACCCATGTATTTTGAAAATTAACAATGTTATGTGGACACATCATTTGGCCCACCTTTCCCGGATGGATACAACTCAACACCAATCTGGGTTCTAGTATTGGATATTGATAAGGATATTAAGGAATGCCTCTCTAAGTTAAAAATTTCATGAAAAGAATACTCTTCTTTTTACTTTGGTCTTTCATCTCTTATGTTGGGCAACCTGTAAATTGGACTGATGATAGAGACTATAGATGATCTGTTTTTTTTTTTTTCACTTTTACTTGATATGGGCTTGGTGGTCTTTATCATGTTTTGGCTTTCATATACGTAGTACTTCGTTTGTGTATAATTCAGCGTATTCATTCTAGATTGTAGATTTATATGTTTAAATTTCCACTCTGAATTGTGTGATTTGGAACACTTGTAGGTTTACCCTGCTTGGAAGTGGTTTGAGAAACAAGATGGAATCCGTTCTCTGCAGAAGAATAGTAAAGAACCTGCACCTGAATTCTACAACATATATCTCGAGAGGCCCAAGGTTTTTCCTTAGTTTGGATTATTTAATTGAGAACCCTTTTCCACCCTTTTGTCTTGTGATTTTAACAGGGTCTTCATTAAATTGCTAACTGTAAATTCTTTTTGGCAGGGTGATGCTGATGGCTATGATATACTCGTTGTTGATGCTATGCATAAGGCAAATTATGCAAGTCGAATTTGTCATTCGTGTCGACCTAATTGTGAGGCAAAGTGAGTACTTTCTATTTCTTTCGTGCATTTAGTCCCTTAGAGTTTTGTGTTTTTTTTTTTTTTTTTTTTTTTTTTTTTTTTTTTTTTTTTTTTAACAAAAAAGAAGGAAAAAATGCCCTTGCTTGCCTAGGCATTCTATTTGTTTTTTTTATCTCCAACTTGGTGCTCGACTAGGTATTCTTGTTCTACTCACTTGTGTCTAATATATTTGTTAAATGTCTCCAAGTTAACTTGTGCCTCGTATTAATAACCATTATTTGAACTTGCTGTCTTTAGAAGATTGAACCTTTATGTTTTTTTTCCACGAAGGATATAAATCACTTTATGGAAAACATTATGCTCTCTGTTGATGGTGCTTTTAGCTCTTGTGACATTACCTCGCTAATGAGGTTTTTAGTGACTATGTAATATGTGGTGTTCCTGTAGGAGCATATGACCAAAATTGAAAG
Source organism: Chenopodium album (assembly GCF_948465745.1). Lineage (NCBI taxonomy): Eukaryota > Viridiplantae > Streptophyta > Magnoliopsida > Caryophyllales > Amaranthaceae > Chenopodium > Chenopodium album. Next base: position 12,600,913 of record NC_137850.1, read on the forward strand.
GGTAGTGATTGGCTGATGTGGAGAGATTTGAGCTGTTCTATTTTGACAATATGTTAACCTTGGAAAAGGGAAGAAGTTTTGGTATTTGGGAAGGATGTGATAGAGTTTGCTAGTTTTTGTGGAAGGGAGGCTTGTAGTGATTGGAACTTTGGAAGCATTGCATTGGTGTCTGTATGCTGTTGAGTCGAAAATTGTTTAAGAATAATTTGTGGCCTGTAGTGGTTGAAAAGTGTATTTGTAGCGTTTCACATGGACAATTTAATTATTTGTGAACCTCATATTAATAGAGATAACCGTTAAAAGAGGGAAAGAATGATAATATATATGTTCATGAAATAGGCCAAAGAGCCTCGCAGCTCGTAATCATAAAAGAAAGGTCGTTGCATTAATAATAAGACAGAAGAAGCTTCTACATGAAATCAGGAGTTTCTTCACACTGTCTTTTTCAAAATTTATAGAGATCGCAAAAAGTCCTTTGTTTTTGTGTGAAGCTATTTTCTATTATATTATTATTTACCACCCTATAATATGAAATTTTCTTTTTCTGTACCTTTTTTTGGTATTGATATGAACAATCATATAGTGCTTGACCAATGACCATGCTGTTAACCAATGATGCACGGATTCGTCAGATGGTAGCCGTCTCCCGTATCGGAAACGTTTCGGGGACGGGTACGGTACGGGTACGGCTTGGAAACGTCCCCAAGGCGTCCCCTTCGAAAGTGGTACGGCAAGCCAATTTGGGGACGGCTAGCCTCTTGCTCGGATACGTATCGGGGACGGCGTGGCTCATTTTCTGACGTTTCCTTAGGATTTCAGCCCAAATTTTCAGGAAAAAAACCCCAAATTAGTGAATTACTAACCTAATTTTCGATTTCCCCCAAATCTCACAATTGCGAACAGCGATTCCCTTAGAGGTGCGACTTAATTCAATCCTCTACGGTGACCGGAGGCAACTGGCGAGTGGCGACTACTCCGACAACGGCGAACGAGGCTTAGACTTGTTACTGTTCCTCTTTCTTCTCTCTCTGTTCTGCACTTCTGCTTCTAGCTCTCTTTTTTCTCTTTCTTCGCACCTTCTGTTTTCTTTTTTTCTTATTTCTTTTTTTATTTTTTATTTATTTACGTGAATAATGTGATTAATATTGGTTAGTAGTCTAGTACGGAATATCTTACAAACAGTACAGCAGCATGTGATTCTTTTTATTTTTTATTTGAAGTCACTATAGATGTCAGTGGTGTAGAAATCAATTACTTGTATTTTTCTTTTTTTTTTTTACCTTTTTCCATTTTAAATGGTACTCCGTACTATAATTTGTGTTTGTATAGATTATTTTTAATTTTTTTTTTTTTTTTTTTTTTTTTTTTTTATATTTCATGGATTTATATTTTGCTCATTTTTTGCCGTATCCAAGCCGTACCCGTTTTTTAAAATTTTGATTTTGCCGTATCCCGTCCCCGTATCCGTACCCGTTTTTGTCCCCGTATTCGTTTCCGTGCAACTTAGCTGTTAACTATCTGATTTTGTAAATGCAGAGTTACTGCTGTAAGTGGTCAGTATCAAATTGGAGTCTACTCTGTTCGCCCAATTGGATTTGGGGAGGAAATTACCTTTGACTATAATTCAGTTACTGAGGTATGAACATTTATCCTTTTCATTTACCGCCACCACTCCCTTTTTTATTTCTTGAATTTTTACTAAGACTTCAACGTCAATTGCTTACTTATAGATGGCCTTGATATTTTTTGTAGAGCAAGGAAGAATATGAAGCCTCTGTTTGTTTGTGTGGTAATCAAGTCTGCCGTGGAAGCTATTTGAATTTAACAGGCGAAGGGGCTTATCAGAAGGTATATCGATTTGAATTATTCATAATGAAAATAGTTGTACAGATTTTTTATCACCATCATGCGCCTTTTGCAATGTTTAAAAGTATCATATTTGTTTTGGTAGACTGTCATAAATTTTCCAAGAGGATTATATGCAGTCTCTGAGATTACTGTATATAAAACAAAAATCGGGTTAGTAATTAGTAACTATTGTTACAAAAAAAAAAAAAAAAAAATTGTGTTCAACTCCAAGCACTCCGTAGTATTTACTATTGATGAGAAATTATTGTAATTGATGTCAAGTATGGACTACAACATACTACTCATATGAGATAACTGTATAGCACTTTTAGTCCAATTATGTTTTTAGAGTTCACATTTTAGATTTTGTAATTTTTATACCATCTAATCAGCTCAAGTTGATTAAGGCTTTAAAATAAAATTCATGTGTCATATACTTATTCCAATTCAGTATACCCCCTTGTTTTGTTTGCTTAATTTCATTTTCCATCCTTTCCAATTAAGTTTTCCCGTTTCTTGAATTGGAATGACTCACTTTTTTTTTTCTTTTTTATTACCTCTCTTTCCCTCTAACAAAAACTAGTGTCTCACCATCTCTCATTCAATTTAAAATATATATTCACTATCCCCTATCACATCCACCTATTTATTTTTTAAACACCAACTATTTTACTGAAACTATGCACCATGATGAGTGAACACACTAATTTGGAGCAAAAAGATTACTAGTTTTTGATCTCGTGCTACGCATGTACTTATCAACTTTTTAAATAAATTGAAATGAGTCATTTTAAATAAAAAAAATTGGTGTCAATTCTAACTGAACATATTTTTTGTACCATTATATATACTCCCTACGTTTTTGTTTTTTATCTTTCCAATTTTTGACCTTTTGCACTATTCCCAGACTTTACTTGACTAATGTTAGTGATTAACTGATTATAAATAAGAAAAAACATAGTTAGATGGGATATTGTTAGAATCATCACAATGCCTTATTTTTCAACTGTCAACTTTTTATATTTTTGCTTTAATGATTAAATATTTTAATGGTCAAAGTTCTGGGTTGGCCAGCATTTAAATACGTACGTTACATGCAATTTTAGTTGGCAAATCAAATATATGATGATAACAAAACCAAATATTGTTCCCTAAAAACAGCCTTACGTGATTAGGAAATTTAATGACATAACTTTTATATTTTGTTTTTTAGCTTTTAGTAATAATTCGAAATCAATAATCCTTTTGTTGTTTAATAGTCATTATTCCAAAATCTGACTTCAAAAGTCAACGAGGTCAAGCACGAGTATCTCTTACCTTGTCGCTGATCTCATTCCAGGACCTGTTGTTGATCATGTTTTTTTTTTTTTTTTTTTTTTGATGTTCATCAGGTGCTGAAGGAGTGGCATGGACTATTGGATAAGCACCGTTTGCTTCTGGAGGCATGCGAATTAAATTGGGTATCTGAGGAGGATTATATTGACTTAGGAAGGGCTGGTCTCGGAAGTTGTTTGTTGGGAGGTTTGCCTGATTGGCTGGTTGCTTATTCAGCTCGGCTGGTATGTATTTTCTTATTCGTTATTTTTTTTGTTGCCAGATACGTTTATTGGCTGTCTGTGTCCACAATCGTCTAATGATCTGGTTTGGTTGTAGGTACGTTTCATAAATTTTGAAAGAACAAAGCTACCTGCAGAGATCTTGAGGCATAATTTGGAAGAAAAGAAGAAATATTGTCAAGAAATATCTCTAGAGATGGAGAAGAGTGATGCTGAAGTCCAGGTTAGCCTTTTTTTGCACAACACTGAAGATTTAACTGATTTTTTTTAATTTTATTTTTTTAAAATTTTTATTTTATTTTATTTTTATTTTTATTTTTAAGGAAGAAGATTTAACAGTTCCTCCAAGCATCGGTCTTTCTTTTTTCGCTTCCTAGTCATTGATTAGCCTGTTTGAAATTCATTTGTGTCTATATTACATGATAGGCTGATAGAATCAGAGGAATTAATTGTTTGCAGCTACAAATTAATCTTGGTTGCTTGTTTATTTTTATATTTGAATGGATAGGCGGAAGGAGTTTACAACCAGAGACTTCAAAATTTGGCTCTGACATTGGATAAGGTATGCACCATAGTCTTCTCAGTTGTGTTTTTGTCATAAAATTTCTTTCATTATTTCATATGTTGTGGCAATCAGTACGGATTAGAGGGTAGGTGATTATGGCTTACTTTATAGCCAGTAAAGTTACCTGTCATTTTATTACATAAGTCATAAAACCCTTATTATGCACCATTAGTTTTGTGCTTATAATTCAAGAGACAATCTAGGCTTTAGTTGTTAGTTGAGACATTTTAATGGTGATGATTATTTATTGTATAATAGTTGATTGCCTTGGAGTGTCGACTTGGAAATATATGGGGTTACTTTAAGTGTCTTGTACAACAACACACTTGACTCATATTCATCCTAGTCTAAAAGTTTCAAGAAGTTGTCTGAAGCATATTATCATTGTTTAGGGTTGGATTTCTTTGTATTTTGTTGTGTATATACTAATCTGCTAGCTTATATACTTCCAGGTTAGGTATGTCCTAAGATGTGTTTTTGGAAACCCAAAGGAAGCTCCTCCTCCTTTGCAGAAGCTTAGTCCTGAAGAGATGGTGTCTGCCTTATGGAGTGGAGAAGGTTCACTTGTTAATCAACTTCTTGAGTGCATCGCTCCACATATAATTGATGATCGCATACTACAGGACCTTAAATCAAATATCCGTGCTCATAATCCATCAAGCTCCGGTAATCTTGTAAAAGACCTAAGGAAATCTTTATTATGGTAAGAATCACAACTATATATGCTTCTGAATCTTTATTCTACCATGTTTGCTCATAATTAATATCCTTCCTAAGGTTGAGGGATGAGGTTCGCAATCTTCCTTGTACATATAAAAGTCGACATGACGCAGCTGCTGATTTGATCCACATATATGCTTACACAAAATGTTTCTACAAAATTAGGGTGAGTTTACTTTTTTCCTACTACAAAAGCTGTTTCAAACCTTCTGGAGCATCAATTTCTTGAATTTTCCTCTTTAATTCATTATCATATTACTCCTGCAGGAATACAAGTCTGTAACTTCACCTCCTGTTTCCATCAGCCCTCTTGATCTTGGACCTAAGTGTGCTACAAAACTGTCTGGGGTGGTTGAATATTGCAAGACTTACGGTGAAAACTACTGTTTAGGACAGTTGATTTATTGGCACAATCAGGCTAACACTGACCCAGATCGTGCGTTAGTACGAGCAAGCAGGGGCTGCTTGTCATTGCCTGATATTGGTTCTTTTTATGCCAAGGCTCAAAAGCCATCAAGGCAGCGTATTTATGGTCCAAGGACTGTAAGATTTATGCTTCGTCGAATGGTGAGTATGTTTGTTCTTTAAACTACAAAATTCTTTGGTGTCCATGCAAATAAATGTTGTCAAATACTCTAAATGGTATTTAAATTTCCTTGTTCAAGTATTTGAGTGGTGATGGTGTTTTGATTTATGTGTGGGTCAAGTATAGTTTGCGTATGTTCTCCATTTTTATCTTAAGTGAATGGTGAGACTTGAATTTTTATTTTTATTTTTATTTTTATTTTTAAGGTTAGGAGGACCCTGACCGAACCTCAATCCTCGTGGGTTTTTTGGTCCAGTTTTTACGGGTCAAGACACTTTGAGAGTGAGGGGAGAAGAAGGGTAAGGGATTCCCACCCTCAAAGTGCCTCTAATGGGGGGATTGAACCCCCAACCTCTAAGGTTGGAAGGTACAAGCTACCAAGCCTAGCTTGGTAAATATTGAGATAGAATTGGATGTCAGGGGTCTGGTTGAATTCGGTTATATCATACTTGTTTTGTGCTCTCTGGCAACTCACTAATTTTATGCATTTATTATCTGAGCTGATTAAATGTCTGCAGAAGCCTGCTAGTTGCTGCATTCTTTGTATAGCGAGGCCTAGTGTCTTATGATTTTGCTGCTGTATTCCTGAAAGACGTTCTTGGATTATATCTTTTTGTTGGAAGGGTTTTTGTCTTATGACCTGTCTTAACTCGTCTTTAATCTTTGTTAATCAGGAAAAACAGCCTCAGAAGCCATGGCCTTTGGATAGAATATGGTCATTCGAGAGTTCCTCAAAAGTTTTTGGTAGTCCTATGTTAGATGCCGTATTGAATAATTCTCCACTGGAGCGGGAAATGGTGATTTGGTTGAAGAATAGACCTGCCATATTCCAAGCCATGTGGGATCGATGACCTTTGACCAGTTGACGGTACTAATTTAACACACTTATTTGCTTGAAAGGGGTCCAATTATTAGTTCGGGGATTCCTCTCCCTCAAGTGGGCAATGGTAGCTACCAGTCTCATCATCTTCATTCTTGTGTACAGTCTCTTTTTCCTCCATTTTGCTTGTGTAATTTGTAAGTCACATTAGGTCATAGAAAAATTTTCCCCTCTTGTTCTTAATGTTCTAAGCTTAGTTAAATTCAAACGATTAGATTTAGTTAATAGAAAATTATATTAGTCAGCCAATTTTCTATAGCAGTTCATCTTGTAGTTCTTTCCTTTCCTTTTTAATTAGTAATACTAGTGGCATCGTGTTGATTATGTTAAGCGTTTGATTTTTCTATATAAATTTCTTTCCACGTGCTTAAGGTTTGGAAGGTGTAATCATTTTTGTAAGTGTTATGTAATTTTATAGGATATATATATATATATATATATATATATATATATATATATATATATATATATATATATATATATATATATATTCTTTTTGTTGATTCAGGAAAAAGAAAAAAAAATGGAGGTGCTCAACGATTTTATTCATTTGAGCCTGGCAAATCTTGTGAACGTGAAAAAAAAAAAGAAAAAAAAAAGAAAGAAACCTTGTGAACGTGAAATTTCGAATGTAGAAAGCAAAAATTTGATGATAAATAGAAGTGGATGAGCCAATAAAAATTGCGGATTCGCATGTTAGAAATTTAAGATAAAACACAATGATAACTGTACATGTAAAGACACTATTCTGGATAATAAAAGAATTATGCATGATTTAGCGTACTTTAAATTCTTACAAGTTTTGTATTAATGATTGGAAAAATGAAGGAAAGTCTCATAATTATATACACTCGAGCGTAAAGTGCAGTGTAAAGTGCATTTTATGTTATTTTATAATACAAATTTTCTTCTTGTTTTGAATTTTTTTTCTTTTTTTGGCAATTTATTTGTAAATTTACCCTGATGGTGACAGTTTTAGTTTGATTTGCAATTACATAAACAAGGGGTATGGAGTTACCAATCCTAACTAAGTGATAACAACTAATTTAGTTTGTATTTGTACTCTTGGCCAAGCTTGGATCTCTCCTAAAATGTCTCAAATTACAAGGAATCCAATTTAATTTTGAACTAAAAAGTTTCTAAATTTTATTAACAACAACAAACGTATTTATAAGGCATATATCCAGTAGTTTATAATTGATGGGATTTTATACAGCTGTCCAAAATAAAACTAAAACCTCCTAACAATGTAGCAAAAGTTTGTTTTCCATACATAATGCTCAAAAAGACTAAAATTCCCAAATTACACCATTTTTACAAAAAATTCCCTCTAGACCGTCCACATAAGCAAGTTTGTTGTGTTTTTTTTTTTTAAAAAAATAATAATAATTCAATCAACACAAAACCGCTAATTGAATTAGCGGTTTCATAAAGGATATTAGCGGTTTTATAAGAATTTGTGCATACAATTGTGGAGATTATTTCACCTAGCAACTAAACCGCTAATTGAATTAGCGGTTTATATGTGTATAAACCGCTAATTCAATTAACGGTTTACTAGTAAATAGTAGAAAAAAAAATCAATTTAAATGCTGAGTTGGACGGTATGGGAGGAATTTTTTGTAAAAGGAATGTAATTTGAGAATTTTTGCATCTTTGAATTATTTTTATGGAAATCATACACCGAGATATAGCTAGTTAATTTAGCTTTCAAGGTGTTGCAAAAAATGAACAATATCATGAAATTGAGATTGAATATTTAAATAAACTAGGGTAGCCAACAGCTAGCCGATACAAGAAGTTATATTTGTTTGTGTTTATAGTCCACATAGAGATAATGAACTTATCATAGATAATTTTATGCTTAGGCACTTATATGTCTTCAATTTTAAATTTTAAAATGCATATAAGTGAGTAATCAGTATATGAGATTCAAATCAATGTTGTGGATTAGGGAATGAATGGCTAATTAATTTAGAAACATGAACTGCTTCAATGGAGGAGCATTACTGGACGTATACCGTTTTTCTCTACCATATTAGTACCTAGTAGGTAGCCTAAAATTCATGAATTGAACAAATTTTGGATTGCAATAAAGGGAGAAGGGGAATTTAAAAAATAAAATATAAAAATAACCAAGTCCTAAGCACACAATTTTTACAATGTCAATTTATAAAATCTGCATTCTCATGAGCAATCAACTAAGATTATACTCCTTAACTTGGAACACCAACCTTAATTTTCTCTCTCAAGTTGACTAATAAACTAAGTAACATTATAGAGGTTAACAATATTGCAAGATAATAATCATGCCATTTAACTAATAGTCATGTCATTTCTTCAAGATACTTGTGTTCTTGTGTATCAACTGCTTGTGTATCTCAAGATCAGTTCTCTGTTTGTTTTTAATGTTTTTCTAATTCAAGGCTTATGAAGTTAGCCCGTAGTAATTATGTGTAGTGCGGCAACAAAAGCAATTAAAGAGTGGAAATGCCAATTTGATATATGAATGGTTAATTTAAACTAATAAATGATGAGTAATCAAAGCGTAAAGGGAATAACCTAAATGAGAAGTAGTAACCGTTAGGGAAATAGGCAAACGACAATGGAACTTGAACTTTAAAATGTCAGTAGAAATTTAATTTAACATCAGTTACAAAGTATACCATTTATTGGGTTGGGTTTGAACTAATATTGAAATCATGGCACCAAATGAATTAAATGGAATGTGAACGGATTCAATTAGTTGAATGACAATAATTGCAAAGTACTCCGTATTTAGTTTGCCATAAGAGTTTTGGATTGAAAAGGCAAGCATATAGTAGGAATAATAGTACTACTAAGGGTTTGGTTAAACTTTAAAGGTAAGTTTTGAACAATCATCATCTTTATTGCAGCTCATATTAGTTTTAAAATATATTTTTTGAGAAAATGTAGTACAGTAATAATACATTAAGAATAAACCCAGGGTAAAACCAGGAATGATGAGAATGATATTATCATTAAAAATATTAACAAAATAAAAGTACCCAGGGTCTTTCATCCAAACGAAATTATTAGCAATAAAAATATTTTTTGTTAGCTAGAACAGGAGTCATAAAATCAGAAACACAGCATAAGAAAAATCTTGTTATCAAGTAAAACATCAAAAGAATTGTTACTTTCCTTCTATATATATTCTCCATTTAAGACCAATTTGTAACCACCATGTAGTTGACGAGACCCTTCATTGTAGTTGTTATAGGTTGGTGTTCTTAGAAAACATCGGTACTCCAAATCAAGAAGAGGTAAATTTCCTGCGACACCACTCCAATTCTTACCGCCATGGTAAACTAAGGTGGATAGTGGATTCAATGAAGGAGATAAAGCTCAAGAGGTGCTTCAATGGAGAGCTTGTAACTCTCGTAGTCTAATAATTTTTAGAGAGAGACTGAACAAAAGATGTTTGTGGAATTGTATAAGGAGTCGAGGAGAATTTGCTCGTATGTAGTTTAGTCAGTTTTCAAGCTGACGAAGTGATGATACAATTGGCCCAAAAAATAAAAATAACAATATAAAATGGGAGTAAAAAGGTAAATAAATATTTTAAAGGGGTATAAAAGTCCATGCACTATTCATAAGAGTAATCTTACACTTTTTATAAGGTAGGGAAACACTATTCAACACATGTTGTACAGTTGGTAATATAATCATGATCAATAGTTGTAGGTCATATACCTTTAAGAAGTATTTTTCAATTTAGCTCTTTTTACAAAAAACCTAATTAAGCAAGATATTTGATTGCAAAGATTAACAATATAAACCTAATATGTTGAATATATCAAAGATTGAGCAAAACACAAATAATACAATGAGTCTTGTATAAGGCGGACTTACATTAATCGCAAAGATAAAGCTCTATCTTTGCGATTTTACAAAAACCTAATATATTGAATATATATATCAAAGATTGAGCAAAACAAATAATACAATGAGTCTTGTATAAGGCGGATTTACGTTTATTTTATTTGAAGATAGTTTTAATTTGTATCGAGTTTAATTATTTTCAAATGTGTAATTTGTAAATGATACATGCTATGATGGCTAATATGATTAATCTAATACATTATAAGTATTTTCTGAAGGTAAAATTTATGTTAGAAAAACAGTAACTTTTGTTGTATATAAAGTAATTTAAAATATTTTCAGTATAACTTTAACCCGTTTGACAATAAATTAATGAAAGTACGCCTTAATCAATAACATGTGCAAACCATATTGATCATGATTTTTATTAGTATAAGCATGGAATAATCGATAAAACTATATCCAAGTACAACAAGATAATTTTACAAAAATTGAATGAAACAAAATTCCTCTATGAATTATTAAATTTAGAAGCTCAAAAACAATTCATGAACAGCTCATCGAATTGTTTTAGAGTTACTAAATGTTAAAGTTAAGTTGATAGTTCTATTTTGTGAACATTTTTATATGGTGATTCAATGGGATCCTAATAACGAACTAACCTATCTTGGTTCTCTTATAATTAGAACCTTGCATCATTTTATATGTGATTCTAACTCTTTATTGAGTCATAAATTACTAGCCATCCAAATTACTCAATAGAATTAAGATTATTGCTAAATAGACTTGAAGCATTTAACTTAACCACGTTCAATAAAATTTCAACAAAAGAACTTATGTATGATAGTGCCTAATTCAACATCATACGTTTATGACTTTATACTTATAGATTGTCTAGGAGATATCAAAAGTACCTAGAAAAAATGGAGATAAGTTTATGACATGGTTAAGACCCAATTTGGATAAGACTCCACTCGCTCGATTAAGAGTTTATGAGTTGACCTAATACATCCTTCGTGTTTTTTTTTTTTTTTTTTTTTTTTTCTATTATTTTTTTTAACAGATTTCATTTTTCAAGATTGTTAACGTATTATTTTAATGATTAATATCTCTAATTATCAATAAGTAAATATTATAAAAATTATATATTGTGAAAATATATTTTGAGATGGTTCTAACAAGACTACACAACTATTTTTTATCGTAGTTATAAATCACAAAAATTGATCAAAGTAGATTTAATGAATAATGTCAATAGCCAAAACATGTCAACTTTAAAAAAAAAAAAAAAAAAATCAACATATTTAACCCACTAATTATCAAATTCGACCCAACTCTACTCAACAACCAAAGTTACCCATCTTAACCCTAAACTATTGAATAAGAGTCATACTCCCTCCGTCCCTTAATACATTCCTATTTCTAAATTTACACGGGAATTAAAAAACTTTGAGTAATCTTAAAACCCATGATTAGAAAGTACAATGGGAATTACAAGACATTTACGTACGGTTGTCTTTGAATAAAATAAAGATAGAATGATATTAAATGAAGCACATGTCATCAATTCTTTGAAAAGAAAAAGGACCATCACATTTGTTTATGAAAAATAAAAGGACCAATCATATTCAATTATAGTGCTGCACATAGATTCAGAATGTTACGAGTGAGAAAATTATGGTTTCTGTGCAACCATTAATAGCAAAACAGAAAAATAATTAAAGTAATGCCACATCACAACAATTTAGGGATATTTGGTAAAAATTCACTTACTAAAAACGAAAAGTAGGAATGTAATTTTAAAACACTCAAAAAGGAAAGTAGAAATGTAATTAAGGGACGAAGAGAGTACGACCTAAGAATGGCGTAATAACCCATATTTACACGACTAATACATGTGTTTAATCCACAAAAGAGGGTGGTAAATTGGTGATGTTAATCTAGGGATGGCAATGGGTCGGACTTGGAGCGGATTATGCTAAATCCGACTCCGACCCGACAGGAAATTAGAGGCTAAATCCGACCCCGACATCCGACTCCGACTTCATTATCCGACCTCTGACTCCGACTCCGATCCGACCCGACTCCGAGTTTTTTTTCGTTATCCAATATACTTTGAGTAATTGGGCTATTTGGGCCTTTACAACCCACACCCAATGCAACTATGACCCACACAAAAATTCACTATCTATTGGAGTCGGAGTCGGATAATCCGTCAGAGTCGGACATTTGTCGGAGTCGAATTTTTTTCACGGATTTTTTGTAGGATCCGACTCCGACCCTCCTCCGACTCGGAGTCGGATTATTTTAACGGAGTCGAACTCGGATTACTTTTTTCTCGGACTCGGAGCGGATATTTTACCTCGGATCGGGGCGGAGTAGGGTCGGATCAGGACTGCCATTCCTATGTTAATCCAATACTTTCGTGTACATGCAATTCGTGATTATTACTTCATATTATTACTAATCTTTAACTATCTTTGGCAGAATTTTAATTTATTACGCATCATAATAACAAACCCTTTCTTCGTGTGCGACATTCAGGCCCTGTTTGGTTGGGCTGAAAACCATTTCCAGGAAAACTATTTTCCTCAGTTTACGTTGTTTGGTTTGGGCCGGATAGGAAAAGGAAAATTTGGGCTGAAAAACTATTTTCCTTTGTATAAGAAAACGTTTTCCCCCAAATTAGAAGGGAAGCCGTGTTTTCACTCTCCTTCCATCTTCCCCCTTCTCCATATGCTGCTTTGCTACGAAGTCGGGTAGAGATTCCTCACTCGATTTCTTTTTACAAATTGGTAATATTCTCTCTCTTCTTGTCTTGATTATTAATCTAGGGTTTAATTTGATTTAAAATTCGATTGTTTTAGGATATATTTTGTACATATTTTGATTATTTTAGGGTATTTTTGCATAAAATTTGTTAATTCAACTCGAAATTGCTATTCTGATGTAATTAAATTTTCTAATGATGGTTATAATTTGGAAATTTGTTGTTAGATTCATTCTACTTGCTGCAAATTTTATTTTCATTCATATATTTTACATGTTTTTATCATGCCCGCAAAGTGTTTGATAAAATGCCTCACCTAAAATTTATTTTATTTTGTTGATTTTTTTTTATTTTTTTTTATTTTTTTTATTTTTTTTTTTAAGATTGTAAGCTAGTATGATGTCGGATCAAGGGGTAGCATCTCAAAATTCACTTCAGGTATATAATACATCTCTAATGGTCTGATTTTACTTGCTTCATTATATAGAGAATATAAGAAAATTTCTGTCATATTCTTCTGGAATCTTGTAATACTCATTAGTATGTTACATATTGTAGAATAAATCTATAATACATTCACATGCACTTTGTTTTAGTAAACTAAACAAATTAATTAATACTATAATTGAATGCTAGTTATGGGTTGGTTGGTTTTTCTTGTTGAAGGTAGAGAAAATTTGCTAGTATGTTGTATGGATTTGGGAATATGGGGTCAATGCTAAATGCTTTACCATGCTCCAAACTGTTGGGTATCACCATATGGTCTGGTGAATTCTTGTTTGGAGCTCTCCTATTTTCCTCTGTCAGAAATTCACTTAAAACATATGATGTAGAGTGTGTGTTATGTTACTAGATTGTTTTTAGAATTAGCTGGTTATGTAGAATAATTGCTTGCATCTCCTGAAACTAGTGGAATCTGACTACTGGTTTTGGTTATGATGATCTGTTGTTTCTCTTGATCATGTTTGTTGCTTTGTTCTCTTTGCTCAGATTAAGTTTATACTATAAGTTCAAATAAGTGCTACTCCAAGTTTATAATCTCAGATATAAACTTCAAGTTTATACTAAAGTTCTTTGTGGAATTTTTTTGAATACCCAGCTGGTTTAATTTTGTAATTATTGAGATAATTTGCTATTTTTGTATATGTTATGGCTTATTATATAATTTGCTGTATATGTTATTGTAGATGACCCATGAAATGAAAGGCATGATTCTTGGTTCTGTGGCAGCTATAATTGTTTCTGTTCTTGCTCTTGTTGAAGAGTATAGGTTTAGGAATAAAAGGCCTTGAATAATTAGGCAACCTTATGTGAATAGAGATAGTTTGAGGGAGGCAAATATCAATAGTATTTTATATTGTGGTGACACTCATTGTCTAGGACAAATTCGTATGAGGCCTGCTGCATTTCATAGCTTATGTAATATTCTAGTTGAAAGAGGAATTTTGCAGGAAAGTGTTCGGATGAGTGTTAAGGAGCAAGTAATTATATTTTTACACTTATTGGGACATAATGTAAGGTTTCGTGTGATTGGGGGAAGATTTTTTCGACCAACGTGGACTGTACACTACTATTTTCATATTGTACTTCAAGCTATCCTTCGATTGTATCCAGAGATTGTGAAACCACCAACAACTTCAATTTAGCCAGAAATTCAAAACAACCCTAGGTTCTTTCCATGGTTTGAGGATTTCATAGGGGTTATAGATGGAACACTTGTGCGTGCCTCCGTTCCCATTGAGATACAAGATAGATTTCGTGGTAGAAAGGGCGGAACAACACAAAACGTGCTAGCTGCTGTTGATTTTGATGCCAAGTTCACTTATGTTCTAGCTGGCTGGGAGGGTTCTGCACATGATTCAAGGGTCCTTAATGATGCGCTAAGTAGAGGTTTCAAAATTCCAGTTGTCTCTTTTTTGGTAGTTGGCTAGTTGCAAACTGAATATAAATTGATTATAATATGCATTTTTATTTTTGTGTGCAGGGAAGTATTATCTTGCAGATGCGGGTTTTGGTAGTCACAAAGATCTTATGCCCCCATACAGGAGAACCCGTTATCACTTGAAAGAATATACAAACAATCCTCTAGAAAATGAACGGGAGTTATTCAACCTTCGACACTCTTCAATTAGAATGGTTGTAGAGAGGGCATTTGGAATTCTAAAGGCGAGGTTTCGTGTCTTGGATGCTAAGCCTTTTTGGTCATTTAAAACCCAGGTTGATGTGGTTTTAGCATGTTGTGTGATACACAACTTCCTTAGGGGTGTGGATCCTAATGACCCGATAACTAGAGAGGTAGACTTGGAGATGGATTCACAAGATACAAGAACATTGCTTACTCGAAGGGAAATGCAAGAAGAAACAGATGAGTGTGTCAATAAAAGAAATACCATAGCATCAGCCATGTGGACTGCATACAAGAGGCCTCGAACAACCTGAAGTCTTTCTATTTCCTTATGTTGTAATGGTTACACTAATGATTTGAAGTAGAAATTGCAAAGATGTTTATATTCTCCTTAATTACATGAACTTTTATTTTGGTGATTGTATTTGAAATGATAAGATTTTCTTGATAATTCATGTGGTTTGCATATGAGAAGCATGTGTATCTACCATTGCAGGTGAAGAATGAAGAAAAAAAAGGGAATTTTTGTTGGTCAAAACAAATGTCCAAGGAGTTGTTGGTATTTCTTGCAGAAGAAGTGAGAAAGGGAAATAGGCCAAATAACACTTTCAAAACAAGCTCATTTGTTGCTGCTGCAAAAAATATATCAGAAAAATTTAAAACTTCCCGCACGGCTGACCATGTTGAGAACCACATGAGGACGGTGAAAGCTAATTGGGGAATCATATCGAAAGTTCGTGGTAACGCTGGATTTGGGTGGAATGACACTGTGAAGATGGTAACAGCATCTCCTAATGCTTACAATAATTATATTCAGGTATCATTCTAACTTAATTTTTTGGGTGCTTTGATTTCTAAATGAAATTAAAAGATTGATGTACTTCTGATCATCTGCATGGAATATATGGTAAATGATTTTCTTGGTTTTGCTAAGCTTTTGTATGAGGGCAGTGAATGTTACATACAACAGTCATGTTTCAACTTAAGTATGTTTCAAGTATTTCTCTGATATTTTTCTCCTTTTGTATACAGGAAAATCCTTCTCATGAGAAATATCTCAACCGAAAAATTGACATGTATGAAGAAATAGCAATCGTGGCTGGTAAAGACATGGCTCGTGGAGACTTTTCTAAGAGTTTTGCTGATATTGAACTTAGCAATGAGAGTGGACAAAGGCAGCCTACAAGGCTACAAGTATGACAGAAAATGGGACATCGAAATCAGATAGTGCCACTTCTTCAGAGCCAAGACAACATCGTAAGAGGACTCGAGGTGAAGATGACACTTGTGACTTTCAACAAATATCTAATCAACTAGGAGAAGTGGTTAGTGCTATGAAAAAATTCTCAAACAACCAACTTGATGTGGAGAAACTTTATGAAGAGATAATGAAGATGGATGAGTTTGAAGAAGCAGTTCGTGATGCCGCATTTGACTACTTAGTTGAGGGGGAGATGCTTGCCAAAGCTTTTATGACAAAGAGCAAACCTCTCCGAATAGTTTGGATCCGAAACTTGATAAATTTCCTTAATCGTTAAAATTAGAATGAGTATGTTTTATTGTTTGTCTACAACTACTTACTATAAATGTCTACTACTATGAGTACATAGAAAGTAAGTATTTTGTAATCTCTTGGTATTTGAGTTGTTGCTGCTACTTTGTACTAGTCTACAATATTTTATCTTACTTATATAATTTTATTATGCTAATTTTTACACTTTTATTTCTAAATTGCATATAATATTTACAAAAAAAATTCAAAGTTATCCCTTAAAAAAAAATAAAATAAAAAAAAATCAAAGTTAGCTTAGAAAAAGTTCGAAGATTATTATTATTAGTAGTAGTACGGTATGAAAAAGAACTGATAAGATCTTCCTTATAAAAAAATATAGAAAGACAAAGAATAAAAAATTAAAAAAAAATTAAAAAAAAAATGTTGATTTTCTATTGAACCAAACGACCAAAAATGCTCAAAAAGAAAAATCAGTTTACATGTAATCAAATAAGGAAAAATGTGTAGGAAATTACATTTTCTAATGGAAAATGTTTTTCATAGAAAATCATTTTCCATTGAAAACCTTTTACACCCAACCAAACAAGGCCTCACTTTACATAAAATCATCATTTGATTCTTTTCTCATAACTTTCATTTATTACAAAACAGATTTATCTGATCATGTCCTCCTCAAATACCAATTTTACCCCTACCAAACTACTTCAACTTCACAACTTTCAAGGGCAAATCAATCTTTTCCACTCCTTCTGTAAAATTCTGCAACAAATCGTACCATCTGCAAATCTTAGCCTTTTGTCGTCTTTGTCCGGAAAAACACGAGCTAACCTTGTTTCATCCCATCCGTCCGATCTCACAGTACACATCCTAATCCAACGGCTCAGATTTCATCTTCCAAAAAACAAATTAATTTCAAATTTAAATCAAAAACATTTTTGACAGCAAAGCCACCTTTTTCCAAAATAATCCCTCAGCTAATCAAATACTGACACGAGTCCATCTCATTCTCTTAAAATTACCGGCAATTCATTTCTTCTTCTTCTTCATACTAGTTGTGAGTGCACCCGCCACGCGGGTGCCCTCTCAATTTTGCGATATTTAATTTAATGTGTAGTAAAAAAATGTATTGATTGTTATTAATAATATTTTATATAGTTTAATTATAAGGGCAATGTGGTTAGATGAAACTATATAATGTTGAAACTATAAGATAAATGAAAGTTACAAAGTGCACGTTGAAGGGACATTGAGTGAGATTAGTATTTGTGATTTTTTAAGACGAGGAAAATTTAGTATCACGGTTACTAAAACCTCCTTTGGAAATAATGGAAGAGCTTGTGTTGTTAATGTAGTGTAATCAAACTAAGGAATAAATATGAATGTTATCAAATATATTAGCTCATTTCATTATTTTAATTGTTAAATGCTAGAGTAGTAGAATATTGTATTATGTATTAAAAGTGCAAAAGCTATTTTCCATTAGTCATGCACTCTGTTTTTCTTTTTGTTTTTGGGTAATGCACTAACATGATTTATTAGGCTTGATGTTAAGTTTTTATTTTGATAAGAATCAGTGTGATTTTGTAATCTAATGAAACGAAAAAAGATTTGGATAGGAACTTAGCTTAACCTAAAGGGAAAAAGAAATCTAAGCTATTCAAATAAGTGTACAAATGTAGTCCAAAAAATAATTGGAAATTGCATTTGTATTCCTTGTTTGCTCACTCCCTTAATTTTGCGAAATTAAATTTGTAGTAAATAAGGTGTTATGTAACAATAGTACAAATTGTATTATTATTGTTGTTTAATGTGTTATGTAGTAAATAATGTGTTATGTAACAATAGACCATTCTCTTTCCTAATAAGTTAGAAGCCCCTCACGGATTTTATTTCTCCATCTCACATTGCTAGCTAAGTTCTCTCCATTTGCCTCCTTTAATATAGATTCTAACTTTCTTCCACAATTAAACACTAAGAATGGTCTTTTGAAGTGCTTCTCACCTATTCCTTCATCTATTTCCCTAAAACATCTCTCTTTCAGCTCCCTCCTCTTTCTAGTTATCACTAATTCTCTCTCATCCCTCTATCTTCCCCCGGCCTACCCTTGCTCTCTCTTATTTTTAATGAATTTGAAAACTATAGGTCGCATTTGTTGCCTTCTTAATTAATCCTTCCTTTATTAGCCTAAACACGTTCTCTCACTTTCTTTACTTTCTTTCTTTCTTTCCTATTCCTTCTTAATTGTATCCATTCCATCCTCTTAAAAACTTTGAAAATTATTATAGGTTGCAGTTGCTCCTTTTCCCCCCTAGCCCTTCTTCCTCTATTTTCCCCTCGGTCCCTCTATCTCGCTATCTCCATCTTTCTTCCGACCACCCTTTCTCGCTTTTCTTCTCTCCTGGCCCTTTTTTCCTCTCCAACTCCTTTTTTATTACTCTATCTCTCTTGGCCCCTTTCTCTCTTTTTTGCTTAATTTCTTATTCTTACGACCTCGTTCTATCTCTTGTGGCTTTTTTCTCTGTCTCTTTATCTTACTTCATTTTTTTTCTCAGCCCTTCCTTTTTCTTTCTGTCTCTTCTCCTAGCCCCTCTTTCTTCCTTTCTCTCTCTCTCTCTCTTCCCATCTCCTTCCTAGCCTTTCTTTTTCTCTAAGTTTGTTTCCCGCCCCCTCTCTCATAGCCCTTTTCTTTTCCCGACATTACCTCTCCTCTATTGGCATGCTTTGTCTCTATCTTTATTTCAATCTGCCATCTATATTTTCCATGGATCTTTTTTCTTTTTCTTTTAGGCATTTTTTTCCTAATTTGATTTCACCTGGCCTATCTCCTATCCCCTCTCTATCTCCCATCCTACTTCTTTCTCTACCTATCTCTCCCTTCCTCTTCCTTTCCCTTTCTTCCTTTTTATCTTCATCTCTCCTTTATTGCTCTATCCTACTCAACATGCTTTGCTTCCCCTTCCCCGTTTCCTTTTCACTAAAGTTATATATTATACTATGGCATTACCAAAAAAAAAAAAGGAAAGAAAAAAATGGTGAAATTTAATGTGTTAAAATTACATTAATTGGATAGTGTAAGGTGGGCTAACCATTATTAGTGATGTAAGTAAGTCATTAGTTTAACGTACTTATTGATAACTTGCTTATAAATGAGAGATTATGCCTTATGCATTTGGACAATTAATTTTGTTTTAAAATGTTGTCATGTAGCTATATAGTTAGAATTACATATCTATGCAAACTAAACTACTTATATACATTCCTAATAAAGAATGCTAATTATTAAATACGATATCAAATTCCACATTACATTATAGAAAGGAAAAAAGGGAAAAATTCCACATTTGCACTCAAAGTTAATTGCATTACTTCAATAATAAATTAAAAAATTCAACACAAAGCATTAATTATATACGTTAAGAATGGTCTCTTGAAATGCTTCTCACCTCTTTCATCATCTATTGCTCTAAAACCTCTCTTTCCATTTCTCTTTTTATTCTCTTTCGACTGTTGTCTTTCTCTCTTACCCCTTTTTTTTCCCTCTATCTTCCTCTTTCTTCTCAATTTTTTTTCTAACCCTATCTATCCCTTTCACTTATTCGACTCCTCCCCTAGTCCCTTGTCCTATCACTCTCTCTTTCTTCCGAGTCCCGACCCTTCTCCTTTCTCGGCATGGTCTCTCCTCTTTTAGCCTGCCCTCTTTCTATTTAGGCTTTCCCTTTTACTCACGCTCTTGATCCCTCTTCCCCTTGTCCTTTTTTTCTCTCGTAGCCCTTTTCTCTTTTCTCAACAATCTCTCTAACAACTCCCTCTCTCTTTCTCGATGCAAAAATGTTAAATATTTCTACCTATGATTATCTACGTGTTAACAAAAAGGTAGTACATTTATTTGGATATTTTGTAACTTCACTTTTTGGAAAAAAGAAAAGAAATATATTGTAAATATTTTTAAAAGGTTTTAGGGTAAAAGATCTTGTAAAATTCTTTAAATATCTTGTAATTTTACTTTTTTTAATTAAAAATATAATAAATTATAAAATTATAGGTTACACTTGCTCCCTTCCCCTCGGTCCTCACCTCTCTCCCCAGGCCCCTTTATTTCTCCCACCTTCTCCCTATCTCCCTTTTTCTTTTGGCATCCCTCTCCCTTTTTCTCTCCCGAGCCTTCTCTTTCTCCCATCATATTTCTTCCTCTTTAGCACTTTATCTATCTATTTATCTCTCTTCCTCCATCCCTTCTTTTCTTTTATTGTTCTATTTCTTTCTATTTCAACCCTTATCTATTTAATGGTCAACTTTCTCATTTTCTTTATATTTTATTCTTTTTTTCTCTCAACTCTTCTTTCACTCTTTCTCTCTTCTTCCAACTCCATTGTCACTACTCTCTATTTCATTTTCTCTCTCATAACCCCTCTTTTCTCCTGACAAGCCCTCTCTTAACCTCCCCCCTCTTCTATTCTCATCTCCTATGGCCCCTTTTTTTTCACCCCATCTCTCTTTCCCGACCCTTCTGTAACTTCGCTTCTTCTCACTGGACGTATCCCTCTCTCCCTGTCCCTTTCTCGCTATCTCTCATGTCCTATCTGTAGACACCCATTTGTGTCTCCCCAAAACCAAACCCAGTGATGAATACCTTTCACGTCGAACCATAATCGAATAAGGTGAAAGTGTGAAAAGTCAAGTGTTGCGGTTAGTTTTTATTAAAATCCTTCTTTCTGTTTTCGAAAACCCACTCTATTTTATAAAAACGTCCATTTCAGTTTATTTTGGTCCATGATAAGGGTCCAATAATGGTGTAGTTGGATGGAGCTTTAAAAGACCTTTCCAACGATATATTATAAGCCCAATTCCGATGAATAATGAGGAAGTTATGGCCAAAATACTAAACTGGGCCCAAACCGGATTTTACCTACGACCCAATGATCATGAGGAGGGTCCAAAGGTTTAATCCTATTCCTAAACTAATTAGAATTGATTAGAATCTTCTATAAGTTTCTAAAATATCTTAATTATCCTTTTTTGAAAAGATAAGATCATAGAATTTGATTTGAATAAATCTTTCCTTCTTTAAAAACTTTCCTAATTCTATTCGGATTTAAAGATGTTCAAAGATAGTCAGATATTATTTTCGTGCTTCATATATTTTATCCAAATTTTATATGGTTGGATAGATCTTGAAATTATCTTTCCAATGATATATTATAATATTAAATCCGAGCTATAACGAAAAAGATATTAAAGATATACGAAACTCTATCCAAAGCTGACACCCTTTCACTATTTCGTCCATATCTTTTTATCTACAAAATATTTTAATCTAATTCCAATTTCATTTGAAAGTAGACTTCAAAAGCTTTCCAACGACATATTATATGACTTATTTGGACTTCTAGATCAAAAGATATGATAAAAACAAAATCCGCAAAAACTGTCTCTGTCGCCAAATGACAGGTTTGTCGCCTCGCGACAGACTCTGTCGCCTGGCGACAAGATAAATTCTTGGCGACAAGGTCGGTTTGGTTAGCGACAGAGTGGAGTTTTATTCCTTATCAAATTCTATGATTTTCCGGACTGTTTCCTTATAAATAGGGTCTCAAACCTCTGTTTTTATTCATCAACAATCAATTCTCTCCATCAACTCTCATCATCAATTCTCTCTATCAACTCTCATCAAGAATTACTTAATTCTTATTTTTCTCTCTATTTCTAAACTACCTTTTTACATACAATATTCCGCATTCACAAGATCTTGAGACACCTAGCCAAGTTCGAAGTTGCCTTCGCCCTAGACGTGAAAGGTTGATAATTTCTGAGGGTTTGGTCCAAAACTAGTCAAAACTTTATTTAATTTGATTTTAATTTAATTCTTTAATTCTTTAATTATTGTTTATTATTTTCATTGAAGTTTACTAACTTGTGTATTTTGTTATTAGAAAGAGGTACGAGGCTTCAAAGTATGTAATCTTATTACTCTCTTTCAATGTAGAAAGCATGCTTATTATTGTTTTATATTCCTAGTATCATGTTAGGATGCTTTTAATGCTTTCTAGTATCATGTTAGGATGTTATTTTATGCTTTCTAGAATCATGTTTAGGGTGCCTTTATTATATCATGTTATCATGTTAGTACCATGTTAGGTTTAAAGCTCTGATCTTTATTGTTTAGTGACATGCTAGGGTTTGTTATTAACCTTGTTAGTATCATGCCTAGGATCTTGCTATTATTATTGAGCTTTATTATGCCTTATCATGCTATTATCATTATTATTATTATTATTGATTTATTATTATGTTGCTTGATATTATTTTTATATTGTTATTGCTTGATCACACCTTTTATGATTGTTAAAGGGAATTTGTACTTGAAATCACGCTTAATAAGATAATTAATAATTTTGTTTAGGCTAATGTGATTTTAACTCAAGTGATCGCTAATAATAGTTTTATTTGTGCATTAATATTCAACCAACATAGATAAACAAGGTAGGTTCAATATAATGTTTGTATGTTATTCGAAAAGCGCACATGAATACGAGTAGAACAAAGTAGAGGCCTATTTTATACGGCGGGTCATTTCTTTTGTAGATTGGATTCGTACCCTCATCCCCGAACCCTGTTTGGTTCAAGACCTTATGGAGTTGATGATCCTTTTGGATTGTCTTTTGGGTTTACAAGTTCCTAAAACTTGTTGGCGACTCTTTTTGCTCTTTTTCTTTCCCTTTGGAACGCCACCGTACTTTAGTGTATGATCACAGTGGGGTTCAAGTTTGGGGTTATCGTAATGCTTGAAATATTCCCTACACTATCCTTTTTTTCTTTATGTCTCCCACTCCTTCTAACCCTCTACCACGATTCTACCTTAAGTTTTAATTTTTTGTATTATATGTATTATAAATCAATTTGACTTTCTACTACATAAAGTATCTCATTAATATTAAGTGATAAGCAAATAAGATTGGCAATTAGGTGACCATATCTCTATCTATTTCTTTCTCCTTTATTTCATCCTTCTCTACTTTATAATTTTGCAAAATTTAAATAATTTTTACTTGCGACAACTCCCACCCTCACCCCCAACTCTCAATTGTTCTCCTCTAATAAGTTTTCGATGTACCCTAGCCATTCTATCTTAGCATGCTTCTTTTCTTTTTTGTTTTCTTTTCTATGTTCCTCTACATGTTTACACTTAGTTATTATAGTTTATTAAATTTTAGAATCTTTTCAAAAGTACTATTTATCTATTATTTTATTACATTCTTAAAAATAGATATTATTATTATTATTATTATTATTATTATTATTATTATTATTATTATTATTATAGTTCTTTTTATCTCTTTCTCCTTGCTTTGTAGCCGTTGTGTCTTTTCTACAATTAAGCACTAAAATGGTCTCTTAACGTGTTTTGTTCTAACCTATTCCTTCCATTATTACCCCAAACCTCTTCTCTCTTTCTCTGTTTTTATCCCCTTAGCTTGTCTACATGCTCTTTCTTTGAAAATTATAGGTAACACTTGTTCACCTCTCACAAATTATGTTCCTTGTATGCCCTCTCTTCTTATGGCATGCCCTCTCTTGATTCCCCATATATGGATAATTTGATGGGTATAATTTGGTCTCACCTTTTTCCATCTTCCTCCACATTTTAATACATATGATTACAAAATTATTTAAAATCTTTTTGAAAAGTATTGTTTAACTACTCCTTGAATACTACTAAAGATGATTCTCTAAAGAGTTTTTCGTCCTTTTCTCCTTCCTTCAAACTCATCGCCATTTTACTTTCTTTATTCCACATTCTCATTTTTCTCTATTTTCCTCCTCCGTAGCTTCTAAGTCTCCCCCACGATTAAATACTCAAAATGGTCTATTGAAATGTTTCTCATCTTTTCCTTCGTCTGTTGCCTTAAATCCCCCCTCTCCCCCCCCCCCTTTTAATGGATCGAAAAATTATAGATCAAAACTTGTTCCATATTACTCATTCATTCCTTTATTAGCCCATGGCTCCATACTCTTTCTCTTAGTCTCTTTCTTACTTTCTAATTTTTCATGCCCCTATTCCATCCTCCAAAAGGCTTTGAAAATTATAGGTTACACTTGTTCACTTTCCCCCTAACCCCCCCCCCCCCTAATCCCCTTTAGTTTTCTTAGCTTCTCTCTGTCTGCCCTTTTCTTTTAGCCTCTCTCTCTCTCTCTCTCTCTTCCTCTCCCCCAACCCCTCTTTTCCTTTATAGCTTTATTTCTTTTTCTTTCGACCCTTATCGCTCTCGTGACCCTAGTTTTCATTCTCTCTTTATTTCACTCGCCTTTTTCTCCTAACTTCTCTTTCTATTTCTCTCTTGTCTTTCGGCTCCTCACTCCCGGACCCTCTTTTTCACATTCTATCTCTTTCCCTACCCCTTTTTCTTTCTCTCTCTCCTGACCTCTTTTCTTTCTCGGTGTGCCGCTTCCTCTCCTCTTTTCTCCTAGATTGCCCTCTAAACCTTGGCCCTTTTCAGTTTCATGTCCCCTTTTCATTCTCTCGACCCCCTCTCTCATTCCCGGCCTTTCTCTAACTTGGCTTCTTTCCTCTCGACACATCCCTCTATGCATATTCCTCTCTCGCTCTCTCCCAAACCACGTCCTTTTTTTTTCCTCTCTATCTCTTCCTTTTCCTTTCCCTTCCCCCCCCCCCCTTTCTCACTCTCTCTCTCCTCCCTTTGCTTCTCCTTTTTTATCTCCCACTCCTCCCCCATCTATCTCCCTTGTTCCCTTGCTCTTTCTTATTTTTAAATGGATTTGAAAACTATAGGTCACATTTCCTCCCCTCTCAATTACTCCTTCCTTTATTGACCTAAACTCTTTATCTCACTTTCTTCTCTTTCTTTCTTTCTTTCTTTCTTTCTTTCCTATTCCTTCTTGTCCCTATTCCATCCTCTAAAAAACTTTGAAAATTATAGGCTGCACTTGCTCCTTTTTCCCTAGCCCTCCTTCCTCTATTTCCCCATGGTCCTTCTATCTTGCTATCTCCAATTCTCCATCTTTCTTCCGACCTCCCTTTCTCGTTTTCCTTCTCTAGTGACCCTTTTTTCTATTTGTCTCCTTCTTTATCACTCTATCTCTCTTAGACCTTTCTCCCTTTAACTCTCTATTTCTTTTTCTTTCGACCTTGTTCTCTCTCTCTCATGTCCCTTTTTCTCTCCCTCCCTCCCTCCCTCTATCTTACTCTATTTCCTTCTCAGCCCCTCCCTCAGCTTTTTCTTTCTTTCTCTTCTCCCAACTCCTTCCCAACCCTTTTTTTTCTCTAAGTTTGTTTCCCACCCCTCTCTCAACCCCTTTTCTTTCTCGGTATTACTTATCCTTTCTTGGCATACACATACACACACACTCTCTCTCTCCCCATCTCCGTGTCTCTTAGTCTGCCATCTATATTTGTCATGGATCCTCTTTCTTTTTCTTTAGGCCATTTTCTTTCTTGATTTGATTTCACCTTTCTCTCATGGCCCCTCTCTATCTCCTATGTTGTTTCTTTCTCTATCTATCTCTCCCTTCCTCTTTTTTTCCCTCTCTTCCTCTTTGTCTTTATCCCCACTCTATTGCTCTATTCTACTCACCATGCTTTCCTTCCCCTTCCTCTTTCTCCCTTTCTCTATTACTATGGTTTTACAAGCAAAAAAAAAAAAAAAAAAAAAAAAAAAAAAAAAAAAAAAATTGTTGAAACTTAATATGTTATAATTACATAAATTGGATAGGATGAGGTGGGCTTACCATTATTAATGACGTAAGTCATTAGCTTAACGTAGTTTATGGTAACTTGCTTATAAATGAGAAGTTATGCCTTATGCATTTAGACAATTGATTTTGTTTTAAAAGTGTTGTCATGTAGGTATATAGTTTTAGAAAAAACCCGTAAGTGTAGGATATGTAGTTAGGATTACATACCAATGCAAACACTGAATTGCTTATATACATTCCTAATAAAGAATGCTAATTACTAAATACACTAACGAATTCCTCATTACATTATAGAATTGAAGGGGAAAACTCCAAATCTGCACTCAAAGGTACTTGCATTAGTTTAGTTTTAAATTACAAAATTCAACACAAAGCATTAATTATATACGTTAAGAATGGTCTCTTGAAATGCTTCTCTCCTCTTCCATCATCTATTGCTTTAAAACCTATCTTTCTCTCTTTCCCTTTACCCCCTTCCTTCTCTCTCTCTCTCTCTCTCTCTCTCTCTCTCTCTCCCTCTCCCTCTCTATCTATTTCTCTTATTTTTCTCTTCTGACCGTTGTCTTTCTCTCTTGCCCCTTTTTTTCTCTTTCTTCCTCTTTCTTTCTCAAATTTTTCCCAACCTCTATTTCTCCCTTTCTCTTCTCCGACTCCTCTCCCCCAATTCTTTTCCCATCACCCTCTTGCTCTATCCCGAGTCTTGATCCTTCTCCTTTCTCTGCATGTTCTATCCTCTTCTAGCTTGTTCTCTTCCTATTTAGACTTGTCCTTTCTCACTCTCCCGATCCCTCTCTCCCTTGGCCCCTTTTTCTCTCCTAGCCCTTTTTTTTCTCGGCAATCTCTGTCCCAACTCCCTCTCTTTCTCGACGCAAAAAAGTTAAAATTTTCAAGCTATGATTATCTATGTGTTAACAAAAAGGTGGTACATTTGTTTGGATATTTTGTAACTTCACTTTTTAGAAGAAAAAAAATGAAATAGATTGCAAACATTTAAAAAGGTTTTAGGGGTAAAAAGATCTTGTAAAATTCTTTGTATATCTTTACTTTTTGTAAATGAAAATATAATAGATTCTAAAATTATAGGTTACACTTGCTCCCTTTCCCTGGCCCCCGCCCCTCTCTCTCTCTCTCCACATTCCCCTTTATTCCTCTCAGCTTCCCTCTATTTCAATTCCCTCTTTCTTTCGCCCTCCTCCTTCCTTTTTCTCTCCCGATCCTTCTCTCTCTCCCAACATATCTCTCTCTTTATCACTCTATCTATCTATCTATCTTTTCCCTTCATTCCCTTTTTCTTGGACCCTTTTTCTCACTCTATATCTCTCTCCCTAGCTACCCTCTTTCTTTCTTTCTTTCTCTCTCTTTTAACCCCACTTTGTTTCTCTCTCTGTCGACCTCTCTCCTTTCTAGGTGTGCTCACTCCTCTCTTCTCCTAGCTTGCCCTCTATCCCTTGACCCTTTTCTATCTCCTAACCCCGACCCTTTAATCTCTCTCGACCACCTATCTCATTCCTGGCCCTTCTTTAATTTGGCTTCTTCTCTCTTGACCCATCCCTCTATCCATGCTCCTCTCTCGCTTTCTCTCGTGTTCCTCTCTCTCACTCTTCCTTATTACTCTCCCTCTCCATCCCCTCCCCCCTCTCTCTTTCCCTTTTCTTCTCCTTTTTATCTCCCACTCCCTCCCCCTCCATCATGATTCTAAATGTTAAATTTTTTTTTTCTAAATATATATATTATTAATCAATTTACCGTTCTCTTTTCCCTTCCAATAATTCTAAAATAAAGAAGGAAATTTCAACGTATATCTTAATTAATCATTCTGTAATGATATTGCAAAGAGAACATTTGTTGAATCCAATTGTTCTTTAATTTTCCTATTTTTTTTTATACTCCCTCTGTTTCTTATTTCTTGTAACATTTGCCATTTTGGGGTGGTTCACATTTCTTGCAACAAACTTATTTTTTTCATTATTTGGAAACTTTTTTCTGTCAAAATGACCAGTATACCCGTACTTAAAAATTTTTAACACATAATGCTACACATAATTACAACCCATTATAACCTTAATCTAAATTAATTATCTATGAAATCACACCCAAATAATCAAACCCATTATCTTTCTCTCTCCTCCTTCATCTATCATTTCATCATCTTCATCTCTCATAATCAAATTCCAAACCACCCTTTTGGTGGGTTTCAGATCTGGTGTTGGTGAGTTTGGTGGTTCGTAAGTGATTTTGGTGGTGTCGTGGGTGGTTCTGGTGGGTCGTCGGTAAGTTTTTGTGGTTTCGGTGGTAAAGGTGGGTTTTGTGGTTTGTGGTTTCGCAGGAGTGGAGGAGAGTCGTAAGGTTGGTGGCGTGGGTCTGGTGGTTTCGTGGGTCTTGAACTGGTCGTTTTCAGTGGTGTTGGTGGGTCTAGATATGGTAGTGTTCGTGGTTTTGCAGGGGTGGAGGAGGGGTTTTGGTGGGTTCGTGGGTTTGGTGTGGTGGGTCTGGGTGGTGGTTGGGGGTGGCGTGGGTTCTAGATCTGGGTGGTTTCGAGTAGAAGTGGTTTCGTTGGGTGATTTCTGGTGGTTCTGGGTGGTTTCTAGGTGGTAGCTTTTCATTGCTGGTGGTTTTGGGTGGCGTACTTGTTCATCGGTGGTGGTGCTGAATTTTTAGTTGTTTAATTAATTATTCACCCTCCCTCCTTAATTACATTATTTACATGCCCTTACTTTTTAATAATTATGCTTAAAAACTTTTGACTTGGGAATCATACAACCCCCTTTGTTGCAAGAAATAAGAAACGGAGGGAGTACATAAAAAAACCATTTGCTAACCCTTTTAAAGGTCGTCGTCATTTGCAACCAATCATACTTTGAAAGCATAAATCAATTTAAATTTTGTATACAAATTGAAATAGAGAATAATAAAATCCAAATGAAATAATAAACTAATTTCTTGTATTTTTTTGGTAAGAAGAAATATAAACTTGTGATTCAATAGAAGTTTAAACTAAACGAGCTTTATTATCGTATATAAAATTCACAAGTTGAAACTTAAAAAACGAAAATCGATGTACAGATATAAATAGATGCCCCTATATCAATTAACTCTACAGCTTCAGTTTGAAATGTGAACACCCGACTCCAATTCAATCAGTTTGAAATGTGAACACCCGACTCCAATTTTTTGGTGGAAAGAATTCAAGTTCAAAACAAGATATCTATTAAAAAATCAGAACCTAATTCCTTGTATATAGAATTAACTTCCATAGAAATCAATGCCAAATATTAGTATACAAAAACAATCCCAGCTGTTCTCATGGACAAAATATAATATAAAGAGCTCGGAACTTGAGTTCCATAAAGTCCAAGTAAATAAGGATAAGCAACCAATGTCTATATATTGAATTATTGTAGTTTCTTATTCCAAACAAGTCCACCTTGTAAAATTGGTCAAGCTTAACAGTGGCAGACTGGCAGATCATTGGTCAAGGGTTGTGCTTGCTCAAAGCCTAAACAGTTCTATAATTTGCACCAGGAGTCCAGGTGTGTCCAATGTTATTGCTGCAGCACAAGCTCTTTCAGCCCCAACCTTATGAAGTACCTAAACAAAAAATATTATAGTTTTTAAAATGAGATTATGCAACAAGCTTGAATAGCTTGGAAATTTGTTGTACCTCATGACTTCTGGCATATCCAAAATATACAGGAAGATCAAGTGCACGGCCAATTGATACATAGCACCAAGTAGTAAAAAGCTCGGTTCTATGATATCCCTCCCCATGGAATTGTCACTCTAAAGTCTTAATTGAAAACACATGATTTGTAAATTTATCACTTGGTTAGGACTGATGTCCCCAAGTTTGGATTTTGAACACAAACCTATAGTCTCGCTTAGACAATTTAGATCATAATCAGCAAAGAGATCAACAGGTTTGACCCAAAGATCTGCAGTCCTTTCCAAAACTAAATTTCTGTCCCAAGTTGAATTTACATATCAACAGCAAGCAGTTAATAAAGAGTTGCAAACAACAATCCCTTCCTCAGTTCCTCCTAATATGGCCCTTAATTCTCCATTTATGATTAGGAACTATGGCAACAATCCAGAAACTCAAACCCAATTTACCAACATGATCCACCAAGTTATCGGGCATCCGAAATCACACAAGCATGATTTGAAATCAACTCAAAAAACAGCAATTAGAGTGATTGTCACACCCAATTCATTGCTACAATTCACTGCCACGATCCACCGCAATATTGAATTCAAAATCTTAGCAGCATACCAAATCACATAAGCATGATATAAAAACAAAAGCAACAATCAACTCAATTAATAGCAATTAGAGTTGTACTCAAACTCAATTAACGCCAATCCACCATTAATCTAATTCACAATCTCAGCACCATCCCAATTTGCATAAACATGATTTAAATATAATAGCTAAAACTAATTCATTAACATCAATTTAAAATTCTTAAAAAGTGTATAAATATTAACAACAATTTATATCCAAAAAAAGAAGTATCCACTTACTTTTTCTATCATCCATCCCAAATGACGCCATCTTTGCTGATTCCAAAGGTCAAATCTGCGATATCCGGGAATAATTATACACAAAATCAAAAGGAAAACAGCAAAATCAAAAGCAGAAGATAATAATTATGACAAAACTGATAAAAAACATAAGCATAAGAGACATCAGAATTTACTAAGCCAGGATTCTTGCAGAAACAAGCAACAATATACTAATCAACTACCAATTACAGATAAACCCTACTTTATCACTACTCATAGCCAGAACGCACTTGCTTGGCAGACTAAAACAGCAAAGAAACTATCACTGTATCAAGCCACATTCCCTGTAAAAGGTACAAAACAAGAAATTATCAAAGATCTATCAAAAGTATATTAAAAAGGTTATTAAAATGGAAATTTTACATCATAAAAATGGGATACTCCAAATTCTCACAGATATATCTAACAAGAAAACTGACTCCAAAAATGCTACCAGAGCGCCATTAAAAAACTCATTCAAATTACTGTATAGATCCTATCAATTAAATACCCTAGACCTTGTAATTGAATCGTGTGCATCTACATTTATGTCCTAAGACCACTCAGTAGCTTTAATAAACCCACAATAAAGTTATCAGTTCTAAAATTCCTGGAAAACAGAGCTTTCAGATCTCTGATCCTTATATTTTAACTGATTCTTTCTCCGAAAACCACATGTGTATCATCCAATATAGCAGCACAATTACTACACCGTAGCTCATACTAACCAACACGAGTAAGGATTCCAAATGCCAAGTTGATGGCGGCCCCATGATCACAAGTGTGAAAAAGCAGGAGCCTACAAGAATGTAACAAGATTTAAAGAGCTATAACATGATGTAACGAGATTTAGAGAGCTATAACATGATGTAACGAGATTTAGAGAGCTATAACATGAGGTGTGCTTCAATATATTAAAAATGAGCTGTAAGAGTCAAGGACTAAACCTGTTCAGAGAGAGTAAAGTGGTGAATGCTCAACATATCAAACAATCCCACAAGACCAACATATTCAGCATCCCCCCCCACCCCACCACAAAAGTACAAAGCCCTCTCTAAAATGGGCAGTAAACAGGAACCCCTCCTAAAGTTTCAAATATGGTATGCTTAACCGAGGATTAGCA
The DNA here is from genome assembly GCF_948465745.1 of Chenopodium album. Lineage (NCBI taxonomy): Eukaryota > Viridiplantae > Streptophyta > Magnoliopsida > Caryophyllales > Amaranthaceae > Chenopodium > Chenopodium album. The sequence goes on from NC_137850.1 coordinate 12,632,698, forward strand.
ATCAGGTTCTCATGCAAATTTACTTTACCAATTTGGGCATACATAGTTCAAGTACAAATTGCTTCCAATCTGCCATGGATGCTTCCAGCAAAGCTAGTTTCACAATATCAGTATTCTCCCAATTTTAGTCCAGCAAGGAAAGAGGTGATTCATATGGGTTTTTAAGAATATTGACAACTTTTGGATACCTAGTAGCACAGTACCACTTAAGCTGCAAAATTTGCGTTGAGTCTTGACCAATCAAATCCAGAAAACACTAAAAATGTAGTCCTAGACTGCTAGCATTTAATTATACTATATAATGATATTAATACACTGATATTTGACCAGATAAGACATTTGAAGTATGTAATCATTCACTACATGACTGATGAAAGCATAATCGTTGACTGACCGCCCTTCCAGTTTCCTAAATGGAACATAATCTAAGAAAAAGGCTCTGAGTCCTTGAGGGTGGTGAAAGAGTGACACCATGATTAGAAAGTGAGCAAATTTTAGAGCACATTGTAAAACAAGTCAAATTCACTGACATGGAGGCTTCATAAATACTGCCAATGGAGAACGGATATGCACATATATATAGTAAAGCTTGTAGTACTCTCAAATTTTCGAGCACAACTTAGACAGAGCAATTTTTCCCAAGGAACTTGTTTCAGAAACTTTAACTACATGCCTAGACAAATGCCAGAACTAAAATTCTCCCTTCATCCTGATAATAACCTATTACTTCATAAACTGTTCACTACATATTTTGTTAAGCTTTGAATATTTTTTCCTTCATTCTGCATCAAATCCAGGCCATTACCTAGCTTAATAAGAGCTCATCCAAACGAAATTAGCCATTAACTTACAATAATTTCAAACTTAACAGGACAAAACTGTTTATATCATGGGAGCCATCTTTGCCTTTCTCACCAAATTACACCATATTCTATCTTTTCTCTTAAAAGTACATGCATAATTGAGGCACTTTTACACCATAGAATCATTCATCTCGAATAAGCGCGCTCCAATTCATGATTAAAGATCAACAGTTCCCAAAAATTGACAAGAAATTCTATTACCATACAAAGCTACATAATACAGCAATAATCAAACAACAAAACATGATAAATCAATAGTAACACACCCTTTCTTCCATTATCCTTTTACAATCTACTCCAAAAAAAAATCTCACATATATCACCCATTTTATTCTCTCACATCAACATTTTACACTATCAAATTTTTTTTTTTTTTTTGGAACCGTCAACATTGTGCATTCTATTTCTATTTCTATCTAATGAAAGTTTAGAAAACATACAATTACGATAATCCCAAAAAATCAACACCCATTAAACACCATTTACACGCATTTAACAAACATAAACAGCAAACAAACCCCACAAAACACAAACAACACATTCATTTCCAAAAAAAAAAAAAAAAAAAAAAAAAAAAAAAAAAAAAAAACCCACAAAAAAAGGCGCAAAAATCAACAAACCCAGAATTATTTCATCATCAATTAACATACATTGTCAAAAAACATAATAAAGCGACAAAAACCACAGCCAGATCATCAAAATTAACCCAAAAAAACATAAGATGAAAAAAAAAAAAAAAAAGCGTAAAAACACCAAAAAAAAAATTTCACCTTTAAGATTCGCTTCCATGCCGTAAAATTAATAAAAATATACAGAAAAAAAGGTAAAAAAAAAATATAAAGAAGACCCTTTAGAGTTTAGAGGTGTTAGACATTGTTAGTGGAAAGGAAGAAGGTGATGAAGAGAGAGAAAGAGAGGAGAGAGAATGTAAAGAGAGAGTGTGTTGTGTGAGTTTTGGTGGGTGTTTGTAAAATTCAGGAAAAATGGGGTTAACATCGAGAACCGAATCAAGAGGAGGGGCCAAACCCAAAGCTTGTGTAATCAAGTGTTGATAAACATTCCTAAATTGAGAGTTTTGATTGTTGTAACAATCAAACATTCCTTTTAAACAAGAAAAAAAAAACGTGATACATCTAGTCCTAATTGAACCTTAAAGCTAAAGCCTAATTTGCAATTTGCGTCATTTTCAAAGCATCAAAAAAGTACTTGCAAAAGCATCACTGATATAAACAATAACATGAAAAATTACCGACAGAGCAACATTAGAAAGCATCATGATCAAATCGCCGAGTACACTGAGTTGTCATGGACCTCATGGTTATTCATCTCCTTTCTATTGTACATCAATTGTTGTGGCTGCATTGGGTACGAAATTGGAGAGCAATTGGCTGAACGCATTCCTCTCTCTGCTAGTAGAAAGTTGCGGAGCAGGCTGGCAACTAAAAGAGATTAGGTGTTAGTGGACACTGCGAATAATTGAGGGAACACAAATCACATGACCAAGTGAGCCACTGAGCCTTCACAACAATATTTTCTTGACTAAAGCTGTTAAGTTGCATCTTGAAGAGATTACATTTCTAAATTCACCAAAAGCAAACCAGTGGGACCAATCTTTACACCCCATTTTATCATTTCTCCCTTCTTTACCTTTGCATTACTAAACTAAACAAAGTAGTGTCATAAGATAATGCTAATTCTATAGTACTACACCACAACATGCCCAATAAAACAGAATCAAATACCAAAACCAAATAATTTGATGAAAATATTCAAAAACAATAAAAATTTACCTTCCCAAGCATCATAAAACTCTCCTCCCATGGGAGTATTACCCTAGCCGACCTCTCACCACCATAATCCTCGCTATCAGCAGAAGCCGAAAAACTCATAGATCTCTTCCGGTCATAGAAATCTTCACTCTCACAATTCTCTATTACCAAAACATCCCCATTAACAACAGCTTTCTCAACCGCAATCTCAGCCACTAACCCATCATCGTTTGCTTCATTAACCATCAAATTTCTCAATTTACGACTCAATTCAAACATTTTCCTCCGAATGACTTCTTCTATGCCCCCAGCCAAAGCAACAGCAGCCTCCAGCAAAACGCAGAACATTAAAACTGATAATCAAAGGCAACCATAGATCAAACCAAACTGAAATCGCAAACCCAAGATTATTGTTTATAAACCCAACAAACTAACAAATCGCAAAAAGTAAACTATCATCCAAAAAGCACAGGATGACATCAAAATCAAAACAGAATACTTATTTTAAATTTATCAAAGGAAGGATACAAAAGATGGAAAACCTCGTTCATATCATGTGCCATGTTTTTCAAAGTGTCCAAACCTTCTGCTATCACATCCAGACCTTGATCCTAACAAAATAAGAATATTTCCATATAGTAAGGATTAAAACACATGGACATGCAAGAAAGAACACAAATTCCAACTGAAAGTTTAGAGTTAGAAATGGGAGCTTTGTGCAAATTCACCTGCTTGATTTTTCTCATTTCATACTCTTGCTTAAATTGGCTGGACTGTTCAGTCTCCCGTAGTTACTCATCATCAAATCTCCCATCTACCATTTATAGAAAAGAAAACGCAATAAATTATATTAGTCCCATAAGTACTTTCAAGCGTCAACCTTAACACTAACAAATGTAGGTTTACTTTCCAAAATGCAGCGCAAATAAATTCAAACATACACCTGAATCAAATTTTATCTCTTGGCAAGTTTACGGCTCTATAGTTTAATTCTTTGAAAAAGCTCTATAGTTTACGGCTTTACGCCCTACCCAACCTAAAAATGCTGATCCACCTATGCATTCAACCTCAAATAAATTAGCATCACATACACAGTCAAAAATAACTTCGCCGATATCAACAGAACCTTAAAAATCAACGACACTTATTCATAATACGCATTCAATCTACAAAATAAGAAAGTATAATTCATTGTTTTTCTACCTATTTAGTCTTTCTACTGTATTTGCCAGTAGAAACTACCGACATTTCAAAGTTCCCAGTAAACATAGATCCAGCAAAATTAAGGCAAAATTGGCAACAAGTCAATCAAAATTCGGTATAAAATCAAATTCAGTAGCATCACAAACCAAAATTGAAGAAAATTACTCACCCTTTTTTGAGCCAATCGCTGCAACTTAGGCACTTCTTCAAGTAATCAACCTGTAATTCGACGAATCTCAGCATTCAACGCCACAACCGACGCCCTATTCGACTCATTTGCAGCTGTTTCAGCTTTCTGAAAAACAAAATTCCCCCAATTCAACAACCAAAAATTCAATCAAAACCCTAAATCAAGCAAAAACAGACAATGAGAGAAGAAAGAGCAGAAACCTGATATGCAGTATCAATCAATAAACAAAGAATCATCATGCCCCATTGATGAAAGCTTAAAACTCTAACTTCCCAACAACAGATTCTATCATAATTTGACAAATTTCACACATTCCCAGTAAACCGCACAAACTAACACTTCCCCTTTCAATTCAAAATCCAATAAAAGTTCAAAACTTTAGTGAATTACAAAATTCCCAATTTAACATTAAAAAACTCTAATTCCAATCAATTACCAAAACACCCCTTTATTGATCAATCAGATTATAAACAAAATACCCAAAACTTCAATCACAAAAAAAAAAAAAAAAACAGAAAACCCCAAAAACATAAAATTGAACAAAAAATTTAAAACGAACTTTCTAAAATAATTAAAGCAAATCAAGTAAATCAGAAAAAAGAACATAATATCAATGAGATGAGAAATTACCAGCTGGTTTCCCATCAATTTCAACATCAAAGAACACTTTGTTGGTCACTTCCTTCAGATCTTCCGATGATTTCTTATTAGCCTGAATCAATTTCCCCAAAAATTACAAACATTGTAATACCAAACAAATAACCAAAATTATTCTTAGATCAAATCAAGATGATCCAGAAAATCATATGCCTTAAACCCCAAAAATCGAACTTAATCGATCAAAGGAAAAAAATGCAAAAAATACTCAAAAATACATCAAATAAAAAAGTTAAAATATTGTACCTGAATTTGAGTTAGGGTTCCGAAGAGAACAAAACTCCATAGCCAAACGCCACGGCAAAGCTTATAAACCCAACAAACTAACAAATCGCAAAAAGTAAACTATCATCCTAATTAAAGCTAATCGCAAATCTAGCCAAACGCCACGGCAACAGAGTAAAAAAAAAAAGGCAAATTACGGAAGCCAGAAACCACCACACCCAAAACTTCAATCACAAAAAAAAAAAAAAAAAAAAAAAAAAAAAAACAAACCTAGAACCGTAGATGATCGTTCTGCAATATCCGAATTTCAGTCCATTTTCAGCTGAAATTCTCAAGAAAGAGTGAAGAGGAGAGAGAAAATAATGGCTGAAAGAGAAAGAGTGATGGTGAGCAAAAGGTCAGTAAAGCAGGAAATAAGGGCATTTTCGGAATTTCAGCAGTAAAGGTCAGGGGAAAAAAAAACCGAGGGTAGTATCGGGAAGATACTGTTCATAAGCTACGGTGCGCCCCTTTGAACAGTAAATAGACTACTCATATTTTAGGGTTTTTGGATTCACTCACTCACACTTTCTCTCTCTACAAACCCATTTTCTCTCTCCTCTCTGAAAATGGCGAATTCTGAGGTTTCCTTCTTATCTCTGTTAATGGCGCCTGAAACTTCCTCTCCTGAAGATCAATTCTACGACGATTCACATCAAAATCTCAACACCTTTCTTCCGCCACCTTCAATGGCGCCGATTTCTGATCATGACTACCATTACTGCAACAACAACAACAACGATGATCTTCTCTCTCCGATTCCTGAGCCTTACCTTCTTCCACCTCTTATTCCACCATTAATGTCGCCAGAGTTTTCTTCAGCCTCACCAAACCTTCTCTCCTTCGAGAATTTTCCTCAGCTTTCTCCATTTTCTTCATATTCACCACCACAACAACCGCCGCAATATCCATTACCACCGCCTCCTCCGCCGCCGCCGCGTCTATCGCAGAGAGATGACTACTCGCTAGACTCAATCCTTGAGAACTACTTCAAAATCTCAAAGCAGAAGAGAAAATCATCATCGTCGTCGTCGGCGACGGCGGAGAAGGTGGCGGTGGTGGCAAGACCGCAGCGGAGTTACCGGAGGAGTAAGATGAGTGAGAAAATCTACTGCTTAGGGAAGCTGCTACCAGGAGGTCATCGACACCGGAAAAACACGGCGGATATGTTGGAGGAAGCGAAGAAGTACCTGAAGTTTCTTCAGGCGCAAGTTAACTCGCTTCGGACTATGCCGACTGAGTCGAGGTTTACGGAGGTGAAACTTGGATTATTTGGAGATTTAAGAGGAATCGGAAAGCTGGCGAAACTGAGTAGACAGCAGTTGTTGCAAGTGGTGGTGAACTCGCCCGCGGCGCAGATGGTTATGACGGATAGAGGATGGTGTTTGGCGACAGCGGAACAGGTGGAGATGATGAAGAGGATTGAGGCTAGGCAGAAGGTTATTCAGCAGTTCATGCATAATCTTCCTCTCTGAGTTGGATTTTTCCTTTTTTTTTTTTTTTTTTTTTTTTTTTTTTTTTTTTTTTTGTTGTAAAGAGAGACGCAAAGACAGTTAGAGCTTGCCTTCAAGGCATATAATCCTTTGAAAAATAGGTTATCTAGTACAAGAGTTGTATGGAAAATTTTGGAGTTTTTTGTAATTGATAATCAATCATAGTAGTAAATATTTTACTATTGGTTCTAAAATTTTAGTGTAAGAAATGATTGCATGGATTGATGACTAATGAAAATAGAACTTAATTGAATTATGTTAAACCTTACTTCTTCCTTTTTGTTTTTTAATTTAGGTTGCCTTGTTTTTTTTCCCTTAGATACTCCGTATGATTTTCAACGTACAACTTTAACGGATAATCTCTTTTAATATAGACAAATACAATTACACAAACTATTGAGTCAATCAAGTCTGACCAAAAGTCCAACTATTATTTGTACGGCAATACAAACTTTTCACATCCTCATTTCCGAGTAAATATAAAAAGTAGGTACTCAACTTTGGCCATTGTTGCAGATTGGGTACTCAACTTTGCTTTGTTGCAAATTGGGTACTGTCGGAGAGTTAACCTGTAACAACTGGTTATCGGCATTGAAGGACTAAAATATTTTGAAAAAGCTAAAATTCTTTAGTTACAAGAATGTCAAAGCTTAAAAAAGTAGTCATTACATTGAACCTGCAGTGTATTTGTTGTTTCAATGAATACTACAAGAAGGGGGGTTGAATTGTAGTATGACAGAATAGTCAAACTTTTTGCGGAATTAGAACTAAGTAAGCTAAAGAAACAGAAAGATAAGCTAAAGGATCAACTAAAAGTGCAAGAGAGATTTTTACGTGGAAAACTCCTTGGCCCTAACAAGGAGAAAAACCACGACCACCTGGGATTTTAGGAAAAGAATCTTCACTAGAATAGGGCAAATGATCCTATTACAAACTAAAGACTCTAACTTCAAGTTCCTCAACGAACTCAAAGCCACGAGGAACAAGTCACCCAACTTGTTACTCTTCTCTTCTCTTTCTCTTCCCTTTTTCTTCTCACTTCTCTTTCTCTTCTCTTTCTTTTCTCTTCCCCTTCTCTTTCTCACAAATAGAAGTTCACTCAAACTTCCCCATTCCCCAATACAACTCGAAAAGATTAACTCTAGTATAAGGACATTAGAACACTCTTTTTCACAAGTGTGGAATTGACTCTTGACTCGATTAAAGAAAACAAAGGTTGAAATCTTATTTGAGCAAAGGTGAGTTTTTCCAAGTTAGATCGAAAACTATTTATAGAGTAGTAAACACTTTGGAAAACTTTCTTTGTGCAGCAATCCCATTACGCTACTACTCCAACCCACTAAGAAGATCATGTTCCTTAATTCAAGGAAACATAAACTCCTCAAAGTGCTTGGCCATGACATGAAGAAGATCATGGGGAGTAGGCCGCAAGTTTTGAAAAACATAAAATCAGATTTTATTTGCTAAAAAGATATTTTTGAAAATCAAAATAAAATAAAATCCTTTTTGTTAGAAAAGATAAACGTTGAAAAACTGTTTTCCTTAAAACATGTTAGCACTATTTAGACCAATTCCACACAGCAATTTTCGAGTACAATTCTATCCTTATACTTACATAAATCCTAAAATATAAAAATATATTTAGTCTTCATGTTCTCTGATGAAGCTTCTACTCTGAGGCTTCTGTTCCTCAAGGGGAACTTCTCTTCTCTGGTGAAGCTTTTGCTCTGAAGCTTCTGTTCCCTGAGGGGAACCTTCTCTTCTCAAGTCTTCAGTTCTGAAGCACCAGTTCCTGCAAAGGAACTCTTCTTTTTGGATAGCTTTGCTTCTGGCCTTCTTGTTTCTCATGGTATCTTTACAAGACTCTTAGTTCTCCTGGTCTTTGCAACTGATCACACACTTAAACAATCAAGCACTTATTAGTCTGTAAGTAAGTGAGGTTGTGTCATCATCAAAATCATTAAGTCCAACAGTATTAATATAACAATTTGAACTGGAATATTGGCAGTATATTTTGTTTTGTCACCCAAAATATTAGATCAGCAAGTCCTTTAAAAAAGCAAGTTCTCTTGAATCTACAACAAGGTAAACCAAAAATTATTGAAAATTTCAAATTACTTATGTGTATATGATACTAACTGTGGTTGTTTAACACTCTCTTAACACATATCATGTCAAGGCTTAGTCATGGCTATGTTCCTGGGAGTCCTTTGAGGTGTCATTGTGGATTGCTACTGTCAAAGAGCAGGGCTTGGACTAAAGACAATCCTGAAAGAAGGTTTCTTGCCTGCTCAGACTATGATGCAGAAACTGATAGGAGGGGATGTAAATTCTTTAAGTGGGTGGATAGAGAAGACCCAACAGATTGGCAAACTCAAGTTATCCTAGGGTTAATGGAGGATAAAGAAAAGCTAAAAAATGAATTGACTGCAATGAGAAGGGAACTGACTGAAGCAAACCTGCTCTCTAGGAAAGTAAAGGCTGATTACACTATGCTGAAGATGAAAAGGGCTGCAAAGATGAATGTTGGGTTTTGTTGTCAGGTATGGGTTGTTGTTGTTGTATTATTCACTATGTAGGTTGTGTATTATTTAAAGCAGTAGTTGTATGTTCAAAGGTGGTACCTGAATTAGCTACTTCTTTGCATTTCTCCCTTTCCTATGTTTTGTTGCAAGGTCCTGTAATGTTGAGAAAATTGTCAATAAAAGTTCATTTTATTCCAGAATTTGCTTATAAATTGAATTACCTGAAGTCCTTGAGTTGATATGGTTGCGTGTTGTTGACTTGTTTGGCTTACTTGAGTAGATGGATACTCTTGACTAGTGAAAGAGTAAACTGTTTGTTCACCACCATAATCTGAGTAGCAGGCTCTCTGCACATTCTTTGTTTTTGGAGCTCCCTGTCATGACTAGCAACATATATGTCAGATTTGTGGCATGAACTAAGTAATAAAAACAGAATAATGTTGAAAATACTTACTGTTGCAACCCTTTGATACCCATTTGGGTATGTATAAACTCCCACACCCCTCATGTGCATTGGCAGGTCATTGGTTGGGGGTTGTTCTTGGTGTTGTTTCCTGTTATGCTGTGGTGGTCTGTGAGGTGCAACATTTTTGCACCCTTTCTTGTTGTGTCCTGGCACACCACACAGGCTGCAGGTCATAACAACCCCTTTTCTCTTGAGTTTCCCTGTAGCTGTGACTTCTCCTACTTGGAGTCTTCTCTTTGTTTTTGGTCTTCCCTGTATTTTCTTGATGGTGGGAGCATGTACAATGGCATCTGAAATGGGCCATTGTTGGGTCCATTTAAAGGCTCAATCAGATAATCATAAGCCTTTAAGTAGGTACACTTGGTGAAGTACTCACTCACAAAAGGTTCTGGTTGGTCCCCTTTGTTCCAAACAGCCACCACCACATGTTTACAGGGAATCCCACTTACTTGCCATGCCCGCCCTGCAGCTACATGTTCTCTCTTGCATGTTGACAACAAATCTATCTTGTGTAGCACCTTCTCTAATACCATAACAACACCTACCATCCCAGTTAGCATTCCAGCCCCTAGCCCAAATCTTATGCTTTTCCAGTTTTTGCTGAATTCTAGGGCATAAGACTATCTCTTTGTTCTTTATCTCGTCCCTTTTTTTATGCAATCTATCCATAATCCCTTCCCTAATGTCCTCAAGCATGGTTATAATTGGTTTATGTATGGAATTAAGGATGAATGCATTGAAGACCTCACTTAAGTTGTTGTCAACACTGTCACAACATGAAAGAGGGGTGTAAAAAGCCCTACACCACTTTTTGTAGTTTCTTTTCATCAAATCCTCTGTTGCATCATTACAAATCTCCCCATAATCTAAATGTTTGCATTGAAATCATTCTCTGTATTACTTTTGGCTATTTTCCAAAATTGTTTCCTGTACTCTAAGCCTCCCCCAAAGACAGTTCTGAAGTTACAATACACATTGTTTAGGGTAATTTTACCCCGCCATGTGGACCAACTAGAGGGCGACACGTGTCAGCCCTAGGATGGTCTAAAGTGGACCTATCCCTGCTTGACACGTGTCATCCCGAGAAAGCCGCAATGCGGCATAGCCCACCACTGATTAGGGTTCTGTGACCTAATCAGGGGCACAATTCCCAAGGACCCTATAAATAGGGAGATTCCCCTCTTTTGGAGGACACGTTTTTCCATTTATTACAAACTGTCCCTTTGATAGAGACAACTGAGCTAGAAATACTAGCAGATCCCCACCTAAATTTCCGCACCTTTTTCTCTCCTTTCAAGTTACTAACTTGATCGTCGGAGGCGGAGCACCTACCAACTGGTGTCTCCGTTTGTCTTGCAGGTACAGGCCGCACCAGACCAGTCTTCGAGCTGTAACTCTCTCGAGGGACAAAAACACCCAAAACATTTGGCGCCGTCTGTGGGGAGAGTACCTCAAAGATGGTTGGAGAGTCTGTACCTGTAGACACCCATTTGTGTCTCCCCAAAACCAAACCCAGTGATGAATACCTTTCGCGTCGAACCATAATCGAATGAGGTGAAAGTGTGAAAAGTCTAGTGATGTGGTAGTTTTTATTAAAATTCTTTCTTTCTGTTTTCGAAAACCCACTCTATTTTATGAAAACGTCCATTTCAGTTTATTTTGGTCCATGATAAGAGTCCAATAATAGTGTAGTTGGATGGGGCTTGAAAAGACCTTTCCAGCGATATATTATAAGACCAATTCCGATGAATAATGAGGAAGTTATGGCCAAAATACTAAACTGGGCCCAAACCGGATTTTACCTACGACCCAATGATCATGTGGAGGGTCTAAAGGTTTAATCCTATTCCTAAAATAATTAGGATTGATTAGAATCTTCTATAAGTTTCTAAAATATCTTAATTATCCTTTTTTGAAAAGATAAGATCATGGAATTTGATTTGAATATAAACTTTCCTTTTTTAAAACTTTCCTAATTCTATTCGGATTTAAAGATGTTCAAAGATAGTCAGATATTATTTTCGTGCCTCATATATTTTATCCAAATTTTATATGGTTGGATAGATCTTGAAATTATCTTTCCAATGATATATTATAATATTAAATCCGAGCTATAACGAAAAAGATATGAAAGATATACGAAACTTTATCCAAAACTGACACCCTTTAACTATTTCAGCCATATCTTTTTATCTAAAAACGATTTTAATCTGATTCTAATTGCATTAGAAAGTAGACTTCAAGAGCTTTCCAACGACATATTATATGACTTTTTTGGACTTCTAGATCAAAAGATATGATAAAAACAAAATCCGCAAAAACTGTCTCTGTCGCCAAACGACAGTCTTGTCGCTTCGCGACAGACTCTGTCGCCTGGCGACAGGATAAATTTCTGGCGACAAGGTCGGTTTGTTAGCGACAGCGTGGAGTTTTATTCCTCTTCAAATTCTGACTATTTTCTTATAAATAGGGTCCTCGGATCCCCGTTTTCATTCATCAATTCTCTCTATCAATTCTCATCTACAATCAACTTTCATCAATTCTCAATCAATTCTCTCTATAAGCAATATTGCTTAATTCTTATTTTCTCTCTCTTTCTAAACCAACCTTTTATCAAACACAATTCCGCATTCACAAGATCTTAGAATCTCTTAGCCAAGTTCGAAGTTGCCTTCGCCCTAGACGTGCAAGGTTTGATAATTTCTGAGGGTTTGGTCCAAAACTAGTCAAAACTTTATTTAATTTGATTTCAATTTAATTCTTTAGTTATTCTTTATTGATTTTCATTGAAGTTTACTAACTTGTGTATTTTGTTATTAGAAAGAGGTACGAGGCTTCAAAGTATGTAATCTTATTACTCTCTTTCAATGTAGAAAGCATGCTTATTATTGTTTTATGATTCCTAGTATCATGTTAGGATGTTATTTTATGCTTTCTAGTATCATGTTTAGGGTGCCTTTATTCTTTCTAATATCATATTATCATGTTAGTGCCATGTTAGGTTTAAAGCTTTGATCTTTATTGTTTAGTAACATGCTAGGATTTGTTATTAATCTTGTTAGTATCATGCCTAGGATCTTGCTATTATTATTAAGCTTTATTATGCCTTATCATGCTATTATCATCATTATTGTTATTGATTTATTATCATGTTGCTTGATTATATTTAATTTGTTATTGCTTGATCACACCTTTTATGCTTGTTAAAGGGAATTTGTACTTGAAATCACGCTTAATAAGATAATTATTAATTTGGTTTAGGCTAATGTGATTTTAAGTCAAGTGATCGCCAATAATAGTTTTATTTGTGCATTATTATTCAACCAACATAGATAAACATGTTAGGTTTAATATAATGTTTGTATGTTATTCGAAAAGCGCACATGAATACGAGCAGAACAAAGTAGAGGCCTATTTTATAGGGCGGGTCCTTTCTTTTGTAGATTGGATTCGTACCCTCATCCCCGGATCCTATTTGGTTCAAGACCTTATGGAGTAGTTGATGGTCCTTTTGGATTGTCTTTTGGGTTTACAAGTTCCTAAAACTTGTTGGCGACTCTTTTGCTCTCTTTTCTTTCCCTTTGGAACGCCACCATACTTTAGTGTATGATCACAGTGGGGTTCAAGTTTGGGGTTATCATAATGCTTGAAATATTCCCTCAACCGGAAAGTCAAGAAAACCCTCAACCGGCACCTCAGCCGGGAGGTTCTGGAATCCCTCAGTCGTTCCCTCGGCCTCAACCTGAGGTTTTCACTGAGGATGAAGCTGATGATGAAGATGATGACGATGTGGAGACCTATACCGCAAAGGATGGGTCCTTCATGTCAAAGTACAAGTGTTCCAAAGAAAGATTAGAGCGCAATATCGACCAGGCGGGCCCAAGCAGGCGCCCCTCTGGAAGGCCAGAAGGGGAAACCCAGAAGGCTAAAGGTCAAGCCCCAGTCACCCGAGATGAGCTCATGAAATTCATGACCTCTTTCAAAGGTGAAATCAAGGCCATGATCAACAAAAACAAGGCAGGCTCTAGCAAGAGTCCGCCAGCTAAGAAGTCTCTCACTCCCAGGAAGAAAAAGCCCGTCAAGGACAGGCGTCCAACTCCCCATCCCAAAGAAAAAGAAAGGGAGAAGGAGAGGATGGCCTCCAGACTTGACTGGTTGAAAATTCTACTGCCTACTGGACCTCAGAGGCAGCCTCACCAAGAACAGCCGGGGACCAGCAAGAAAACAACCTCCGACGCTCGACACATCATCGAGCGAAGGAGAAACAAGCAGCTGTCTGAGTCAGGCTCTACTTTGAGCTTTCCAGACAGCTTCAAAGAAACTTCTGTAAGGAACTCACAGTCCTTACTTGAGAGTCGGACAGGCGGCAAGACGGTCAATACCGAACCTCAGCTGATGATTGGTTTTGTCCCATATGCGCCTCAGGCGCAGTATGGGCAATATGGCCTACAATTCATGCAGCCCCCTCCTTTTGGAGGTCAGGCGGCATACACCCCCGTCCAGCCTCTGGACTGGCAGCTCCGGCTGCTCAAACTTGGTGAACAACCCTCTGCGTTTGCCAAGAATATAACCGAGGCGGCTCAGCCGTCCAAGGTTAAGAATGTGTTGGTGGGCACCTATGATGGTACCACCAACCCAGAAGACCACCTGATGGCATACACCAACCTCATGTGCTTACAGGGTTGGGACGATGCCACCTGGTGTCGATGTTTCCCGGCTACACTGAAGGGCATTGCCCAACAGTGGTTTGGCAACTTGCCAGCCGGCTCAATTGATTGCTTCAAGAAGCTAGTCTTCTTGTTTGCCACCAACTTCTCAATGAACATCCCTGCTAAGAAAACGAGCCTTGATTTGAGCACCGTTAAGCAGGGTGAGAGAGAAGGGCTATGCTCATATGTCAGGCGGTTCAACCTGGTCAAGTTACAGATCCAGGGACTGTCTGACGAGGTTGCTTTTACAGACTTTTTCAAGGGTCTGAAGGACGGGCCGGCTTTTAAGTTCGACCTTGTTAGAAAAGGGGCATTCACGCTACAGGCGGCCCTGAGGGAGGCGGAGAGCTACATACAAGCTACCAACCTCTGCACACCTAGTAGTCAGTCAGACTCCAAGAAGTCTGACAAACAAAAAGAAAGCCGGTCTGCTCAGCCAGGTAACAAAAAAGAAGAGAGCAAAAAGAGAAAAGAAGTCTGGGCGGTTAGTGATTCTGACCAGCCGTCCCAGTAGAAAAAGAGAGAGTTTAAACCGTACGTCCCCAAGTACGAGTTTAACAAAGACTGCAACTCCATCCTCATGGAGGTAAAGGACCGGCTGTCTATTGAGAAGCCGAATCCAATGAAGAGTTCCATCCAGTCACGGAACAAAAATAAATTCTGCCAGTTCCATGAGGAGGTTGGCCATGACACCAACGACTGCTTCAGTCTACAGCGGACGTTGGACCGTCTGGCTGACAAAGGGCTTCTAAAGTCTTACATTTCTAAGTCCCCAGCTTGGGCAAAGAAGAAAAACAAGGGTCAGTCCCCCAAGACTACCCATCAGCCTACTAGTAGCTCGGATACCGACAAGGATCCGGTCTACACTATAGCAGGCGGATTTTCATGTGGTGGCCCTACCATCCGGGGCACCAAGAGCCATCTTCGAAAGATGGACAAGGATGATGATGATAAGCAGGCGTCTGCCAGTTCCACCTTCCCAGATGTCCTCATAACTGAGAAGGACAGGGGCAGCGTCCGCCGTCCGCATGACGACCCGGTCGTCATTGAATGTAAGATTGCCAACCAGCTGGTTGGAAGGATCCTTATTGACACCGGCAGCTCGTCGGACATTATCAGCCTCCGGTGCCTGCAGAAGCTGAAATACAATGTCAGCAGCATGCATCCGGTCACCTACCCCTTGGTTGGTTTTGGGGGTGGGATGGTCTACCCAGCCGGCAGAATTGACTTGCCCATCCGGCTGGGAGAAAAAGGCCAGGGACGACATATTGTCGTCAGATTCTTGGTCGTGGAGGAGTTGACCGCCTACAATATCATCCTTGGTAGGCCAACCCTCAACGAAGCCAAGGCGGTGATCATCCCGTCTCTCATGCTCATCAAGTATGAGCGGGATGATGGCTCTGTTGGTTCCCTGAACGGGGATCAGAAGACGGCTCGGGAGTGCTACCTCTCTGCCGTTAAAGACACTGTGGCCTCAGACGGCCAAGAGAAGGAACCAATAAACCTTGACGATGTCAAGGATGCCAACCCCGCCCCACCAGCCGTTGGTAAGAAAAGAAAAGCGCCTCTGCTGGTGGAGGTGAAGAAAGAGAAAAAATAGCAATCACTGACCGGGGAACGGTCAGACGAGCTCCGTCCCCAACCGGCTGGTGAAAATATTGACCTCGTTCTGGACGACAGCCGTCCAGAGCGTACTGTGAAGGTTGGGACGACTGCTTATGCTACTCTGGGTGCAAGCTTGCACCTTCTGCTGAAATAATTCAAAGACATCTTTGCCTTTGAAGTGGAAGAGATGCCAGGCGTCAGCCCGGATCTCGCTGTCCACAAACTCGCCGTGGATCCCAAAAAGAAGCCCATCCGGCAAAAGAAAAGAAACCATGGTGAGGAAAGAAGTCAGGCGGCAGCTGCCGAAGTCAAAAAGCTGCTAGACGCTAGGTTCATTCGGCCTTGTAATTTCCCCGACTGGGTGGCCAATGTGGTCCTTGTTAAGAAACTGAATGGGACCTGGCGCATGTGTGTTGACTACACAGACCTCAACAAGGCGTGTCCAAAGGATAGTTACCCGCTCCCAAAGATCGACAGTCTGGTCGACTCTACAGCCGGTCACGCCTTGATGAGCTTTATGGATGCCTACTCAGGCTTCCATCAGATACCCCTCTGGAAGAAAGATCAAGAGAAGACGGCCTTCGTCACTGATTTGGGGTTATTCTGTTATACTGTGATGCCGTTTGGCTTGAAGAATGCGCCTGCCACCTTCCAACGGATGATTAATACGGTCTTCATTAATCAAATTGGGAGGAATGTGGAGGCGTACATCGATGACATGATAGTCAAATCCAAGCAGCAGACGGATCATCTTGCTGATCTCCGAGAAACATTCACCACCCTCAGGCGGCATAAGGTCATGTTAAACCCCAAGAAATGCGTCTTTGGTGTTGAGTCTGGGAAGTTTCTCGAATTCCTGATTGATCAAAGGGGGATAGAGGCTAACCCCGAAAAGATACAGGCGGTAATTGACATGAAGTCACCCCGTTCTGTCAAGGAAGTTCAAAGACTAACTGGTTGCCTGGCGGCCTTGGGGAGGTTCCTCAGCCGGTCAGGTGACAAATGCCTTTACTTCTTCCAAGCAATCAGGAAGAAGACCAGGTTTGAATGGGGAGACGATGCTGAGGCGGCATTCCAGAAGCTAAAAGAGCACCTGCATTCTCTGCCTAGGCTGTTCAGTCCTCTGCATAGGGAGACGTTGTACATGTATTTGGCCGTCTCAGATCATGCTCTCAGTGCCGTTCTCCTTGCTGAGCGAGACGGCGTTCAGCTCCCGGTTTACTTCATTAGTCATGTTCTAAAAAATGCTGAACTCCGGTACCCCGTGGTTGAAAGATTTGGCCTTGCTTTGTACATGGCATTCAAAAAATTAAAACCTTACTTTCTGGCTCATCCGGTGGTGATTTACACCGACTAGCCACTCAAGCGGCCAATGTCTACCTTGGAGTCAGCTGGCAGAATGTTGAAATGGGCTATTGAAATGCAAAGTCTTGAAATCACTTACGAACCAAGGAAGGCAGTGAAAGGTCAGGCGTTTGCCGACTTCATTGTTGAAATGACCCGTCCGGTGGCTCCGGATAATCTTGATCAGGTTTGGAAAGTGTATGTAGACGGGAGCTCTACAAAGAACGGCTGTGGTGCAGGCGTAATTTACGAGTCTCCTGAAGGGGACAGATATGAGTATGCACTACGGTTCAAATTTCAGGCCTCAAACAATGAGGCGGAATATGAAGCCCTGCTAGCCGGAATCCGCATGTGTATGGCGGCAGGGGCAACAAAAATTGACGCCTACTCTGATTCACAGTTGGTCGTTAGCCTATATGAGGGAAAATTTGAGGCAACTCACCCGACTATGATCAAATATCTTCAGGCGGTCAAAGAGGAGGCTGGGTCACTTGAGGAGTTTCATTTGAATCAAGTACCCAGGTCTGATAACAACCAGGCGGATGCACTGTCAAAACTTGCATCTTCCGCCTGCCATGATACGCCTCGGTCAGTCTTTTGGGAAGTACTTGAAAAAAGAAGCATCTATGAAGATCCCATTGGAGTCCTAGACCGAAGCTCTACCTGGATGGATGGCATCCGGGCATATCTCTTAGACGGTACACTTCCTGATTTGCCACAAGAGGCAGCCGTTCTGAAAAAGCGAGCCGCAAGTTTCGAGTTAAGAAATGGAGAGCTCTTCAAGGCGGGGTTTCTTAAGCCTCTTCTGAAGTGTGTAACCCCAGAAAAGGGGAAGGAAGTTCTTGAAGACTTGCACTCGGGACTCTGCGCCTCCCATATAGGCGGCAGATCCCTAGCCGTCAGAGCCAGACGACATTACTTTTGGCCCACTCTAGAGGCAGACGCCAAGGAATTGGTGAGGAAATGTGACAAGTGCCAGAAATTTGGCAAACTTATTCACTGTCCGGCTACTGATCTGACGGCCATCCACAGCCCAATCCCGTTTGCAAAATGGGGCATGGACATTTTAGGTCCTTACACGTCTGCACCAGGCGGAAAGCGCTACATCTTGGTGGCTGTGGATTACTTTACCAAGTGGGTAGAGGCTGAGGAGGTAAAGAATATCAAGACATCAGACGTCATTTCTTTCATCTGGAAGAATGTTATCACCCGGTATGGGGTTCCTATGTCCATGGTGTTTGATAATGGTCCTCAATTTGAGACGCCTCAGCTAAAAACTTGGTTGGGAGATCAAGGGATCTCAAGTTGTTTTGCATCAGTCGGCCGTCCCCAAGCAAACGGCCAAGTTGAAGCCTTCAACAAACTGATCTCAGACGGCATTAAGAAGAAAATTGAAAGAGCCGGTGGCTTATGGGCTGAGGAATTAATCCATGTCCTATGGGCCATCCGGACAACAGCAAAGGGGGCAACCGGTGAAACCCCATTTCTCATGGTTTACGGTGCTGAAGCCGTCTTGCCCATTGAACACTATGAGCCGACTCTCAGGGTCATGCTTTATGATGAAGAGGCAAACTGGGAGGCAATGCGCCTGGCATTGGACTCACTCCCAGAAGGCAGGGGCAATGCCGCCTTGCGTCATGAGATTTACCGTCTGAGAATGACAACAAGAGAGTACACAGGCGTCCTTTGAATGTGGACGACCTAGTGTTACGGAAAATGGAGGCAACCGGTAGGGCCAATGAGCTTGGAAAACTAACTCCTAATTGGGAAGGCCCCTACCGAATTTATGAAGAAGTAAGAGACGACACCTACCGCCTGGAAACTCCAGACGGTAGGCGCCTGCCTAGAACTTGGAATGTAGATAATTTGAAAAAATACTACTTCTGAGATTTTATAATTTTTGTAAACAAGAAGTAAATTAATGAGAAATTGCTTCTTGTCTTCACTTTTGTTTTGTTTGTCTTATGCCCCGTCTGGATCTCAGACGGGTCACTTGTTTATTTCTCTGAGTTTGTCACTTGGAAATTGAATTAACGTCTGATTGACGAGAGGCCAATGGCTAGATAATTAAGCTAAGCACAAAACCGCTTAGTGGCTATACAGCCGGTTTTAAACAAGACCAAAGGCCAATGGCCGGATGGCTGCTTTTCCATAAATTCGCCTGTCCCAACATGGACAAAGGCGTCCGGCGACACCCCTCCGGGTGCAATCGTCGCAGAGAGAAGCCAACCTGCTTACTCTACGTACCAATGCAGGCGGCCACAATTGGACGGTTGAATCAGCCATCCATAGCCGTCTTACCCGAACAGTCTAAGGAACGACCAAGTTTCGGAACCCGGATGTCCACAGACATCAGTCGGCGACCGACTGCAGTTCTTACTTAGCATTTTTTCGTTTTTAAATTGCACACATCCTCGTTTGGGGCAAAAGAGTTGTGCAATGGCTATAAGATCTCCACCTAGACGGACAACACCGTCTAGCTAGAGACTGAAGCGCCTGTTAATGTACGGCTGTGTACTTGGTTTGGGGCCATCACTACTGTGACTGATTGACTTACAAACGTATCATGCTCTTTGCAGCATCAGACGTTCCCAAGTCAATCAACCAACTCCATTTGAAACCAACCACACAGCTGTCCAGGGGCAAGGACAGCCGCATACTTTTGACAAGTTAGGCAAAATTCGCCGTATGCTTTTGACAAATTAGGCAAAAATTCGCCGTATGCTTTTGACAAGTTAGGCAACATTCGCCGTATGCTTTTGACAAGTTAGGCAAAAATTGAAAATGCAAAAAATTGAAAAGTGCAAACACAAGCACAAAATGATCAAAACCGACTCAGTCGGTACATTCATTAAAATTCCACCCAACCAAACGGCTGTGGTGGGGCAAATGTTATCCGGACCCCGTCCGGGAAAAGAGAAATTGTTGTTAAACACGGCTCCTCAGCCGGTAAAGATACAAATATACTCGGCACACAGGCCGGAAAAGCAACTAATGGCATACTACCGCAGAAAAAATAAAAAGAGTTGGCGCACAGCCGCTGAACCTACTGCCCCTCAGGCGGTCCCTCCGAGCCCTTCTCCCCTTCTTCATTCCCGGGAGCTTCAGGCTCAGGCTCAAGATGCTCAGTTTCGGCCCAGGCGAGGAAGGACTCAGGCTCTGGCTCACCCTTCTCTCTCAAGTAGATCACCTCGTCAGCATACTTGTGAGCTAGAGCCCAGACGCCATAATCCTTGTCGGGATACAAGGCAGCCCAGGCGATCCTCATCATAGCCTCGTTGTCGGCGGCCATCTCAGCAACCAGACGGTTTTGATCCGCCTGCAGAGTTGCTCGGAAGTTATCCTGAGCTTTGGCCGCGTTTTTCTCCAACTTGGCAACCTTGCTCTTCAGATCAGCATTCTCTAAAGAGGCACCCTGAAGCTTTTCAAGGTCTTCCTGGGCCTTCTTGAGGTCCTCCCTGAGCTTGGGGAGGTCCACCTCCGCCTGTTTCTGAGCCGCCTCGGCATCCTCAGCCCTCTTCTTGGCCGCCTGCAGATCCGCCTCCAGCTCTTGAATCTTAGCCGCCTGTGTCATTTGGGTTGCTTTAATTTCAAGATCGTCAATTATACACGAGTACAAAGCAACATTATCGGCGTCTGTGGCGGCCTGCTTGGCCCGTCTTACCTCGTCCCGTTTGCGGGTGTAAGGACGCTTGAGCCCGTCTACCCGCAGAAGAGCCTGCAAAAGCAAACAAGGTTAGTAGTGCAGGCGGCGAAAAAACTTGGAGAAAGTTATTGAAAATTGTTCAAGTGTCTTACCTCAGCTAGGAGGGTCAGAATACGTTCAAGATTGAACGTCTCAATCCCCGGGATAGCATCCTTATCCCGTTTGCTGACAGCCTCCAGCATGGCCTTGGCATGCTTCTGGACGTCTGGCCAGCGAGGAGATTGATCTACACCATAATCAGCGTCAGAGTGAGATACTAAAGCAGCGCCTATCTGGTTTCGACCATCTGAGGATGACGTCTGCTAGGAGTGTGATTTCACTCACAACGACTATCCCAGCTCAGGCGGGGATTCAAAAGGGTTCTTACCTGCAGAGCCGGCCAGACGAGAGCCGCTGGCAGGCGTGGTGAACCCCCCGGTTGCAGATAGGGGGTTGGCCAAGTCAAGGCCAATAGAGCCGCTCACTCTCTCATTTCTTCCCCCTATCTGCATCTGTCTCCCGCCTGGGGCGTTGGGAGTTGCGGTGGAGGCAGCCTTTTTAGAGGATTTTCTCGGGTTAGAGACGGTGGTCTCCTCCCTAGCCCGTTTGAGCTTCTTCTCAAACGTCTTATCCACCTCTCCTCCCTCAGAAAATAAGCAAGTTAATGTTAGCAGTCGAAGAAAGTAAACTTTGAAAGTAAACTCGCAAAAAGAGTCAGACATTTACCTTGGCCTTGAGTTCTCGCGCCTGGGCCTCCGCCAAGTCTCGGCGGATCTGTGCAGAGGACCGTCTAGGGGTGTAGACACCCATTTGTGTCTCCCCAAAACCAAACCCAGTGATGAATGCCTTTCACGTCGAACCACAATCGAATGAGGTGAAAGTGTGAAAAGTCAAGTGTTGCGGTTAGTTTTTATTAAAATCCTTCTTTCTGTTTTCGAAAACCCACTCTATTTTATGAAAACGTCGAATTAAGTTTATTTTGGTCCATGATAAGGGTCCAATAATAGTGTAGTTGGATGGGGCTTGAAAAGACCTTTCCAACGATATATTATAAGCCCAATTCCGATGAATAATGAGGAAGTTATGGCCAAAATACTAAACTGGGCCCAAACCGGATTTTACCTACGACCCAATGATCATGTGGAGGGTCCAAAGGTTTAATCCTATTCCTAAAATAATTAGGATTGATTAGAATCTTCTATAAGTTTCTAAAATATCTTAATTATCCTTTTTTGAAAAGATAAGATCATGGAATTTGATTTGAATATAAACTTTCCTTTTTTAAAACTTTCCTAATTCTATTCAGATTTAAAGATGTTCAAAGATAGTCAGATATTATTTTCGTGCCTCATATATTTTATCCAAATTTTATATGGTTGGATAGATCTTGAAATTATCTTTCCAATGATATATTATAATATTAATTCCGAGCTATAACGAAAAAGATATTAGAGATATACGAAACTCTATCCAAAACTAACACCCTTTCACTATTTCGGCCATATCTTTTTATCTGCAAAAGAATTTAATCTTATTCCAATTGAATTTGAAAGTAGACTTCAAGATCTTTCCAACGACATATTATATGACTTATTTGGATTTCTAGATCAAAAGATATGATAAAAACAAAATCCGCAAAAACTGTCTCTGTCGCCAAACGACAGGTTTGTCGCCTCGCGACAGACTCTGTCGCCTAGCGACAGGATAAATTTCTGGCGACTAGGTCAGTTTGTTAGCGACAGCGTGGAGTTTTATTCCTCTTCAAATTCTGACTATTTTCTTATAAATAGGGTCCTCGGATCCCCGTTTTCATTCATCAATTCTCTCTATCAATTCTCATCTACAATCAACTCTCATCCTCAATTTTCTCTATTCTCTCTTGAGCAATATATGCTTTCTTTCTCCCTCTCTTTCTAAACCAACCTTTTTACAAACACAATATTCCGCATTCACAAGATCTTGAAACACCTAGCCAAGTTCGAAGTTGCCTTCGCCCTAGACGTGAAAGGTTGATATTTTCTGAGGGTTTGGTCCAAAACTAGTCAAAACTTTATTTAATTTAATTCTTTAATTCTTTAATTGTTCTTTATTATTTTCATTGAAGTTACTAACTTGTGTATTTTGTTATTAGAAAGAGGTACGAGGCTTCAAAGTATGTAATCTTATTACTCTCTTTCAATGTAGAAAGCATGTTTATTAATGTTTAATTCCTAGTATCATGTTAGGATGCTTTTAATGCTTTCTAGTATCATGTTAGGATGTTATTTTATGCTCTCTAGTATCATGTTTAGGATGCCTTTATGCTTTCTATTATCATGTTAGTGCCATGTTAGGTTTAAAGCTTTGATCTTTATTGTTTAGTGACATGCTAGGATTTGTTATTAATCTTGTTAGTATCATGCCTAGGATCTTGCTATTATTATTAAGCTTTATTATGCCTTATCATGCTATTATCATCATTATTGTTATTGATTTATTATCATGTTGCTTGATTATATTTAATTTGTTATTTCTTGATCACACCTTTTATGCTTGTTAAAGGGAATTTGTACTTGAAATCACGCTTAATAAGATAATTAATAATTTGGTTTAGGCTAATGTGATTTTAACTCAAGTGATCGCCAATAATAGTTTTATTTGTGCATTAATATTCAACCAACATAGATAAACAGGTTAGGTTTAATATAATGTTTGTATGTTATTCGAAAAGCGCACATGAATACGAGCAGAACAAAGTAGAGGCCTATTTTATAGGGCGGGTCCTTTCTTTTGTAGATTGGATTCGTACCCTTATCCCCGGACCCTATTTGGTTCAAGACCTTATGGAGTAGTTGATGGTCCTTTTGGATTGTCTTTTGGGTTTACAAGTTCCTAAAACTTGTTGGCGACTCTTTTGCTCTCTTTTCTTTCCCTTTGGAACGCCACCATACTTTAGTGTATGATCACAGTGGGGTTCAAGTTTGGGGTTATCATAATGCTTGAAATATTCCCTACAGTTTTTGGCGACTCCGCTGGGGAGGATTTCTATTTATATTCCTGAAATTTATTTAATTTTGACAATTATTTAGAATGAGCGGATGAGACTCGAAAAATTCTAAGTATTTCATGTGCGTGATTTGATTAACATTATTGTCATATGCATTAAAAGGTCCTCATGGGAGCACCCCATGAGTCAATCCATAGGAATTTTACACGTAGGAAATTTGAGAAATATCTTTCATGACTAGAATCGAAAAGATGATGCGAAATCTGGAAAATTCGAAGAATACAGAAACTTGCCAAGGCATGTAGGAACTAGCGTCTAGAAAACAGGGCTTGTCGCCCGTAAAAAGTTTCTGTCGCTTGGCGACAGGAGCTTTTTTGCGACGACAATCCCTGTAGTCTGGCGCCAAGTTCTTCCAATACCGAGCCAAGGGTCTGCCTTCTTGCTTTGACCATTTCTAGCATTGTTGGCTTGATTTTGCTTATTGATTGAGTCATTTTCTCACTTTTCTGAACCCATATGTGTTCTACATATGGATATAACCCTTTGGGGGTTCCTACTTCACCTGCCCAATGGAATATCCCACTATCATGTGCAAAGTTCAAATTTGGGTACGTGCAAAGTTTGTGAATCCACCAAACCATGGAGTCGAGTTCGATTTCATCACGAACTCGCGGAATCTTGTCCATTCGCTCCAACCCTCACGGTAGGCTTGTGTGCAATGCATATGGATTCATAACCATGGACCTTTTTGACTTAACCCATATCCTTGAACTTTATAGAACTAGAGCCATTGTTAGGTTGCAAACTCATTGCATCATATTGTGACTATGTGAACTACTTGTGCTTCCTTGCTTGTACATATTATATATGTGTTAACCGTTTGTTTGACTTGTGGTTAAGACTAAATAAACTAACCAATGACTAAAGGACTTTGTTTAATTAATTAATTAATTAATTTGAACTAATAATAAGCCTAAAATCGAGTCATAGTTCCTTTAAGTCAACCCGGATTTTTATTCTCGTATACTGCACATGCGTCAACTTATTTTGGTCATATCCGGAGTTCTAGGAAGAACCACGAGGCGTACAACCTATGGATCTGTATCCCCGAGTTTTATCTTTAATTTGGCGTTGGTTTCGTCCGAATCGGAGTCACGGATTAAAAGTTATGACTAAAATACCACAGCCTGTCTAGTTTAATGCACATACGTGAAGCCTTAACTTAGTCTTTGCTTGAGTCTAGTCACATAGTCTAGCCACATGGTCATGACACAAGACTTAACATGTCAACTACAGTCACTAATCTTAGCACACACTTTGTATATGTCATCATGACCATGTATTAGGTTCAAGCATGAGTCGTCTTTCCGTCATTTGAGTTGGGGGGTCCATTCTATTCCTAGTTCTTCCATCTTCTTCCTACTCTCCACATACTTTCTTCCATATTTCTCCATCCACATCATCTTTTTACTCTCCACATGCTTTCTCCACACATATCATACCCTTCATCCTTTCATGATCTCTTCCCATCTATGCATGTTGAATCGAGTTTGAGTCATATGATTGACAATAAAAAAGAGTAATGATGAGATAAAACACAAGACAAGCTTCTCACTAAGATTTCATGCTTTCTTCTTCTTTTTTCAAACCTTTCCCAAATAAAGTCTAGCATAGGCACCTTGCATTTTCCTTAGATTTACTTTGTAGGTTTTTACTGTTTCCCTTTAATAAAATGAGCATTTTAATTTCTTGCATATGATCATTGCATTGCATTATTCAAAAATAAAAAATAAATAAAAAAAACATGTCGAATTAAGCACAAGGTATTCCAATGATTTGAGGCACCCCTTGTAGCCATATCATATCTCTCACCCTTCAAATATATAATCCCTTTCTTGACAAACCACTTTGAGCCTTGTCTAACGATAGACCTTTCTTTTTCAACCCATATCTACCTAACCTTGGAATGGGATGGTGTGTAATTTATGCAAGTTCCAAATATGAAAAGCTTGAATGATCTCAAAAAAACATAGTACAAAAAATAAATAAAAGTGTGCAAAAGGGCAAGTGTTCCAATGTCTTGGATATGAAAATATCTTTGATAAGAACATGTCTCAGATTGCGTTTCTTATCGAGTGCTCGACACCGTGCCTGAGAAACATGAATTCCAAGTGAGTGATAGACCGCATGATCGGGATTGCCCACACTTATAAAAATAAAAAAATGCAAAAGCAAAATAAAAAGATAGAGCAAAAAAAAAAAAAAAAAAAAAAAAAAAGAAAGCTAAAAAATGAGAAACCTCAAGCATAAAAATGCAAAGATTCAAAAGCAAGGTTGCACACCTTGGGGGCTTATTTAGGCTCTTGAGCCTTTATCCCCTTCTTCTCTAACCTTTAGCCTAACCACGTTACAACCCTTAAAAGACCTTTTTGAGGTATACACACACTTGTGCGAGGTTCGGCTAGAGCTACGTTTGGCCTGATTCCTAACGGATACGTAGGCAACCTCATATTGAGGTGCGGCCAGAATAAAAATGCATTCATTTTCACATTCACACACTTACACCATGATCATATCAAGGGATTTCCAATGCTCATCCCTATTTACTTAGAGCTAGACTTGGGGGCTTGATCCTTACATCATTAGCCTACCTAGCCTAAGAGTCATCCTTATTTGACTCTTATCAAATAATACTTTTCCATACACTTAGCCTTTGCAGCCTAACTTTAGTGTCACTTTCACACACATCACAGATACATGGCCAAAGATACTTCCCTTAGGAACCCTTTGTCATGAAGTCTTAGCATAACGTTGAAGCATGCCTTATCAAAATCACTCATCACTCATCACTCATCACTTATAATCATCATTGTATCAAAGTATGAAGTGCTTAGCCTCTGTGCCTAAGTTACCTAAATACTTTCATAATCAAGTCAACTAAGATAGCTTAGGAGGAATAAATCCTTGCACCTTGAGAGATAGCATCAAATTCATATACTTGATTAAGCTCATTCAACATGCACCATCAAACACTTCGATTCTTTTTTGCGTCTTTCTTTTTCGGGAGAAAGTCGGTACCCTCCACAAAAATGACGGAAAATTTTTGTTTTTGAGTCATGTACACATCAAGTCCAATGCACACACGAGTCACACATAGTGAGTCATCATTAAGTCAAAGTTCACATCGAGTTGAGTCTAACACATGTGTCAAACGATTTGAGTTAAGTCATGTTAAATCAATGAGTCAAGCAACACTAAGCCTTAGGTCAACCCTAAGATAATAAAATAAAGATGAGCAAAGTCCTATAGTCTGAAATATAGATGCAGGTACATTCCAGCGAGCAAGAATATTCCCGGATTTTTTCGAAAAACCGCAAATATAGATGTATGAAACTTTTTTAAGATGAGAGAAGTTTGAGCAAAATTATATGGAGATGAAGAGCCTTAATTTGCAAAAGAATTGAGCAGATTTGGTTGTAAGGAAACGACCAAATTGAAAGTTCGGAGTGAAACCGAGCAATGAACAGCAGCAGCAGCGGTAGAAATGAAAAAGAAATCTGTCGCCAAACGACAAGGTTTGTCGCCTGGCGACAGAACGATATCGCGGCGACAGAAAGTTTTGGCATGCGCCAGTGCAGCGACAGAATGTGTGGCCCCATATTGATTATGCGGACCTTTTACAGAAATTTCGGGTTCCTTGGTACGCCAGTTAGCCCCTCTAAGCAATTTGACATGATTTAGTAATCGGCTCGATTACAATCACAATGAGTGATCGACCTGACAAAAGATCGTCTCACTTAGCTTAAAGCGCCTAAGTATTGGCTCATCGCAAGCACCAAAGTAACGGTTCACAACGATTTCCTAGGATGGAAGAAGATTTGAAGATTCGAGATGACGAAGCCTTCAACAGGGGGCTTTAAGATTAAAAAGAGTCTATTACTTGGATTTAAGAAGGACAATTTGAGATGAAGCGACCTTCAATAGCTTTCACTATGATTGGGGAGGTTATTATTTGAGAAGAACGATTCAAGATGAAGCGGTCTTTGATAGCTTTCGCTAAGATTATGAAGGTTATCACTTGATTTGAGAAGATAGCACGAGATGAGAAATCTTCGACAACGCCCGCTAAGATTGTGGAAGTTGTCACCAAGATTTGAAAAGATAGCACGAGATGGGCGATCTTCGACAATGTCCGCTAAGATTGTGGAAGTTGTCACTTATATTTGAGAAGAGCGGTTCGTGATGAGGTGGTCTTCGACAACATTCGCTAAGATTGTGGAGGTTGTCACCTAGATTTGAGAAGAGCGGTTCGTGATGAGGCGGTCTTCGACAATGCCCGCTAAGATTGTGGAAGTTGTCACCTATATTTAAGAAGAGCGGTTCGTGATGAGGCGGTCTTCGACGACATTCGCTATGATTGGGAAGGTTGTCACCATGATTCAAGGAAAAGCTCGAGATGTAGCAGCAATGATAGACAGTGTTCCCTAGGATGTGGAGAGTTGTCACAAATTCTGAAGATGGCAAGATATGGTCACCTTCGACGGTCCCTCAAGATAAAGAAGAGATTGTCTATAGCGGCGACGCACTGCCGTGGCGACGTACTGCCGTGGCGACGTACTGCCACAACCCTGAAGATGACGACGTACAGTTATTTTCGACGATGTTCCCGAGATACTGTGAAGGATTGTCACCAAGAAGTGTTGAAGATGACGACGCAATGTTACCTTCAAAGATGGCGTTCTCTAGCTTGTAGAAGGTCGTCAAAACGAAATGCAACAAATTGGTTACGTTCAGAGACGTGTGCTCGACGGTGCAAGATACACGTTTCTTAACTCTTTTATCTGTTTAACTAACATTGTTTGCAGGTATCGGCGTTATAAGAATGATTTGGGATCGCAAAACGTTCTGAATCATTCTCCGTCCCTATCGCTACTTTGACTTTCGTTTTTTCGAAACATAAGTTTCTTCAAACTCAGTCAAAGTGGGGGCTTCTGTAGACACCCATTTGTGTCTCCCCAAAACCAAACCCAGTGATGAATGCCTTTCACGTCGAACCACAATCGAATGAGGTGAAAGTGTGAAAAGTCAAGTGTTGCGGTTAGTTTTTATTAAAATCCTTCTTTCTGTTTTCGAAAACCCACTCTATTTTATGAAAACGTCGAATTAAGTTTATTTTGGTCCATGATAAGGGTCCAATAATAGTGTAGTTGGATGGGGCTTGAAAAGACCTTTCCAACGATATATTATAAGCCCAATTCCGATGAATAATGAGGAAGTTATGGCCAAAATACTAAACTGGGCCCAAACCGGATTTTACCTACGACCCAATGATCATGTGGAGGGTCCAAAGGTTTAATCCTATTCCTAAAATAATTAGGATTGATTAGAATCTTCTATAAGTTTCTAAAATATCTTAATTATCCTTTTTTGAAAAGATAAGATCATGGAATTTGATTTGAATATAAACTTTCCTTTTTTAAAACTTTCCTAATTCTATTCAGATTTAAAGATGTTCAAAGATAGTCAGATATTATTTTCGTGCCTCATATATTTTATCCAAATTTTATATGGTTGGATAGATCTTGAAATTATCTTTCCAATGATATATTATAATATTAATTCCGAGCTATAACGAAAAAGATATTAGAGATATACGAAACTCTATCCAAAACTAACACCCTTTCACTATTTCGGCCATATCTTTTTATCTGCAAAAGAATTTAATCTTATTCC
This sequence comes from Chenopodium album, assembly GCF_948465745.1. NCBI lineage: Eukaryota > Viridiplantae > Streptophyta > Magnoliopsida > Caryophyllales > Amaranthaceae > Chenopodium > Chenopodium album. Next base: position 12,662,190 of record NC_137850.1, read on the forward strand.
AATTGAATTTGAAAGTAGACTTCAAGATCTTTCCAACGACATATTATATGACTTATTTGGATTTCTAGATCAAAAGATATGATAAAAACAAAATCCGCAAAAACTGTCTCTGTCGCCAAACGACAGGTTTGTCGCCTCGCGACAGACTCTGTCGCCTAGCGACAGGATAAATTTCTGGCGACTAGGTCAGTTTGTTAGCGACAGCGTGGAGTTTTATTCCTCTTCAAATTCTGACTATTTTCTTATAAATAGGGTCCTCGGATCCCCGTTTTCATTCATCAATTCTCTCTATCAATTCTCATCTACAATCAACTCTCATCCTCAATTTTCTCTATTCTCTCTTGAGCAATATATGCTTTCTTTCTCCCTCTCTTTCTAAACCAACCTTTTTACAAACACAATATTCCGCATTCACAAGATCTTGAAACACCTAGCCAAGTTCGAAGTTGCCTTCGCCCTAGACGTGAAAGGTTGATATTTTCTGAGGGTTTGGTCCAAAACTAGTCAAAACTTTATTTAATTTAATTCTTTAATTCTTTAATTGTTCTTTATTATTTTCATTGAAGTTACTAACTTGTGTATTTTGTTATTAGAAAGAGGTACGAGGCTTCAAAGTATGTAATCTTATTACTCTCTTTCAATGTAGAAAGCATGTTTATTAATGTTTAATTCCTAGTATCATGTTAGGATGCTTTTAATGCTTTCTAGTATCATGTTAGGATGTTATTTTATGCTCTCTAGTATCATGTTTAGGATGCCTTTATGCTTTCTATTATCATGTTAGTGCCATGTTAGGTTTAAAGCTTTGATCTTTATTGTTTAGTGACATGCTAGGATTTGTTATTAATCTTGTTAGTATCATGCCTAGGATCTTGCTATTATTATTAAGCTTTATTATGCCTTATCATGCTATTATCATCATTATTGTTATTGATTTATTATCATGTTGCTTGATTATATTTAATTTGTTATTTCTTGATCACACCTTTTATGCTTGTTAAAGGGAATTTGTACTTGAAATCACGCTTAATAAGATAATTAATAATTTGGTTTAGGCTAATGTGATTTTAACTCAAGTGATCGCCAATAATAGTTTTATTTGTGCATTAATATTCAACCAACATAGATAAACAGGTTAGGTTTAATATAATGTTTGTATGTTATTCGAAAAGCGCACATGAATATGAGCAGAACAAAGTAGAGGCCTATTTTATAGGGCGGGTCCTTTCTTTTGTAGATTGGATTCGTACCCTCATCCCCGGACCCTATTTGGTTCAAGACCTTATGGAGTAGTTGATGGTCCTTTTGGATTGTCTTTTGGGTTTACAAGTTCCTAAAACTTGTTGGCGACTCTTTTGCTCTATTTTCTTTCTCTTTGGAACGCCACCATACTTTAGTGTATGATCACAGTGGGGTTCAAGTTTGGGGTTATCATAATGCTTGAAATATTCCCTACAGGGGGTTTTCTCGTCTGGCAACATGTTCAGAGCTTCTTCTGCAAAAACAAAAAGGGGAATCGATTAGTACATCATCAAAAACGATTCCGACACAAAAGTACTACAGACGGAAATGTATTCAGGCGCATACGTCTGGTGAACATGTGCCCTAGCCCGCAGGCGGCTAGGAAGCATTCATCCCTAAGCCAGGCGCTCTTAGGGATCCCATTTTTAGGGACTTTTATTGTCTCCCCGGTTGACAATGTAGCGTCTGCGAGGCCGAAGAAGTCAGCCTCGATTATTTTATCAAAGTCCTCATCCGGGATCCGGGGAAGACAGCATTTCCGACCCAGAAGGTCAGGCTTCTTATTGTATTGGTGGAGCTCGAAGTTCTCTCGCCTGGTGGGAGCCGTCATCAGGTAGAACCTGTGCTTCCAGCCATCAAATTTGGAGACCTTATCCAAGGTCATCATGTACTGAGGAAACGTGGTCAAAGTATACCACGCTCTATACCCGCCTGGGCTGCGGCTAAGATAGTGCATCTTAGCAAAAGCTTCCCAGCCGGGGTGAATCCCTTGGAATTCACAGGCGGCAACATACCCCAGAATATTTGCCCAAGAATTGGGGGTAAGTTGCCAGACTCCGAGGCCGTAGCCTCTCAAAATTGCCTTCACCGCCTCGTGAAGGGGGAAGCGCAGACCCGCCTTGAACGCCGCCTCGTAATAGCCGAAGTAGCCGTTGGCGTTGCATTCAGTATCTTCCCAAGAGATGGTGCCGTCTGGAGGAGGCACCCTTTTTTTCCACCCGTCTCCCATTGGGTGTGCCTTCAGAAAATTTTAAGGCCTCTTTCCATGAGGTCCCTGTCTTTCATGGAGACGTGGATTTTGAAGGGATCGTCTTTCTCGTTCCACTTCTTTCTCTCTTCTTCCTCGCTATCCTCAAGCGGAGGAAGATCATCGCTGCTTTCTGAAGAGGAGACGGCAAGTCTGCTCCCCGTCTCCTCCCCAGATTGGGAGACAGAAGCTGAGGCGGCCTCTTCACCGCCTTGGTCGCACTCGTCCAAAAACGAGTCTGGAGGAGTTGGGGGGCCACGCGGAGGGGATCTCTCCGGAGCCGTCTGGTGTTCAGAGCCAGACGTCTCTCCCTCAGGCGTTTGGCCGCCTGAGCCTTCATTTCTATAATCAGGGTCTTGTGTTGTCTGCATTGTCCGAGCCATTGTGTCCTGCACAGACGCGCAAATGGTCGGAATACAAGCATGAGGGTGGTCCCAACATCCTGAGACGGCACTACCAGTCCTAGACTCAGCCGTCCCTGGTGAACGGCTGGATTCTACCCTAGGTTGTGCCGTGTGTGTTGGTGATGAATCCATTTATTGCAAGAAATATGTACAAGCGGTAAAATGAAAAAGAGCTGAGAGAGTCAGGGACGGTACCTTTAGATTTGAGATCTGAAGGTAGATGGGTCCGCCTGTGTTGAGGAGGCTGAGTTTTCTTAAACTTGCGCTTGACTCAGACGGATGACTTCTGCTCTCTCTTTCAAGATTCTCTCTAAGTTTTCTCTGAAAATTTTTGTGAAACGTACAAAAATATGAGGGTAAACGGCTATATAAAGAGGGTAAATGAAGGGGTATTCCTGTAATTTACTCAGATGGTGAACAGTAAAATTTTGGCGGTAAAATTACCACCATTCAGAGAGTGACACATGTCACAGATGCCACGCGGCGTGCCACGTCACATCTGTGAGGGGCAAATGTTTAGGGTAATTTTACCTCGCCATGTGGACCAATAGAGGGCGACACGTGTCAGCCTTAGGATGGTCCAAAGTGGACCTATCCCTGTTTGACACGTGTCATCCCAGATATTTGGGGGAAATGACGGCCTTCAGGCCCAAATCCCGAGAAAGCCGCAATGCGGCACAGCCCATCACTGATTAGGGTTCTGTGACCTAATCAGGGGCACAATTCCCAAGGACCCTATAAATAGAGAGATTCCCCTATTTTGGAGGACACGTTTTTCCATTTATTACAAACTGTCCCTTTGATAGAGACAACTGAGCTAGAAATACTAGCAGATCCCCACCTAAATTTCCGCACCTTTTTCTCTCCTTTCAAGTTACTAACTTGATCGTCGGAGGCGGAGCACCTACCAACTGGTGTCTCCGTTTGTCTTCAGGTACAGGCCGCACCAGACCTGTCTTCGAGCTGTAACTCTCCCAAGGGACAAAAACACCCAAAACACACATGTCTTGCACAAACTCTAGTTTCAGCTTCAGGAATACTTGTGCTACTGATGCCAAAAGCCCTTTCTGTTAGTCTGACATAAAAGTGAAGCCTGCACCCTGAGTAAGCCCCAAATCTAATCCCAACAACTCCAAAAACCTTGTCCATGAGGCAGTTGACTCAACCTCAACGACAGCCCATGCAAGTGGGAACATCTGGTTGTTCCCATCCTCCCCCCCCCCCCCCACTGGAACTAGGAGCTGGCCACCAAAAAGGCCCTTTAAAAAACAACCATCTAAAGAAATGAAAGGTCTGCAGCTACCTAAGAAACCTTTTTTCAAGGCTTCAAACACAAACATACATTCTCTCAAACACATTACCAGTCATTTTGAGCTTAACTGTGTTATTTCTGTTGTTTTTGAGTATTTCAGCTGCATATCTAGGTATTAGGGCATATTGCTCCTCATACTCACCAATGATCAGCTTCTGACCTAACTTTCTTGCCCTGTATGCCATATACCTACTTACTTTCAAGCCTTTTTCTAACTAGACTGTCTCAATTATGTCATGAACTTTCATGTAAGGATTGACTTTGAACTTAGACTGGAAATTAGATGCAACCCATGAGGCTGTTACCTATTTCACCCTTGCTGCCCTCCCACATGTGTGCTCTCTTGTGAATGTTTTCACTTGAAAGTTTCTTTTACCTCTCTCCCAAGAACCCCATATCATCCAGCTGCAACCTTTTCCTTTATTTTTACAATGTGCTCTAACTCTGTCATGTGAGTTCCTAGAGAACACTATGTCTCTACCCATGTGAATGGCATAATCTCTTATTGTCTTTTTAAAATTACCACCATTCTCAAAAGACTACCCCACAAAGAACTTGGAGTCATTAGTAACAGAGGACTCACCACAAACTGTGGTGCTTAGTTTTGTCTTCTTACAGTCTAGTGCAATAAGATACCCAAAATCCTGATCATCATCAAATTCATCATCTAATTCTGCATCAGTAAGCCCCTCAGAGTCACTGGTTTATTTATTAGGATGCTTCCTCTTTGACTGTTCTACCCTCTTAAGCATTTCCAACTCTTCCTCAGAAGACTTCTGCTTAAGTGTATCTTCTTTTATCCTATTCCTAGCATCCAAAAATTCAATATCATCTTCATCTAAACCCTCACTATCATAATCAATAAATGGTTCCCCTACATTATCCAGACAACCAGATAACAAGTCAAGAAAAGATCCACCACCACCACCCAAATCAAAACTACTGTCAATGTGCACTGACTGACCAATCTCATGTTCAGTATACACATGAATGGCTTTAAACTCTAACAACAAAGACAGGAAAGGGTCACAGCTCTTGGTATCAAAACCCAAATATATTATCCTAGTTTTGAAGTCTTTCCTTGGGTCTAAAAAGTGGACTTTCACAATATTAGTGTGACCCAAACTATCATATTATTTCTTTGATGTATTTACCATCAATACAGTCTGGTATATCTTCAAATATACTAACTCTACCCCCCATGTAACTCATGTCCTCATTAAGCAACCATTCCCCTCCACGATGCACAATGGCACAAGGTTTCAAATCCATTTATGTCAACATACAACAATTACCAATATGAATTATCAACTTGTTTGCATTAATATGTTATAAGAGTGTATGATTAACATCTTATTTACATTAACATGCTCACACACACATATTATTGAAATGCTTAAACATTATATGATCGATGGCTGGAGGGATAATTTGTAGCAAAATATTAAACATCAATCGTAACATAATATTAAACTTCATTCATATAATATTCATATTAATTAATTACAATCATAGCATTGTTCCAAAAGGTAAGCTTCATCCTACAGCTTACCAAAAACATCCTACCAAATTTACTCACTGTCAAGGGAGTGACAAGTCCAAAAACCTACTTAGAAACCTTGTCACAACAACCTAATTCACTTGACAGTGGAAAGGCCTAGCATAAGTACAACTTATATAAACTAAGAACATAAACTTAAAAAGCTTAAACTAGCAGCATCAACAAAAAAAAAAAAAAAAAAAAAGGCTAACTATGCTGCATCCAATCCCTTGCACCCATGGCGCTATGCCCCTATGGCATCTCATCACCATACAACAAGGGGAAACCGTCAAAGTAGACAGTCATATCCTTGTTAAGCCATGCATGGAGGTCACGGCTTTTGTTGTACAACAAATTCCTAAGGACCTACTCCTGAATTTGTGCCCTAGGACCATAGAAGGGGTACTCAAAGTGAAGGTGGCACAGGTGCCAACACATCCTCCACCTCCTACAGGTTTGCTCGATGCCTATCCTCCCAACAAAGTCCACCCTACGGAAGATGTGTGTGACCAGAACCTCGTGCTGGCTCATGAGTGGGTGGGCATCAGCAAGTGCGTCCATACCTAGGTTAGGTCAAGAATTCCATTAGAAATGGTCGTCAAAAGGGTACAAACTATATACTACGCACTAATTGTTGGGTTAATTAACAAATTATTAACAGCATAATCCAAGTTAATTAAACTAATCAACAAAGCACATCAAGCTAAGATCCCTTTAATCATTAAAAACACTCACTTTTAACAAAAAAAAAAAAAAAAAGAAACCAATCCCCACACAGAATCTCACTTTCACCAACACAAGACAAGCTTCAACTTTTCAAAAATAGACATAAGTTTCCTTTTTTAAGTATAAAGCACACAACAGTATTAAAAACAGAAATTCAACTATAACAAACCATAAGCATTTATCAAAAACAGACAAAAACAAAGAATATACCTTCTGTTGAAGACAGCCTTCGTGCTTTGCCAGCGTATCCTTCAGCGAGTCTGCAGTTAGGCCACATTTATTAACAATGGCGGCCTCTGTTCTTCTTCTAACTCAGGTGTTTTTTTTTTGTTTTTTTTTTAATTTATGGGAGTGACGCAGTACAATTGATGAAGTACACTCCTTTCCTTATATAGACAGATGAGGCTTGTTGGAGAAGCTTCTGGCGAATTAATCCTGATCATTCGTTTTCCAGCACTATTAGCTCTGTTTGGGGAGAAGTGAAGCCTCAGGTGTTGTTTTCAAAGCACCATCATTACATACCTGCAAAATAATTTCTTTTTTTTCCTTCCCCTTTAACTTGTTATTTGCCTGTTATACTAAGTAACCCACCGAAAAAGTTCACTCAGGCCGGTTACAGTACCCAACTTGCAACGAGGCAAAGTTGAGTACCCAATTTGCAACAATTAGCAAAATTGAGTACCTGGTTTTTATATTTACTCCCTCATTTCCACTCACTATCACCAACAATACTCCCACTCGATCCTACTTCACTTTCTCTCTCCTTCTTCACCTTTAACCCACCTCTATTTTCTCTCTCCTCAACTTTTTGCTAAATTTCTCTATTTTATTTGTCCATGATTTATGCTTGAATTGAAGAGAATGGAGAGGAGAGAGAAAATAAAGATTGTTGATTATATTTATCCATGATTTATGCTTGAATTGGCTTGATAATTGATTGAGATTCTCGGATTTTTCGAAAAATGCCCAAAAAAATCGATTTGAGACGGTGATGTATAATTGTTGAAATTGATTGTCTTATTTGATTTTATGTTGAATTGTGAGTGTTTTGATAATAAATGCATGTATTTTGGTTGAAAAATGAGCATGTTATGTTATAACCATGAGCTTAGTACGGGACCTTCAATGGTGGTTTTGCCATTGTTGACCTTTTAATTATTTTTATAAAATAAATTCTATTATGTAGATTATATCATCTATAAGTTGGATGATATCCTCCATAAGTTAAATGATATCATCTATTGTGTCTATAATATTATCTATACGATGCATGATATCTCCTCTATTACCTCGGCGATAAATTAAAGGGAAATGTTGTAACTTCACCAGGTGAATTGCATGGGAGAGGTAAGGGGAGGAACCCAACAAGCTATGCCACACATACATACCTTCGTCAAGGTCAAGAGTGTATGTGCCCAACTGTATGTCCCTCAACCTGTCAAGGGATCAAGCAACCTTTTTTATTTTTTGTTAATTAAAAAAAATACTATATCAATTCTCATTCAAAATAAAATCTTTTTTTCAATATTTTTTTAATTATTAACTTTGTATTTTTGGTTTGCATCAAATAATACATATCATATAACAAAATTTACATATCATCTATCAAATAATATATATCATCTAACAAATTATCCTCCATCAAATAATATATACCCTCTAATAAATTGTACACATCATCCATTTAATAATACATATCCTCCAAAAAGTTATACTTATCCTCTAACAAGTTGTACATGTCCTATGTCAAATAAAATATATCCTTTAATAAATTGTGCATATACTCTATCAGATACTACATATTCTGTAACAAAATGTTCATATCATCTATCAAATAATACATACATATCCTTCAACAAACTGTATATATCCTCTATTAAACAATACATATCATATATAAATGGTGCATATCTTCCCTCAAATAATATAACCTTCAACACATTGTATGTATCCTCTATCAAATAACACATATCCTCCAACAAGTTATACATATTCTCTATCAAATACCACACATCATCAATAAATTGTACCTATCCTCTATCAAGTAATACATATCCTCTAATAGACTGTACATATCCTCCATCAAATACTACGTAGATATCATCTAACAACTATACATATCCTCCAATAAATTGTACATATTTTTCTATTAAATAATACATACCCTCCAACAAATTATACATATCTTCCAATAAATTATACATATCCTCTAATAAATTGTACATATCCTTCATCAAATAATTCATATCCTCTTACAAACTGTACATATCCTCCATCAAATAATTAATATCCTCCAATAAACTTACATATCTTATATAAAATTATATATATCCTCTAATGAACTATACATATTTTTTAACACAGTACATATCCTCTATCAAATAATGTATATCCTCCATCAAATAATTTATATCATCTAATAAATTATATATATCCAATCCCCTATTTAAAAAAATATCCTTTAAGAAATTGTACATATCCTACATCAAATAATTCATATCCTCTAACAAACTGTACATATCCTCCATGAAATAATTCATATCCTCCAATAAACTTTACATATCCTATATCAAAAACTATATATCCTCTAATTAAATGTATTTATCTTCCAACAAATTGTACTTATCCTCTACCAAACTGTACATATCCTTTAATGAACTATACAGGTTCTGTAACATAGGGACATATCCTACATCAAATAATTCATATCCTCTAACAAACTGTACATATCCTCCATGAAATAATTCATATCCTCCAATAAACTTTACATATCCTATATCAAAAACTATATATCCTCTAATTAAATGTATTTATCTTCCAACAAATTGTACTTATCCTCTACCAATCTGTACATATCCTTTAATGAACTATACAGGTTCTGTAACATAGTACATATCTTCAATCAAATTGTATGTATCCTCTAAAAATAAAAAATCGAAAAAAAATTAAAAATTTTAAAAAAGTTATTTTTTATAACAAATTAAAAATTAAAAGTTAATAGGTCAACAATGGAGGAACTTCTATTTAAGGTTCCGTACTAAGCTCATGGATATAATATAACTTTCTCATTTCTCAACCAAAATACATGCATTTGTTATCAAAACACTCACAATTCATCATACAATCCCATGGAACAATCAATATCAACAATTATAAATCATACAAAAAACCCCAATTTGATTTTTTTGGGTATTTTTGAAAAATTCGAGAATCTCAAGCAATTATCAAGCATAAATATAACCAACAATCCTTATTTTCTCTCTCCTCTTCATCCTCTTCAATTCTCTTAAACTTTCTCTCTTCCACCATGGATGACATATTTGATCCCAACGAATTTCTCACTACTCAATTGTTTCTCGCATAACTTGTGATTGTTGTTGTTGGGATGATTGTTGAGTTTGTTGCTGGGATGTTTGTTGCCGCAAGAAATATTGGGTGCAGCAAGAGCCGCACCCAATACCTTCTCATATAATTATTACTATTTGTAAATATTATGAAATTATAAATTGTAAGGTTTTAGTTGCGATTGAGCCCGAATCATATTCTACATTAATTGGTTAGCATGCTCATACATAATACGTAGGAATCAAGCAGAGGAATAGAATATTTATACTTTGACATGTGATTTCCAGGCTTTCTTCTCTCTTGTTGTGGAGATTTACTGATTTAGAGCTCTGCTCCTCTAGTTAAGGCCGGCTAAGGCCTTGTGCAACCTGGTCATCAGCACAGGCCCTATGGCCCAATATATTTCAAATGCATAGTTATACTCTCTCCATTACGAATTACTCGCAATAATCACTAAAAATGACCGTTACATATTACTCGCAATAATTTTTTTTTTCTTTTTATAGTAAGTTTTTTTTGTATGATTTTACAAAATTATCCTTATTTTTTTAATACCCTAATTAAATTACTAATTTTATCTTATTAACTTAAGCCTTGTCATAAATTAACTTAATCATTTCCACCAAATTAATTCCTCTTCCATCTAAATTCATCACCACCATCTTTATCAACCACCACCACCAATCTCCTATCTCTTCATCACCAAGAATTTCTCTGCCGATGTTTATCAATTACCACCACCACCGATCTCCCATCTCTGTTTATCAACCACCACCACCACCGCCGATCTCCTATCTCTTTTTATCAAGTCACTACCGCTGTCCCGACCCCTTACTTGTGGCTGCCACCATTTTCTCTCTCTTCCTTTTCTTGTTGTTTCGTCATTGCCGGTGAAGCTCAAATTTGAAGGTTTTATGGTCAAATTTAACCATGAAAACTCTAGATCTAGAGTTTTGATGGTTAAATTTGACCAATTAAAGCTTTAATTGATGAATTAGTTTGTGATTTACATCCCTTTGGCTCATATATTTAGGGTTGCATTTTTCTCAGGGGATGGATTTCTGGGTTCTCTTTGTTCGTGGATTGTGGGTTGCTAGGTTGTGGGCGAAATCGGGGTTGTCGAATTTTCTGGGTTGTGGTGGTGGTACTGCTAGGTGGTGGTGCGAAATCGGGGTTGTGGGCGAAATCTGGTGCTGGGTGGTGGAGCTTCTAGGTGGTGAAGGTGGTACTATTAGGTGGTGGTGCTGCTGTAGGTGGTGGTGGACTGGTGGTGCTGCTAGGTGCTAGGTGGTTGTGTTTGATTTTATTTTATTTTATTTTTTTTGTTTGGGTTGGATTAATACTAAACACATGTTAATTACACTTACCATCTTTTGCCTAGGAGTCTGCAAACTCCATTTTTGTTGCAAGTAACTCGTAATGGAGGAAGTACTTGATATGATGTTCGAATGTTAAGAAAGGCATTTTTTAGTTCCCTTTCTGCTACTGTGTTCTTATTTTTCTGTTCTTTTCTTTTCCATTTTCACTTTGGTTTTGTGTCATATGTGGAGTAATATTTTTCACTCTTTTATTAATAAATGTAAAAAATATTATCATGTACATATCTTTTGCCATTTGCAGACCATTAATTCGATTTTTATAAAAATCAATTAACTAGATGTTTTTTTTTTCATTACATTATAAACATACATTAATATAATATTATATACGTCTTATATGTATATCACTTACAGAGTATATGGCCGTATATAAATTTTCTTTTAATTATTAACGATAAGTTAAACTCTTAAACATTGTAATAAAAATAGAATACAGCCCCTAATTTGCATAAGACGGCCCTGCTTTAGTGTTAGCCTAAAAGCGCAAATCAAACCTTTATAGATGTCACTCCCTTCGTTTCGTAAATAATCTTAACATTGGCAATTGCACTAAATTTTAGGAAAATCATAAGATAGGAGACAAATAGGGAATTTTATATATAAAATTTAGTTAATGGGGAATATATTCAATTGTTAGTAGGAGAGAAAAATAATTAAAAAAAAAATAGTGTGAGTGACGTTGGTAGAAGAGTAAAATAATGAAATAATATTGGGACCTTATAAATGTTAATAAGATAAACAATTTTTTTACCTCAAATGTATCTCCACTAAATGTACATTACATTATACGGAGTAAATCTTAGTTGATACAATGTACTCTTTTAAAAAAAAAAAAATATTAATTGTTTATTTAGTGTGATAACCGATTCACTAACTAATAAGACGATTATAAATAAGACATAATACTTTTGTCCCTAATATTTTGTCTTATTTGACTTTTTATGGTCTCCAATATGTGTCTTAAAACAGTTTTATCTCCATTTTCTTATACGTAAAAATTATAAATTCTAAATATTAATCAAATATACCATTAAACGAATCCAACAAGATCCTACACATGACTATAATATTTCTTAGGTTTATTTTAGAGGACTTTTTGTGAAAAACTACTTATACAAGTCAGTTTTTGTAAAAAAATTACCTTATTAAAAAATGTTGTAAAAAACTACCTTATAAACAATAAATGTTGTAGGAAACTACCTTATAAAACAATTAATGTTGTAAAAAGCTACCTTTTTGTCGAATTATCTATACTTAGTATTTAAAAACTCAAACAAAATAACACACATGTCATCATTTTATGACGCTTCCCCATCTTCTTCACCTTTCAACAAAATAAGCCACGTGTCTAAAATTCCCTATCTTCTTAACTTCTTTATTATGCTTTCTAAACTTTTCATATTTCTTAAAACTAGTGTTAACCCACGCATTGTGCACGCAGCGTTTTGTGTATCCAAATTTGTAGAATGTTGATGAATCGTTAAGAAAGTCTATTTTTGATTTTGCAGGTTTGAATTCGAAGTTGTACACTACCTATTAGTGATTGAAGAGTTACTTGTGATTGGCAATACGTGGTGAAGTGCATAATTGTTAAGTAAGAAAAGGATGTAGTTATTGTGTTTATTATTTAGATAAGTTTTGATTGTGTAAAGTATAAATTTTGCTTTTGTAAATGATTGAACTTGCGATGAATAATAATGTATCTTCTCTTATATTATGACATTAGTACTATAGATTTGTAAGGTGTATTTTACATATAAAATAATGGGCAGGTCATGCGTGGAATTTTCAAATCTTTTAAATCATCATATTTACATTTCTAACTTATGTAAGACTCGAAACTACACATATGTGCAATGGCACATTATTCTACCATTTTAGCTAATAGGCTTTGGAATAATTTTTGTGAACTTGACATAAATTATGGCATCATATTACCTAATGCTAAGGTGAAGACAAAACATCAAATCATAGGATCATGTACTCAGAATTGAAGTTTAATATGGATTCATTTTATCCACCCGTGCTGCTCTGCACTATCATTCACATTCCCTATCACCCAACAACACATACCCTGCTTCATTATTTTTATAATATTAAAAATAATCATAAAATTCCTTTCAAAATTTACAGGATTTCTAACATCCAGAACACGAAATTAAAACAATAGTCTTAATCATACAAAATAAACATATGTATTTCAGCATAAATCTATCTGTTTATTTCTGATTGTAACACCTATAAGCCGGCCATCAATACTTTAGATTTGAATGGATATTACATTTCGAGTCTCGGATTTGGTCAAGTATAGAGGACGAAGACAAGCTTGAACATAAAGTAATTAGTTATAAAAGTTGAGAAAACAATACAAGGATAATTAAAGCCTTACCCCCTTTGTCTCTAAAGACAAAAGACGCGTATTTTTTTTAGAGTGCTGGTCTTAATATAAAAGTCACTTCTGAGTGCAAGTAAAAAGCCTTCAATTTTGACTTTGCTATTTAATTTTCTACTTTTTTATTCATCCTTTATTTCCTATAATGGTTCAAGAACATAGCTCGTATATATCCCCTAAAAAAATTGTTCTCGTAGCACTTATACTATATGTTTAGAAAAATTCAATGTAATCTCATCACCATTGGCTCAACTCTTAGATATAAAACCCACAATAGAAATGAAATAGTATACAAATTTGCAGGAATTATGATTCAAGACCACATCAAAGCAAATCAAGTATTGGGCATCTAGACGATATAATTAAATAAAAAAAATATATACATTTAATTATAAAAAAAATAAAAAGTAAAAGACGGTTGGAGCATAATTTAGAGATATGGAGTACCACATAAATTACTCTATGGGTAAAATTGATTCACCAACTTTGTCTAACTAGATGAATTTTGAATTAATAGTATAGAATTCATCACAAACATATGTTAATCATAATATATGAAAAAGAAAAAGATTCATAACATTAAAATCAGAATAACCCATAGCTTGAATTGAAGATTTAAAAAAACAAAAAAGAAATTACACATTAGTATATTTGCACTATTAACTACCAAAGTCTCCATCCATTTACTAATTCATTACAAGCAACATAATCTGAAACCATAGAAACGAGTTCAAAACACAAGATACAACGCTACATTTTTTTTTGATACAATGCTACATTAGTTGTGCAGTTCAGCTGATACATTAACCTCAGCTTCATTGCTGCATATTAAAATTAAAGGCAAGCTACAATCTCGAACGAATTCACCGAAAGACATACGAAAAAAACCCTCTGATTTTCGCAATTGTTTCAGAATGATCAGATGGGTGTTTGGGATTCTTTTCAACTTGATCAATGGCTGCTCGAAGTAGCAGAGAGGTAATAAGCAGTAGAAAATAAGGCATGTATAAAACACAGAATGCCACCAATTGATAACATATGGTGATGAGTAAATCCGCATGAAGCTCTATCTTTGCGATTTGCTAGTGTCCCAATCACCAACAGAGACAATCCAATGACAAGTATAAGCCTGAATATGAATTAAAATACCATATGTTTAGTAATCAAAATTGTAACTTTTTTTTTGGGAGATATAATAATTTGAAAAATAATACCGTGTACTTCAGAACCTCTATCTCATAATATGTTACCCGTTTTGAATGGGTATATATATTAATTAAACATATCATTACTTAAAAGAAAATAATATACATAGCCGTAGGGCTACATACTAAAATTGGAAAATGCAAATGAAAATGTCACATTAATTACAAAGATTTGCATATGATTTTAAATTAAATTACTGTTTGCATAAATTAAGACTATTATCTAATGTTCTTTTACATATTTGTTCTCATTTGATTTCTAGCCTCCATTGCTAGATTTTTTTTACTTTTTTTTGAAGGTTTTCCTTCAATCTTCTCCTCTCTCTTTCTCTTCCATCTCTTTTCTTCTGGTCTCAATTGTAAATTTTTATAAGGGGCTTCCACCGGTGTTTTTACTGGTGGTAAGCTCCGAAAAACTTTTTAATTGCTTTCAATAAAGAATCACATCTTATGGTGGTGTTTATTCTATTAGGTTTAATTTATTTGTTTGTTCGTCTGCGAAAGATTGAAGATTCAGGGTTTCACAATCTCCAAAAGTATCTAGAAGACCATATGAGTTTTTTCACCCAAACAACTATTCATCCGTGGATCTCAAACCGAATTAGTGCTAACTCACAGATTGTATTGCTTCGGATGAAGATTTTTATAAAGGCGATCGTTGATCGAATCTGCAATGTAACTAGTTCTAAGGTGAATTGTATTTGTATTGGAATTTTAGATTTCCTCGGAATTGTTTGTAAGTGCCGTTTGGCTATCTGTCATTAATGAAATCATTTTCTTCTTGTCAAAAAAAAAAGCCTTATAAATTTAAAATTGTCTCTTGAATCCCCTAATTGGTTAATTATATTTATATGTAAATACTAAAGCTGTGTTTATTTCAATATTTAAAGCTATTTTTTACTTTCTCCATTTTTTTTTTCCTATTTAGAATTTAAACACTTTTTAATATTAAGTATTAAAGAAACTCTAAATTGATATTAATATATAAGGAGTACAAGAATTATATTGTCAATTGTGTGATGTCTTGTTTAATTATTTCGATTAATAATCAATATTTTTTTAATCGTTGCTCTTCAAAAAAAAAAAAAAAAAAAAAAAAAAAAAAAAAAAAAAAAAAAAAAAAAGTTCTACTAAAGTTTCCAACATTGTAACAGGTACACAACCGCCATCACATTATCACCTATATGCAAACAATAATAATTAAATATCATGCAACAAGTTTATGACAGAGACCACCGGTAAAAATTTCTTCTCAAAGGGTTAGTCATATAGTGCGTATCACACACGTTAAATTGGGCTATTTTCGACCCTTTTTTCTTAATTTTCTTTACTTTTACAATTTAATTTTCAATAAATCTACAGAAGTAGTTGTTTACACAAATTTCGAGTCTAAATAAATAAAGACAGGAAATAAAGTAACAAATGAATTTATATTAATATACGAATTTTGGGTACAATCTCCGTATAAAAGTTTATAATAAAATAAACTAAGTCCTCTGATTCTGTTCCGCAGCTTGACGATGACACGTGTGTGACACCTGTAGGGTGACGTTTGATGACGTCGACTTGAGTTTGAATGCAGGGTGACGTTTGATGATGTCAACCTGTATTCAGGGGTTTTTGTTTGAATACACCTGAGCGAGGGCTTATGAAGCTTAATCCCGTTCAAATATGTTTGAGTGTATCTGAACAAGTCGGCACGAGTTTGATGTGCTTATTGACTTACTTCAGAGAAAATTCCGTTTGAGTTTTATGAGTTTTTGGAATAATGATTTCTGGATCTCCTCAACTGATGGAGGAATAGTGTATTTATAGGAGAAAAGAACCCCTTGAGTGGACTTAGTAGGTTTGGGCCTGACCCATTTTATGACTTAGAAGTCTTTTAACCTGGTCCGTTTAATTTATTTTATAACCCGAATTATATTTGATTAATTCGGATTATTTATTTGGGTGGCCCAAAAAATAATTAAAATGGATTATTTATATGATTTGAACCCAAATTAATTTATTTAATTTAATATATAACACTCATAAAATTTCCATGTCTACAAATTGCCCCCTCGAGACTGTGTCACATACACGATTTGAAGTGTTTGGCGTGACAAGGTCTCGACTCTTTTACTTGACTTGGAAGTCATTAGTACTTAGTACTTTTTTATTTTTCATTTTTTTTTAGTACTGAGTTTGATTTATGGGAATTCTTGAGCACCAAGGTTAGACACTCCTAGTTGTATTAGGTTTTGATCTCCTAAAAGATTGTTGTCCATATAAATCAACGTAAACCCAATTGTCAACAACCCTCTTCTTGCCGAGATAACATCCCAACTTTGATCATTGACGTTGGCCGCTTGTGTATTACCTACTCACGTAGTCAAATCAAGGTAATTTATCTTCGACCCTTAATTTAATCATTCGACATCTAGGAGTAAGGAGACTCAACTCCTTGATTTTTTTATATGGACATTGTCATTCATATTTGCAATTGCATGTTGACCTTGTATTGCCTAACTTCCTTGACGATTTGACTTGCTTTGTCACAAATTTGATAGATTAATTAATCAATCTTGCTCTTCTCTTTATTGGTGTGCAGCACCAAGATAATAAGAATTTGGGTGACTTTGGATTTTGTTTGCAGCCGAAATCTCCAAGAGATTATACAAATATACAGTCCTTTACGTCCAAACCAATAAGTAGTCTGAACTGCTCCTTTTATTTTTTTGCATTCGCACAACTGGCACAAGTAATTAATTAAAGAACTAATCAATTACTTGTTAAATTTGCAACCCTTAATTTGAGTATTCGTCAAATTCGCAATCTTGGCAAAGTTACACCAGTAACCAAAGGTAATTGTACCAAATTTAGGCCTCTTTACTACTCATATTCATGTCAATATAATCACAATCAATCATGATTACTTCTTGTTTAATAAAGTATGAGAGTGTAATTTTTTTGTTTGCGGGTGCCCACGTCAACCACAATTATATTGTGATACTACCTACATCGAAGTAATATCTTCCTTTTTTTTTTTTTTTTTTTCTTTTTTTTTTTTTTTTTTTTTTTTTTTTTTTTTTTTTTATCAATCTTGATATATTTTTGCAACCCAATATTTATTAGCTGCTCCTTAAGCCTAGTTGCAATCCAAACCAAATCAATACCCAATATTTGTATTGTGCACTTTGTGGTTCTTTGTGTGATATCTGCTATTTGCACATATACATCATACGTAAATACACTTTTTTTTTTTTTTTTTGTGGGTATTTTTGTATGTTTGTTCCTTGTAATGTTGTGCATATGACAGATTCACAAGGTAGCCATACGTTGTCGCCCATGTCGCGATGGGTCAGGACTCTTTGTTATGAACCCATCGGGGATTTTAAGTCATGTATGCCAGTCGTTATAAACTTGACATTTTAACACTGGCCGGATAACTTGAAGATTTGAAGTCGCCCTTGTCGCGATGAGTCAGGACTCTTTGTTATGAACTCATCGGAGACGTCAAGTCATGTATGCCAGTCGTTATGAACTTGGCGTCTTTAAGACAGGTCTGATAGCTTGAAGACTTGAGTTGCCCATGTCGCGATGGGTCAGGACTCTTTGTTATGAACCCATCGGAGATGTTAAGTTATGTATGCCAGTCGTTATGAACTTGACATCTTAAGACTGGCCTACTCAAAATTCCTATATGAGATTGACTTCATGATATACTCATTATACATGTGCCATGACAAACACACCCTAATGATTTTTTGTTTGTTTTGCCTTAACGTTCACATTTTATACTCTTGTGAGCCAAGAGTATTTATTTATTTTTTTACCTTACACAATTTATACTCTTGTGTGCTAGGAGTAAAGATTTAGATTTTTTTTTTTTGTTTTTTTTTTGTTTAGCCGTACACAGTTTATACTCTTGCGGGCCAGGAGTAGTACAATATGATGATTTTTTTTTTGATGTGGCTGCACTTGATTTTTTTTTGTCAAGCTGCCTACGTACTTGTTAAATAAACAAGTTATCTTGCAAGATCAAGCCAACGTAGTTCAAACAATGCATTTATTTATTTATTTTTCTGGTAAGCAGTTTATCCTCTTACTTAGGAGTTTACAAGGCTTTCACTTCATGAATAGTAGCGGTTTAAAAACTTGCCATTAATTGGACCTATGCACAATCCCTCAGCATCAATAATTTTGTATGCTCCATAAGTGTAGACTTCTCGTACCACATAAGGACCATCCCATTTTGATGTGAACTTATTTCCAGTTTTGCGCGAAGTAATGATAGGCCTTCTCACTGCCAGGACCATGTCTCCCACTTGAAAAGAACGAGGTCGAACCTTTTTGTTGAATGCGCGTGTCATGCGAGCTTGATAGCATTGCAATTTTTGTTGAGCTTGTAGTCTTTTCTCATCAAGTGCTTCAAGCTCAGCCAATCGAAGCTTGTCATTTTCATCACTATTAAACCCTCTTGAATGGCAATTCTTAGTGATGGAATTTGAACTTTTAAGGGTAGGATAGCCTCAACACCATACACCAACGAGTATGGGGTAGATTGTGTTGCATTCTTGTATGTCGTCCTATATGCCCAAAGTGCTTCCCCTATCTTTTCATGCCAGTCACGCTTAGACTTTGCAACGACCTCGCTTAGCAAACTACAAAGCGTTTTGTTAAATGCTTCAGCTAAACCATTTGCAGGAGCATTGTACATGGATGACCTATGTTGCGTGAACTTGAACTTTTGGCAAAGGCTATCCATGAAGTTGTTGACGAATGACTTTCCATTATCAGTGACGATTCTTTGAGGTATTCCATACCTGTAAATGATATGGGTGCGAATGAAATTGACAACATTTTCTTTTTTCACCTCACGAAGGGGAATAGCTTCAGCCCACTTGGAAAAGTAATCTGTGGCAGCTAGGATGTAAGCGTGACCACCAGATGACTTTGGTGTTATTGGACCAACCACGTCAAGACCCCATCCTTCGAATGGCCATGATGTCACAGTTGGATGTAGTGGTTCTGGAGGTTGGTGAATGAAGTTTGCATGAAATTGACATGCATCACACTTTTTAACGAACTCTATGCAATCTTGAACCATTGAGGGCCAGTAATACCCCGCCCTTTTGATACGATCATGAAGCTTAGGACCAGATTGATGAGCTCCACAAATTTCTGAATGAAACTCCTCTATTGTTTTGGCTGCCTTTTCATCTTCTAGACATCTCGAACATAGCTCGTCAAAAGATCGCCTATAAAGAGTCCCTTTGAAGAGAATAAAACGAGAGGCTCGTCGGCGGATTTCTGTTCGATGTCGTGGATCATTAGGCAGCTTTTGGTGGTCCAAATAGTCAGTGATTGGTTGACGCCAGTCTTCTTTGTCAATTTGGCAGACAGTGATCATGTCAACCTCCTCGACCTCGTCATCTTCAACTTCATATTCTTCAGGTGCAACTACCTAACGATTGCAAACAGGCACATACATGGTTTCCTCTTCCCCCAGTGCCAAAGTGGCTGCAAGACCGGCAAGTGCGTCAGCCATCTTGTTGGCACTCCTTAGAACATGGCTTAGCTTGACAATGTGAAACTTGTCAAGCAATCTTGATGCATGTTTGTGATAAGGAATTAAATCCTCTTTCTTGACTTCATATTCGCCTAAAAGTTGACTTATAACGAGTTGCGAATCTCCATAAACATCAAGATCTTGAATTCCCATTTCAATCGCCATTTGAAGACCCATAATGAGAGCTTGGTACTCAGCCATGTTGTTTGAGCACAACTGAGTTAACACAAATGAGTAAGGTAAAACATGCTTTTCTGGCGATACAAAGACTACCCCTGCTCCTGCGCCATCTTGACGAGCAGCCCCGTCAAAATACATTTCCCATGGTGGTAGTATCTCGATGTTAAACACATCTTCTCCAGGCAAATCAACGGACATCTCCCATTCTGGTGGTACTGGGTGGTCGGCAAAGAAGTCAGCGATGGCTTGTCCTTTAACAGACTTTTGTGGTACGAACACTATATCGTACTGTTTGATGTGTACAACCCATTTAGCTAGTCTTCCTGACAACACTGGTCTTGAGAGGATGTACTTGATTGGGTCGGCTTTTGAGACGACATGAACTGTATGAGCTTGCATGTAATGCTTCAACTTTTGAATGGCAAAAATTAACGCAGGACAAATTTTTTCAATTGGTGAATAATTCAGCTCAGCACCCACCAATGTTCGACTCAAGTAATAAAGAGCTATATCCTTGCGATCTTCAATTTCTTGAGCACACATTGCCCCTAATGATCTCTCTTGAGCAGCAATGTAAAGGATTAGAGGTTTTCTTTTAACTGGTGCCCCCAAAACCGGCGGAGAGGACAAAAACTTCTTTATATTGTCGAACGCTTTTTGACATGACTCATCCTATTTGAATGGAGCATCCTTTTTTATGAGATGACTAAATGGTTGACATCTGCTTGCAAGATTGGAGATGAACCTCCAAATATATGCAAGGCGCCCTTGGAGACCGCGAAGTTCTTTGAGATTTCGTGGTACAGGCATTTCTTGAATTGCCTTAATTTTGGTTTGGTCAATTTCAATTCCCCTATGTTTTACGATGAAACCTAAAAATTTTCCTGAGGTAACACCGAACGCACATTTGAGAGGATTCATTTTCAATTGACATTTGCATAGTCTTTCAAAGATTTTGCTAAGGTAACCTAGGTGATCCTCCCTCTTTTTAGACTTAACCACTAAATCGTCCACATAGCACTCCACAATTTTGTGCATCATATCTTCGAAGATCTTTTGTATTGAACGTTGATACGTAGCCCCATCATTTTTTAAACCGAACGGCATAACTTTGTAGCAAAATATCCCTTTTGGGGTGTGAAACGCCGTGGCTTCTTGATCTTCAAGCGCCATGTGAATTTGATTGTATCCAGTTGTGCAATCCATGAATGACAATGCTTCATGTCCAGTGGTGGCATCGATCATGATTTCTGTGACTGGAAGTGGGAAGTCATCCTTGGGACATGCTTCATTCAAATTGCGGAAGTCCACACAAATTCGCAGTTGTCCATTTTTCTTCCTCACAGGGACAATGTTTGCTATCCATGTAGGGTATTTGACTTCACGAATGAACCCTACATCAATGAGTTTGTTCACCTCATATTCAATTTCCGGGATCAACTCTGGCCTGAATCGCCTTTGTGATTGCTTCTTTGGACTCACACCTTTTTTTTATTGCCAATCGATGAATGGCGACTTTTGGGTTGAGACCTGACATTTCTTTGTAACTCCATGCAAAGACATCTTTGTACTCGGAGAGTAATTTGAAGTACTCATGTTCTTCCGCTTGGGTAAGAAGGGCACTGATGTATATAGGTCGTGGGTCTTTAAGAGTGCCAAGGTTTAACTCTTTTAATTCATCTATTGTTGCTTGTCCCCCGTCTTCAAGTGTCTTGGGAGCTTCATCAGTTTCTATTTCCTCATTGGAATTTGGCACTTCTGCAGCCGTCACATGGTTCGTGGAAACAATCTCTTTATGTTCCTCTATAGCATGGTCTGACGACTCATTTTGGTTAGTGAAAACCATAGTGCGAACTCTTGCCTTTAAAGGTTGTTTCTCAGTGATATCTGTGTCTTGCGTTCTTTTCATGCGAGAGGGAACAACACTTTTCGGCTCGTCATTTTTCATGACGTTGTCTTCCCTTTTCTTTATGCGACTAAAAGCCGACTGTCTTTGTTCTCTGCTAGAGGCATTTTTCATGCCTACGCGGTTAAAGACAGATAATTTTCGCCTTAAGGGTTGAGAACTTGAAGTTTCTTTCAGCCTATGGTCACATTCTCCAAGCCTATCGAACACTGAGATATGAATCCTCGTAATAGATGGTTGAAGTCGATCAAATACAGAAGTTCTGGGAGTGGGAAAATCGTTCTCACCCTCACCTTCCCTGAGTTCCTCGAAAGTAATGTACTGTGAGGAAGAAGTGTCCACTTTACGCCATACACCAATTTTGATTGGTTTGGGGCACTGAAACCCTAAGCCTGCCTTAGATTCTTGATAACTAGAACCATATTCAAGCAGTTTTTTCTGAGTATCATTGAGTCCGCTGGGTTTAATGTCTATGACCTTACCCATGGGTGTTGGGTTTTCAAAATCATATCCCGACTTTGCCAATAGCTTGTATGCATTTTGGCCGAACTTTGCTTTGTTAAGCTCTTTTGCCTTAGACAACTCTATTGATAACTTAGAAATTTGGCTTTGTGCGCCTTTACCCAATGGTACAGTTGTTTTACTCTTCAAGTTTTGGAGAGTAGTGTCATCAATTGGCTTTGCTACCTTTGCATCAAGGTTAACCTCTCGACACTCAAAGGGTGATTCTCCCTCTTTGCGACGTGATTTTGGGATGTATCGCAAAATATGAGTTGACAACTTTGGTTTTTCTTTTATGACAAGATGAGAGACACTCTTTTCGTCTACTTCTACCTTTGGTTGAGGCTTTATTTCAACAGAAGATGTCTTTTTAATTTGGCATTTGAAATCAAAGCAATGCTCTCCTTAACTTCTGTTTTTCCCGTTGAAAGGACTTGCGAAGGTAGTATCTCACTTGACGCCTCTTCTTCCTCAAAAAACTTGGCGTCAGCAAAGTAAGAATCTGTTTTGCTAAAGGGTTTGACATCCCCATTTATCTTCTTTTCGCCCCCACGATAGTACTTAAGACATTGATGGAGGGTCGATGAAACAACACCATTCTCATGCAAGCAAGGGCGTCCTAACAACATTTTGTATGAAGTCTTTGGGTCAATCACATGAAAGAGAGTCGATGAAGTTAACTCTCCCATTGTGAGTTCCAGACGTATTATGCCTATTGCACGCTGACTATCAAGGTTAAATCCTTGGATCACTATGCGACTGTTAGATAGTTCATCCATCTTGATTCCTAACTCTGTCATAGTGTATTTTGGCATGATGTTGACAGCGGATCCACCATCAACTAAAATGCGACTCACTTTTTGTTCGCGAACGTACCCCAACACAAACAAGGGTCTATTGTGGGGTTTTGACCCCATCAACAAGTCATTATCTGTGAAAGCTAAGGACGCGTTGCATGACACACATTTTGTGGTATCCTCCGCAGGTTCTCCAGCATTTTTTACCTTATCGGCATACAACTCTAGGTGTTGAAGTGCAAGAGATAACTGTTGACACATCTATTTAGGCAAATGAAAAATTTGCCTCCATCCCATGCGTGAAGGAAGAGCATCTAAGACAATAGATATTTTTGGGTCTACTACCACCTCAGATTGTTGTAAAGTTGATTCTATTGATGTTTCATCATCAACTTGTTCTTCTTTACTCTCTACAAAGGAAACTGTATTCGCCGTAACCACAGTAAAATAGTCTTCCGGGAAATATTCCTCCAAAGTTATGGGAGACAATGGCTCTTGATCAAGCAAATCTATAGGGAGGACCTTGTGCTTACTAGCCTCCTTTGATTTCTTTTTTCCTTTTGAAGGCTTGGGTTTTCTCTTTTTTTGTTACTTTTTTCTGCGATATGAAGGTTGTGGTTTAGGAGCATGCACTTGTTTTCTTGGCCTTCTCCTTGTCACCAATGTCCACCCTTCGTCATCATCTTTATCTTGGGAGTTAACATGTGTTTGGTGTTCAACTTGGAATGAGACTTCATGTTGAATGGGTTGACTCTCCACAAGTATGATCACTGGCTCCAAACTTCCAAATTGCAAAGTTTGAGCCTGAAATGATGGTTCAGTAGCTACTGAGGCATGATTTGATGTCACTGGCTCGTCGACATCTAGCTCGATTGTCCCATCCTTTGCCAATTGCATAATTTTCTCCTTAAGTGTTATACACTTTTCAATAGGATGACTAATCAACCTATGATACGAACAATAATTGGGATCGGATGTCTTGTTCATTTGCTCAGGGCGCTTTGACTCCGGCAACTCGATGATTTTGTTTTCAAGCAATTTGTCTAGCATGCCAGACAAGTCAGAGTCTGGGAAAGGGTACTTCTTAGCTTGAAGCTCTTTCAAAGTGGGTTTATCTTTCTTGACAAATCTCGAAGATGAACCCTTATTTTCTTCTTTCTTCTTTCTTCTTCCCTGAAATCTTAATGGGTGCAGAAGAGGTAGTCACAGACAACGTCTCCTTAGTTGAAATTTTGGAGGACTTGTCATTTTTATAATACTCCTTCTTTTCTTTCTTGGCTTCCTATGCAAGCCCCTTCTTCTTCTTGTTGTAGGTGATCGAGAGTTCCATGTCATGAGCTCTCGTCGCCAACTCTTGAAAAGATCCTGGTTTGATACCATTTAGGATGTAATGTAGTTCCCAACTCATCCCATTAATGCACATCTCTATGGCAGAGGTTTCAGTCAGTCGATCCTTACATTCCAAACTTAGAGCGCGCCAGCGGTTGATGTAATCAATGACTGGCTCTTCATCCCATTGCGCAGTTTGAGTTAACTCAGTCATGCTAACGACACGCTCAGTGCTGAAGAACTTCCCCAAAAACTCCATTTCCATTTGATCCCAACTGTCAATGGACTCAGCCTCTAAGTTGGTGTACCAGTCAAAAACGGTTCCCTTAAGAGAACGAACGAATTGTTTTACAAGCAAGTCACCTTGGTACCACCATTGTTGCACGTCTCTATAAAGTGTGCAACATGTTGTTTTTGGTTACCCTTTCCATCGAAGAGTTGAAATTTTGTAGGTTGGTATCCAAACGACATTTTCAGCTCATCTATCCTCCTAGTGTAAGGCTTCACATAACGCCGGTTATTATATGAACCTCCCCCTCCAAGTTGGCTCTTGACAGCATTGGCTATCATAGCTTGAACTTGTTCAGTGGCGATTAAATTTTGTGACCCATTTGGCTTTAATTCCGTCAATTTAATGCTACCATTTGAGCTGTCATCACTTTCAGTCTCAATCGTTTGTTTCTCAAGCTTCTTTGTCAAAGCAGCAATTTGTTCATTTTGCTGTCTGATTTGAGCATCTTTTTCCTCCCCATCTTTCTTTAGTTGTTCAAGGATACTGCTCATTTCAGCCAGTTGTTGTTCTACCGTCTTAGTGTGCGTCACCATGACAGCAACAAAAGTAGGCTCAGGTGAGCTCACACTAAACTCATTGTCATGTCCTTCATCAAAGTGATCGAAGGATGAGTTTGTGTGGGTGACAGGCTCGAACGAACCAAACACAAGACTCTCATGTGATTTGCGAGTGAAGGACATGAGAGACCTCACAGAAGCAGTAAGACGAGCGCGACTTTTTCGTGCTTTGGTTGGGATTAACGCGGCACGCAAGCTTCTTGCGGCGGAGTCAACAACAACTTGCTTCATCCCTCTAGTAACGATGCCCTCATCAGTTTGGCTGTTAAGCATTTCAGCCAACTCAGCAGCCCTTTGTTGAGCTGTAGTAGAGATCCTTTTGTCGACAGGGGTCTTTGAGGCCATTTCAAGTTTTTTTTTTTTGGTTTTTTTTAACGTACAGAAACAGAGATGAGAGGCAGAGATAGTCCCACCGAGTGTGCCAAAAATTTGTTTACACAAATTTCGAGTCTAAATAAATAAAGACGAGAAATAAAGTAACAAATGAATTTATATTAATATATGAATTTTGGGTACAATCTCCGTATAAAAGTTTATAATAAAATAAACTAAATCCTCTGATTCTGTTCCACAGCTTGACGATGACACGTGTGTGACACCTGTAGGGTGACGTTTGATGACGTCGACTTGAGTTTGAATGCAGGGTGACGTTTGATGATGTCAACCTGTATTCAGGGGTTTTGTTTGAATACACCTGAGCGAGGGCTTATGAAGCTTAATCCCGTTCAAATGCGTTTGAGTGTATCTGAACAAGTCGGCACGAGTTTGATGTGCTTATTGACTTATTTCAGAGAAAATTCCGTTGAGTTTTATGAGTTTTTGGAATAATGATTTCTGGATCTCCTCAACTGATGGAGGAATGATGTATTTATAGGAGAAAAGAACCCCTTGAGTGGACTTAGTAGGTTTGGACTTGGCCCATTTTATGACTTAGAAGTCTTTTAACCTGGTCCGTTTAATTTATTTTATAACCCGAGTTATATTTGATTAATTCGGATTATTTATTTGGGTGAGCCAAAAAATAATTAAAATGGATTATTCATATGATTTTAACCCAAATTAATTTATTTAATTTAATGTATAACACTCATAAAATTTCCGTGTCTACAGTAGTGTAGATATTCGTCCGTTTCTCTATAGTGGACTGTCTCCCTATGGTGGAGTCGTTAGTTTTTGTTAGTTTGGTTGTTTGTTTTGTTAAGGTTTTTTCTGTGTGTTAGGGTTTATGAAAAAGGTATTCATCTTCTACCCTATTATCAGTTCGTTGGTAAAGAGTTGTGCAGAATCGTAACGGTTGTCAAATCTTCTAAGGCGTTCAAGTAAATCAGATGCAAATCATCCTTACGGTTATAACAAATCGTTAGATGGTCTCTCCGAAAAGGTTGCATATTCCAACGATGTGTACGAGAGATATACCACAGTATAAGATCTATTCAACGATTGTAGCTTTGATGAAGAAAACCCTTATTTGATTCAATTTTAGTTATTTGTTGATTTAGATTTCATCTGTAGATGACGTATGGTTTTTGATTAATGAATTGATTTGTTTCAAAAAAAAAAAAAAATCCTTAATTGTTTGAAAATATTGACCTAGTCTCTTGACTAGCTGACCTCAATCCAAAATTCCAAAGTTTAACCTAAATTAACCCTAAGTAAACCCAAAACGACCACATATGGAAATCAACCCAGCCCAATACAATCCAATGAACCCAATAACCAAATCCAATAATTCATTAATCCTAGTTCAATGACCTCTGTTTTTTTTTTTCGGTTACTTTCATCTTCACGTGATAAGTTTGTGTGTCCCAAATTCCCAATTATCATGGTCTCGTGTTCTTAAAAATTCCAATTGCTCATTTGCCTCGGGTTCCTACATTTTCTAACGCTCATGGGACTGTGGGAGATGTTCCGCACAATTTAGATATCTAGAGTCCAATATTTTATTTTGGGTCGGTCCTAGATATTGCCCCATTTTCTTGTTTAAATACTTTATTTATCTATTTTGAATTAGTTGACGTATTTTAACTTTTAAAATTATATATTAACTCTTCTAACTATTCCATTCCTATTTACTCCATTTCTATTTATAGTATTTATTCCTAATATAATAGAGAAAAGTAGAAATGTAATTTAGAAATGGGAGAGCAACTTTTTGTAATCTATACTAAGGAGTATATACTAAAGTAATTACCGGAGGAGACACTTGGCATGATTTTGTGAAAATTTTTCCCTTCAAAATGCATTTTTTTTCTTTTTTTTTTTTTAAAAAAAATCTATTAAAAAAATTTAAAGGATAGACATTAATAAATTTAAATTTAAAAATAAAAAAAAGTGTTACATAAGTCATTTAATTTCAATTAACTCTATTTCAATGGACTATTATTATATCATACTTTGTAAATTCGTGCATTGCACGGGGACAAAACTACTTATATATATATAAAGAGTCATATTGTTAGATTTCTCACAAGTTTTATTTTCAATGTAGAGCCTCAATTTCATTTAGTTATTTATTTTTTCTTATTGTTGATTTCATAAATTTAAGATTAAAATTATGCATTGTCAAAGGTGATGTTATGTCAATAAATTTGGAATGAAGGATGTAACATGTTTTTGCCATCCATCGTTCTTGCATAAACTTGTAAAAGTGAAAAGGACACAAACCCCCTATCTATTTTGCAAAATTTTGGTCTAAGCCTTAATAAAGTACTCCCTCCATTTCTGAAAGTTTGATTCACTTTGTATTTGCACGGTATCCAATGAACATTTTTGACCATGAATACCTTCGGTTATGTATAAGTGAAAATTATAAGAAGTTGATATTTGAATTTATAATAAGAGGAATTTAATAAGATCCCATATATATGCTAATTTATTTATATTGTATAAGTCATTAAATATGGTCAAAGTTATTTTATTTTGACTTCATAAATAATAAGCTAAGTGAGTCGAACTTTCAAAAACAGAAGTTGTATATTTATTAAGGGGCAAACAAATAGATATAAAAAGGAGGTTTTTATAAACAAGCTAGTTCAAGTTCTATAATACAGAGTACTATATTTGGCATGATTATGAAAAACTTTTGAAATTTGTGTTACATTGAAACAATTTAACAAAATTCCATCTAAAATTATTTAATATACTCCTTAATATTTCAAAAAAATTCTTTTAGTCCAATAAAACATGAGGGAAATTTAACATATACTAGGAGTTCCAATATTCTAGTCATTCTATTACATTTACTACCATCATTGTAGTCTATTAGCTTCAAATTGTATTGTCACCTTCCAAATTTAGCAATCATGCTAGTGTTTTTAGCTAAACTCATTGTTTAGCTAGCTAGGAGTTCCAATATCCTAGTCATTATCTTACATTTACTACCATCATTGATTTATTGTAGTCTATTAGCTTCAAATTGTATTCACTTTCCAAAATTAGCAATCATGCTAGTGTTTCTAGCTAAACTCAACAACAATCAATCCAAATAGATAGAATAGTGTTAATAGAAATAATGAGCTATCAACTAATTCCTATCCTCAAATAATTGTTATGTTCTTAATTAAATTAGTTACTAAATGACTCTTTCGTTGTGTTTAAAGGAAAATTTTACAGATTCATTCAACCTATCTGATGTCGACTCCACCACTAAAAAACTATCTCACTCTCACTCTCACTCTTTTATTCACATCTCATGTAACATGGGACTCTTCACATTCTTTCCCAATCAAATACTACTCCCTCCGTCCCGTAGTACTATTATGTGAATAATAAATGCTAAAAAGACGCTTTGTATTGAGGGAGTAGTAATTTTACTTTCTTACTAACAACCAAAAAATTATTTTGTTACCCTATTATCTAATCGAATATCCATACCCAAGCCTAAATCAACGATTATTTAAGGACAACAGGAGTACATTACGAAATTAAAGGAATAGATTTACCATGTTAAGAGGAAGCATCCAGTTGTTAATTGGCGATTGGCGTAAGATTTGTGCTGATCTTCTCGGGAACAAAGACACATACAACCACCAAGTAAGCTTGATATAACGTGTGCTAGTATCAATAGCCCTGCTGCTGCTGCTCCTAACTTGAAGGCTTGTTCACTTGGACTCTTACACTCAAATATCCACATCTTCAAGTGTTTCGACTGTCATACGAAACAATCATTTAAAAAGTTTCGAGAACAAATCCTGTCTATATTATTTATTAACATAACTCGTGAAACCAACAATTTTATTTATTTATTTTTTTTTTACCTTGTTTTGAGCAATTTCTGCCTCAAGGCCACAAAGTCCTGCTGCAATATCTAAAGCAATGACCAAAAGACATACAAAAAATCCTCCCATTTTCGACATCGTTTCGAAAAGAAGCAATGTGATAAGATGGATGGTATACTGGTATTGTATTGTGGTTTAGGGAAGTGATAATATGATGTAAATTTCTAGAGTATGTAGTGTTAATGAACAAGCTAAGATAAACTGTGTTGAAAAAGGTTGGCTTGTTCACACGGTTTGTAACATGAAACTTGAACCTTTTTAAGTGTTTTGGAGTGATTCTTTAGTGTAAATGTGTATTTGGGATTCTTTATAAGTAACAAGAAAAAAAAAGCAGGGTGTAAAACAGCTAAAGGGTCCGTGCTTGGAGCTATCTTTATTATATTCCATGGTCTAAAAGTGAGATTGATGGGTCCTTTACATTTGGGTCCTTTTGACTTTATCATAACATGTCCCCTATAAGCATGGTACTCGTATCTGGCTAAGGGATAGATTTGTTTCTTCAAATGTGATATGTGCATGTCTCTTTTAAGTACACGTATTGAGATATAAGATGGTTGTGGATTGTGTCAAAAATTTTAAAAAGGCGGTTTAGACAGCTCAATGCCAAAAGCTATAAATCTAGTTTATTTTAGCGTGCCATGTTAGGTCGTATCATAATTCACAAAATAAACATGGATGGCGAAGTCCGAACCATGCCTCAACATAGTGTTAAGTTGTGTTGGGCCTACACTTCTTTTTCGATCAGGTCGACATGTGCATCTTTACTTAGATGTATAATGGATTTCACATCTAAAGAAGAATTACAGTGCAAAGTGTATCGAATCAAGTATCAAATAACGGAGTATATGAATTTCAAAACATGTTAACGGAGTATATTGTCAATTTTTCAATTTTTTTTTATTTCTTTGCTGTAATGCTGTAAGGATACATTTGGGCCTAACCTAAGCCCAGCCTGATCCATGTAAGGCCACCCAAAATTTCCTTTCATCCAAAAAGAAAAATGTTCTTGTATGAAAGAATAACCTTAGCTCCATTGATATACACATCCCCAAGGCATAAAAATAAACATAAAGTATACGAAGTATTTTCTCTTTTATATAATAATTGTATTACTTGGAAAAAAGTTTACAGTATTATTGTCTTTACTTTTAACTTCTTGTGGTTATTTTTTGCTTGTTAGAAAATTAATGTTTTTCCATAATGTTGAAAAGGGGATTGACAAAAACGGGAAAACTAAACGTGCTAAAAAATAATAATATCAAAAACGGAAAAAAAAAAAAAAAAAACCGAAAATAAAATTCAGAATTTTCAGAAACAAATGTAATATATTCAAATAAACCTTGCCATAATTTGCTTGAATCATATACAGAGTGCATTAGATATAAGCATATGAAACATTAACTCTCCTGAAAAATTTCCTGGAACTAATTGAAACCAATGAAGAGACTAGAAGATGGTGGCTTGTAAGAAATGTTAAGCTTCTACTTACAGCTCTTCATAAAAGAGTCAAAAAGGACCAAATTAGAGTTACAGAGACAAAACTGTTTAACCTTGATATTGAGAGTCTGAATCGTTGTTTAACTTTGATACGGCATTACGGGTCATAAGTCATAAGAGTATAAGGCTACTTTACTGCTAAGCACACCCCATTCAAAAAAAGGGAAATTCAGCGTAAATACAAACACAAAACAGGTGACAATAGTTATACATACAATTCTCAGAATCTATAAGATTAAATTAGATCTTTTTAAAACTATTAGTATTCAACTAGATCAAAAACAAATAATTCTATTGACAAAAAATAAGTCAATTTGAAATAAAAATCTAGTATATCTACCGCGCAGCAGGGTATATGCTCTTCTAAATCAATCATCGTCTGAATCTGAACTGGAGTCCACACGTCTATCAGCAATTGCAGGAAATAACTTCTGCCGCATGTCCTGTATGGATTGATGCTGATCTAGAGCAGGCCTTTTGAGGGAAGATTCCTTGCTGGAGTTTCTTGATAACCTTGCAAAAGATTGCCTTAATTCTGTAACACCCGGGATTTTTAAACATGATTTATTGTACTCCAATTTTTATTATAAGCTTAATATAATTTTAATCTCTATTTTACGAAGAACGACTGTGTTTAGTCTTAATCTTATTTTAAGATTATATTATTTCAAAAGCTAACTTTACAACGAAAATTATTTATTTCAAAATTTATTTCGGGTCAAATGATATTTTTATGTTCTGTAAAATGTCAAAGATTAGAGAGTGAAATTACCAAAATACCCTTATGCATCCAAAGAAAACAAAACCCACCTCTTCCCTTCACCCATTTTTCTTCACGGTGAAGTTATAAAGACCAAAGTTAATTTTTGCTTGTTATTTTTACTTGTTGCTTAATTTGGCCTAACCGATCAAAGTTGATTGATTATGCTTATCTCAATCTTGAGCTTATCTCACTCCTTCACGGCTAAGAATTGATGATTAAAAGTTACCTTTTACTTCCTTATAATTGGTTGTCTAATACTCAAGCTTATCACTTTAGCAAACTTCATCTTATGATACATAACCTTCATTTCTTTCAAGTTCTTGGAACAATAATACTCCATATATTATCACCGTCCTTCACTACCGCGGCTATCACCGCTCCTCCCTTTGCTTGAAATGGTTGCTGCCATCTCTTTCCTTGCCACCAAGCTCACGCATCGCAGCCACGTACTCTTCTTCTTCCTCCAATCATGGTATGCTTGGTGAAACTAAAAATAGTCTTTGAGGCTACTCTGTACACGTGAAACTAAAGTGAGCTTATTACATCTTTTATTTGCTCTTAATTATGGGTATAAGTTGACTTCTATTTTTGGAAAGCAACTCTTGTTTTTCTTAGTTAATGATTATATATTACTAGCTTTGTTTTAATTTAATTTTCTTAATGATGATGAATAATAGTAGTATTTGCTTGTTTAGTATCATATATGTACTTACGTACTAATATTTATACCCATTTCTAATAAAACGAGTATTTTTGACTATTTGTGTTGTTTTCATATTAAGTAATTAAAGTATTTGTAGATTTAAACTCTTTTTCTACTAATATGAATAGTGGTAGTATCTATTTTTAAAGTAATGCTCATTTTACTCAAAATGAGGTAATACTTGTTTTATTTCTAAAACTAAGCTTATACTTGTTCTATCAAAGGTTTTGAATTGAGAGGTTACTAATGAATATTTATTATTACTGGGTATGATCGAATGAGTCATAGCAATGAGAAACTAATGATGGAGGTTATAGAGCTCGGATGATAATTATGAGGCTAAGTGAGATGATTAAAGATGATCGAATGAGGTAATCATTATGTCTAGCAATTATGTCTAGCCCTGTATGTGTAACCATTATGTTTAGCAATTGTGTTCAGTTCCGTATCTGTAACTATTATGTTTAGCTACTACATGTGTTTAGACCTGTATATGTGACAATTATATCTAGTTATTATGAGTGCACGTGTGTAACTTTAATGACATGTTATTGTATCATACGTATGCATGTATGGTATGTTTGGCATGTTATGATTTAAAAGCGTGGTATGTGCAAATGACATGACATGATCTTTTATATTCTGGTATAAATGACTTGCGAGATGATCAACATGTTCATTGATATATTTCAGTCTTATGACTTATATGAATGATTTTACATGTATACAATGTTTTCTTAATTTGCGGAACTCTCGAAAGTATGTTAATAAACTACGAATAACTTATTAAAAGATACATAACTTAATAAATGAAAGTGAAAGACCTAGTCCGTCTGGCAGTATATGTTATGTTTCGGTCATGCAATGCATGTACCCATGGGGCACCTGCCCAACTATGTGGAGCACCAGCTCTATGTTATGGGCACCGGCCCATCGCGGAAGACGTTCTGCCATGTCATACTGTCCAGCGACTAGCATGTCCACCAAAAAAATTACGAATATCTGAGTTTTGTTAAAGGACTTATGAGAACTCACAAGGATACTCTATTAATGAGTTTTACGATATACTGATATGTACGATCGTTCATAAAGCTGTCTTACCATCATACAAGGTGATAAGAATGCTATGAATAACAGGTATTTCTAGTTATTTTATTAATCTATAAGATATGTGGACGTGATCTGTTATGTTATGTCCCTGTTAAATGTTTAACGCTAATGATTATTTTATTCAATTAAGTGTTACGAATGAATGATTATGAATGGTGCCAATGTGCTATGAATTTATATGAGGTATAAAGTTATTCAGAAATGATTTAATATGATACGAGGTTACATTTGTCGACAATGGAAAATGAACTGAACATAGAAAATAAGTGAGTTATAGGTGGAGGAAAGTATGTTAATGAAATGGGGAATTAATCCCACACGAATGAAAGTTATGTTATGTCCAAAACCTGTGCTTACCTATGATCTTATGTAAAGGGAATGATCCTTGCCGACTCAACTTTTAAAAATAATGATATTATATTATTTCTGAACAACTACGAATGCATAAGGAATAAGATATGTGCTCAAATGATTTTGAAAGAAAAACGGTTTTACAAGCTAGAGTAATGTTACTGAGTTTTCCACTCATTTTTGGATTTTTCCTGTGTTTTCTATGTTTTCTATTTTTATGGATAATTACAGGGATAATGATGACGAAGCTAACATCAAAGGCAAAAGGATTAAAGGAGTTTACATAGTTGAGGGATTATGGAATCAAGGCTTATGTATTATGAATCATCGAGAGCTGAGACAGATATGTTATTTTATTACTGTAAGGAAGACTGGAGTTGTATAATTTATTGAATTTTCTTATTAAGGAGTATGTTTATTTGTGGGCCCATAACCCACATGTGATTATGAGATTATCTATATGATTGATTCCGCTGCATATGATGAGTAAAGAATGGTTTATCCATGGTTAATTAATTCCGCTGCGAATGACGGGTTAAGTACGTTCCGTTAACGCCAATTAAAAGTCGGGGCGTTACAAATTCAGTACAAATCTTATCCAGCATTAAGAGAAAGTCGAGCACAATACTGAATAAACGCAAGCCTTCTTCCCTTCCAGCATTTCCGTGGAAATAGTCTGCTGTTTTCCTCACCAAATCCGATATTCTTTTTTCTTCTTCTTGTAGCCATGTTACCTCACCTTCTGAATGCTCTACAAAACTTACAAGAGCCTGATAGAATCCAGTCTCTTCCTCAGGAATACCCATCTCATTGTTTAAGAAGTTTTTGTTTTTCTTTATTGACTGACCAAGCTTAGAAACTGTTGACGTAAGCACATCATTGTCCACAATTGCTGCCTTTTTTATATTTTCAAGTTCACTGCTTATACCTGACACAACTTGAAGCCCAAGAGTCTGATACTGTTCTGATGGATCAAAGGTAGGATCCTCAACAGAATCATCAGTCTTCATGCTAGACACACTGCGGTTATCTTTTGCAGCATGCAAAGCTTTCAAGCCTTCTGATCGTATTATCTCTTGCACAACAAAGTGCAACAATGTTGTCTTGCCATCTGTTCCTTTTACATCAGCAAGTTTCAAGAGGGTATCAAGTTTGAATGCTTGAGCCCCCCCTCGATAGGTGCCATCGTTCATACGGTTGCCTGTTTTCAGAACAGCTTCCAAGAGTTTTAGAAATAGTCTACTCTTTTTGAGGTCATCACAAGCCACCTGGAAGATAAAACAGAAATCACATACACCAATTAACTTCCAGGAAAGACCTAAAAATCTACATTTCAAGTATTGTTTTACATTCAGGAAGGCATGATCTATTGAAAGTGAGAAGATCAACAGTTTATTCAGTTATATCTATTATTTGGCGAGGAATAGAACTATTACATCTTATTTCACCCTCTCCAAGACAATTAGGGTATGGAAAATATGGAAGTAAGACCTAAGTTCAACATTAATTTAATATCTCCTAACAAATTCATCACCAAGTTTAAATCCCTCTTACGCATAGAATAAATGATTATGGCCTTCTTACCTCCAATGTAGCAAATGACTCTTTAATATTGGAAACCTCTTCCTTGAACGTCATCATGAACATCAGTGAATCCATCCTTTTGAAAGCAAAGGGGATGTCTACCATTACTTTTAAGAATCTTTCTGCAGGTCCAAGTTGAGAAGTATCACCACTGAATATTCGAAGCTTTAGTACTTCTTCTTGTGTTGGTGCCATTCTCAGCAATGTTTGCAAAAGCTCTGTTGGAAGCTCGTTCCCTAATTCAATGCAGATAACCCAGACTTATTAATTTGAAGAAGAAATAAGATAAGAAAATCATAAACAGGTGACAACAAAGTCAGGAAGCAACAAAATCATATTCTCTGTGGAAGGCATACGCAAGTACAGAATTAACAATCTTATCAAAAACTACAGAAGTAGCACCAAAAGTCCAAGATGGCTGTTTCAAAGGCTTACTTCCTCTAAACGACATCATCGTTTGCAATCAATCTCACAGATGCCTTAACGGCATTATAGGAACTGTCACTGCTTATTAGTCAGTTACGCCATTTCAATTATCAGGGATGGAGTCTTATATGAGAAGGTAGAATTTGTACATGATATATATACCATGTTATTGTTGTTATTTGAATCACTCATTAATGTGCACGGGGAGTTTATGGAAAGTAAGCACTTAATTGGATTAGTTTAATAGATAGTATAGTGTAATAGCTTGACATGTTGTACAGTCTGATTCATGGAGCAATAACATGGCATAAAAGGGATATGCATTGACATGCATTGGTGTCGTGACAACTCCAAGTTCAGCATCACACATTTATAGAAGTATTATATCTAGCAGTGGGAGGAGCCAGACCTCACAGATAAACTAAGTAATTTCAAATGTTACATATAACCCCTTTAAGTAGGAAATGCTGTGTTCCACATACTCTATATGTGCAATGAAATATGCACAGTGAGCCTGTGAGAACTGTGACTACAAGAAAGAAATAGATAAGATTTAGAAGTATGAAATGTGAACCTAACACCTTTCATTGTTTAAAGCAGTGATGAATTCATCACTATTGATAGGAACTAGATAAGACAACATTCTTTTCAGCAAATTGTGCACATATGGTTCATCTTTCTAGTAATAAGTAATGCATTTTATCAGGTAATTGCTTTCTGAGCGTGTTTGAGCGAACTGTATAGTTAATTCAATACATGGACAAATGTAGACGTACGCTAACAATTAAAGTTGAAATGAGGGAAGAAAGATCGAGAGATATACCTTCCAAAAGGGCATCGCGAACTTCCTCTGCTGTTACGTTAAGTGCTTTAAGAAGGATGGATAAGTTTTGAGACTTCTTTGGATCAATAATCTGTATATATTGTGGTTGAGAAGCATCATTTGACTGATTCCTACTCCCAGCATTCCGTTTGTTATCAGGATTATATCCAAACAGAGATTCTATCATCTCTTCGTTGAACCTGAAATCAATGCAGATGTCAATTATTCTGGTGATAACCGTGCTTAAACCAACATAGCAATTTTAATAAATAAATTTTTCTCCCAAAATACATGTAATTGTGAAAATATACTTTCAAAGTAGATCCACAGAGACTTTTAAAGAATCTTACTGGAATGATCCTGATCGAATTTCATCCCACACCATTGACTGCTCAGGGTTACCGACCACTTTATCCCAGAAGAATGGCTTTAGCTTTGTTCTAGGGGCATCAGGATCATTTGTAGGGTCACTACCATCACCAGAATCTGATCGTCCAGGACTTGGAGGTCCTTTACCACCTGCTTTTGGAGGTGCAGGAGGAGGTTTAACACCTTTTGGTGGTGGTGGAGGCTGAGGTTTAGGCTTTGGTGGTGGAGGTGGTGGAGGTGGTGGGGCAGGAGGACTTGCTTTTTCAGGAGTAAGTTTCTGGTAAGACAATCCTTCAGTATTTGTAGATCCATTTTCTGGAATTTCCGCTAGGGGACCGCCAAATCCCTCTTGTTTTAGATTTGAGTTGTTGAAAGATGTATTTCTTCCACCATCCTTAATGTCAGAACTCATTGAAGAGCCTGGCAGATGAATTTTATACGTTAGGAAAAAAATAAGAGCAACTAAAATAAATTCAATTGAGAAAACACACACACAGGAAGAAATGAAAGAGACACTAGATTACCAGAACTCAATGTCAGAAGAGGCCTGTCATCTTTCTGTCCATCTGCAACCCAGCTGTGACCTCTCATTAGGCAACAAAATAACACCAAGGCAAAAATGACAACTGTTCCCGCTATTGATGCAGCAATAGTTATAACTTTGTTTAACTTTTTGTTATGTTCTTCCCTCCCTGAAGTAGCTACTGGAACCTCAACTTTCATAGGTGGTGGTGATGGATAAAGCAAATCAGGTGGTATGATAATTGGGTCGTCAAATACATCTGGTGTTGGACTAGCAGCAGTACTGGAAGCAACTGCATCAACAGTGTCAGAGTATTAACAAAAGATACGAATGGGGATGAGAAAAGCAAATGGATTACAGTCAGAAAGGAAGCAACATTTAAAGAGCTACCTTTGGAATACTTCTCAGCCAGATATCTTCTAGGAAACCTATACTTATGAGAATGCAATTTAGCATTACGAGTACAACCATCTTGTTCACTTAAACCACGAAAGAGATGGTGATTCTTTCTTATACAAGTTTTTGGAGATTGGATTGCAAGGAAGTCAAGGTCCCATGAGGCCTCTGCTTTGACAAAATTATACTTGATCCAATGTTGATTTCACCAGTTTTCAATGACAAATACAAGATGCAGTCCCCGAGTTCTTTCTTCATTTCTGCTAGTTCTTTGGAGCAGCTTTTCTGCATGTATTCTGCCTGAGGAGAGAAATCTATTCAATTTTCAAGTTTAATAATTATACAGCATCATAAATTCATAATGTACATTTGAGAGAAACTGGTGAGAAATATGACAACTAGAATCCGATAAAGAATGTGTTCAAATCCTTAACGCATCTAATATAATCTTTTAAGCAAGACTAATGACAAGTGATTTGGGGTCAGCTAACATGAATAGTCAATTTGTCAAAAGTAAATGAAACATTGTTACAAAAAACAAGTGAATGTGCGATCAAGGGGTGTCGTTCAATGAACCTGCTTCTGTCTGAAATTAGATTTAGATATAACACAGTTTAACACATAATATTTACTACATAGGTATCTACAATATAGAAGAAAGAACAGAATTAATATCTCACCACGACACCACCTAATTTACAACAAGTTGTGGCAGATAACAGGAATTAAACATGGATAAAAGGGAAATATTAGAGTGGTGAACCCCTCAAAAACAAAATCTTACCTCTAAACCCTCCTCCCTCCCCAAATCGCCATTCTCCACCAACCAAAACAACCTTTTCTTTCCTTCTTTCCCATACACCCATTCTCTCTACTCCACACACTACTTTTCCATTCGGACAATAATTTTGCTCGTAAAGAGCAAGTAATTTTTTTTTACAAACACTTCTGAGTAACAAAAACCAGAAAAGAGTAGGCTAACAACAAGACCGCGCTACATAACACAAAACAACCTCATAATCTATAACTACGCACACCAGGAACATTATGCAACTATAACAATCAGATACATATCTTGATTCACATTAGAAAATCCTACTAAATAACTTGTACTTTTAAAGAAAAAAAGTTTCATACATCCATTTTTCATAAAAGTTTAATAAAACCATAATTAGCAATCAGCTAATCAAAACTCGATTTTACAAATAACATACATTACAACAAATCAAACAATCAAACACCCTTCAATTGTTAATCAATACAAAAAACAGGATTTCGAAAATGATTGACATACCCATTGTTTTTTATGCTCCAGTGGACAAGATTCAAATCCATTACCCTGATATATTCTGGTAGAACATTCACCTTCGATGAAATTACAGGCAAAAAGCAAAATTGCTACCAAAATAATGATATAATTGAGTTTTCTCATTTCCATGAATCACCAAATTATTACTATTCCACGCCCATTTCCTTCTTCTCATCTCATCAAATAAAAATTTCTCCTGCACAATATTATCCTAAAATTATAATATGATTCAACAAAAATCATAAAATCAAATTTTCAATAATATTGCATTAAATCATGCCCCCTTTTTGTTCTTGAAGATTCGAAATTCCCAAATTTGAGAACCTACAAAATAAAATGAAATCAAATGAATAAATCCAAAGATTGTGAGATTGAAAATGTGAAAAAATTAAGAATTTGCACAGAACTTTACCTGAATGAGCTAAAAGGGGTTCAAAATTGTAACATATAACAGAATTATAAAGAAATAAAAGTTATGAATTGTTTGTTGTTTTTGTGAAATGCTGTTCAAGTAACGTTTTTCTCTGGGTAAAAAAAAAAAACAAAAACATATAAAGAGAAAGTGGGAATGGAGTCTGGAGTTCAATTCCACCTCTTTGGCTCCCTCCATTTTCTCTCTCCTGGTAGACGTGCCGAGGACTACGTAGAGACATACACCCATTTGGCCATTTCTACATTTTCGCTTTTACAGTCTGACTCTGATGGGCTCTTTTTAGAGGCATTTTAAAGGGAGGAAATATTGGTATATAATAGGGGCATGATAGTAACTCAATATAAGGAAAAGGTGATTGGATCACATATTATTACTTTAAGTTTCTGGTTTTAATCGTATCACTATAGTCAATTTAATACCATTACAACTATTATTATACCATTACACTCCAATGGCATAATTTCACATCCCAGTGGTATATCTATCAGCTTCAAAAATATACCATTGTAACAATCTTTAGTGTAATTTTAACTATTTACAGTACTATTGTAATAACAATGATACATTTCACATCTCAGTGGTACTAATGTTAATTTTTAAAATATTTACGAATTATCATGTTATGTACCAATAAATTCATAACATTCCTCCATTTCTACTTCCTCCTCTTCTTATATTAATTTAAATGTTCTAAAGATTGGCACGGGTTGGGTTGGGTCGGGTTGGAAAGGCCATTGTGGTGTATCTCATTCTCAAGTAAGTTGTGTTTGAAACAGAATAGAAAAATGATGTTATGTTAAATTTGTGCTGATTTTTCAAAACGGAGCTCATTACACAACCCTACCTACATGTCGTGTGGTACTAAATCGAGCCAGACTCAGTTACCTATATTAACAAACTATGTTTATATCAACAATAAAAAAACATATTTCTTTCATCATCTTCCTTTAAACTCACGCACAGGAGACCATTTGCTTAAAAGAAAAGGCAGAGTATAAATGTACAATAAACTTGCTTCTTCTTCCTCTATCAACATTACCAACAATCCCTTCTTTCATAAACACCACAGGATGCTCGACGGCGGTTTTGCCACCAAATTTAAAGAAAACCCTAAGAATATATAAATTAAGGGAATGGTTAACCTAAATGGTAGGTATTGTCGAGGGTACCTGAGTTTTAATAATGGAGCATCTAGAACTTGATGAAAGCTTCGGTTTGGTGGGTTTTGAAGACAGTTAAAGAAGGTAATAAAGACCATTTAATTATGAAATTGCTCATAACAGGATTCTTTTGGTGGTTCATTGTGATAAGCGGCGGTTGTAGTGGTGGCAAAGAAGCGGACATCGAGCTCCATTGTGAAGCATATCTTCATGGTTGAAGGCTTGACGCTCTAATGTTATTGAATTTAATTACAATATTATCCATAAAAAACTAACGAAAATGACTTTTATACTCGTACATAAACAAAAGTTGTTTACATATATAATGGGATGTTGACGACGGATAAAACCTAGGTCGTTGGAAACTAGATTTCCCGGTTAAAACAAAATTTATGAATCTAAACCCAACCCAAGGTATAGGGCAAGTCTAGGTCGAATCCAAAGGAAGGCGGTTTTTGCTAAAGTCTAAGCTAAGCTATTCCGAAGGTTAATTGAGGGTTGGTCTAACAAGTCTAACAACGTAATTAAACGATTACTAGACAGATATAAAGAATGCTAGGGAGTCGGGATTCACATGCACTCATGATACGCACGTTAATTGGGAAATAAATCGATCAAACATACAATACGAGGGAAAGCAAGAAATGCAATCAAAATCACTCAACAGGCTATTTCCTAGGGTCAAGCTAGATGTCTACAAATGACTTCAAAGGAAAATCGCAAATTAAGATTAATCGATAATAATGGTTTCCAAATCAATTGTTTGTGTCATTGAAACCTATTATGCAATCTAGCACG
The DNA here is from genome assembly GCF_948465745.1 of Chenopodium album. NCBI lineage: Eukaryota > Viridiplantae > Streptophyta > Magnoliopsida > Caryophyllales > Amaranthaceae > Chenopodium > Chenopodium album. Next base: position 12,704,397 of record NC_137850.1, read on the forward strand.
ATAGTTGAGGTTGATCACTCCTCAAGATATCAAACACATGCACAAATTTCACTAACCAATTTAATCACAATGATGATCAATCAAGTTTCCCCAATTAATCATAAATTATCACTCATACATGCTTCACCCTATCCTTAACAAGTAAACTACTCACTACTCATTGCAAATTCAAACAACAAAGCTAATCTAATCACAAATTTCATCATCATCATAGTAATCAAAATATGCTCAAACTTATCAAAAATCAAATCAACTAAACAACAAGTAATTCAATCAAATTCAAAAATCAAACATCAAATTGCATTGAAAAGTAAAGAATTCTTACAAAGCTTTGATCAAAATCAAAGAGGTAGAAGATTGGAAGTAGCATTCATCATTATCACCAAGTTTCTCTCTCTAAAATCTAAGAACAATCATCAAAATCTAGAGCTTTTCTCTCTAAAACGTCATCAAAAACTAATTCTAATTCTATTTTCTCATTCATTCTCTCTCTAAAAAATGAAGGAAATCTATACATAGTAAAGCTAACTAAGAAGAAGTTAGTTAGACGTCCAAAAGAGACCTCAAAAGGCGCGGCCTCTCACTCCATAGCGCGACCGCAACAAAATGGGTATGGAAACAGGGAGGAGAGAGTGCGCGTCCGCTCTTGGCTCGCGCGCGGCCGCGCCATGCACCTACGCGGTCGCTCCTCCTACGCGCTCTCCCACGCCATGGTAACAGGGCAAGTCTTCTTGTGCGGCCAAAATTGACCCCGTGAGCTCCAGATGAGGCATGATGATATAGGCAGTTTCTAGGAGCCATCTTGGTGGGTTCAACACCGCCCCTTCACGTCCACGTGGTATGAGGGCGCATCCTTGAAGCATTGACTCTTGCACATCTTTGCTTTTGGGCTTCTAAAGGAGGGACTGGGACATATCTTTAGCTTGAAAACCTCTAGAGAAATGCCATTGAGCTTCTCAAACATCACCAACTTCCTATAATCAAAGAAAAGAAAACAAGTAAAGAAGAAAATGCAAAATAAACTAGGAAAATAAGAAAGCAACTAAAGAAAATGCAAAGTAAAGAAAATACAAGTAAAACTAGAGATAAGGAGATAAAAGAGATGCAAAAGTCATGTAAAATCATCCTAAAAGAAGCTAAATGAGTGCCATAAATGACACTCGTCAAACTCCCCCAAGCTAAACTTTTGCTCGTCCTCGAGCAAAACAAAGCAAGAAGAAATAGGATGAAAGACTTATTCAAACAAAGAAAAGAAAGAAAGAGATAAGAATATACACTAAGACTCACTTTCGTAGGAATCACGGTTGTTTTTAGCTACAACAAGCCCTTTAAACCCCAAAGTCGCCAATGAGGACGAGTGAGGTCTCGTAAGGGTATCCTAAGAGTTTAACCCATAACTTTTGGTAAAAATGAGGCAAAATCATAGAAAGAAAGTAAAATCAAAAATTTAAACAAATAGCTTTTGACATGGACTTTTGCAAATGATCAAATGCAAGTGAATAAACAATTTTCTATATGATAGGGGTATGCATGTTCCAAGATATTTAAGGTTGATTGAAACATAAGATATGCTAAGCGTAGAGAACTAATGAGGCACAATCCACTTTCGTCCCAACCATTCTTGCCGCGTTCTCCCAATTAGCTTCAAATCTACCTTTAGTGAGCATCTCAATGGTTCCTCGAAGGAACCGGAAAAGAAAGAAATTTGAGGCTACTCGACATCTTGACTATTACATACCGCTCTATAAGCTTGACCTACATCTCCTTGCACCGACTTGTGACTCAACCACAAAGGTCAAAAGGTCTTGAAAAGGGTTGTAATGTAAGGGCGAGAAGGGTGAGGGTAGGCTAAAATTTGAAATTTGGTGGTATACCTAAATTGTGAAGCAAAGATTGGCCAAATCTCAACACCAAAACCAAGTAATCACCAAACAAAAACACCAACACTCCTAAGCTTATTCAAAGCCAAAATCACAATCATATGTACAAAAAGCATAAGAACGCTTTCCCCCAAGCCAAAATAAAGCATTATCTTCAATGCTTAGGGAGAAAACCACTCACATCAAAATATTTTTTGAACTTTTTTCATTTTTTTTCCACATATTTTCACTTTTGTCAAAGCTTATTGAATTTGCTTAGCTTTTTCTCAAGTATATCAATTTTTCATTTTTGAAATTTATTGTCCTTGCCGCTTTTAATTATGGACGGCTTTTTCAACTTGCATTTGCTTTTTATTCATAAAATATTCACAACATAAACTTGCTTACATTGAAAGAACCAAATATTCATTCTCATCCACCAAAACTTCAACAATAGAGACCAATGCTTCACAAAAGCCAAAGATGGGAAAAAGAATGAAACAAAGGGCTCAAAAGCTAAAGACGTGGCTTGAAAAGAAGGGTATAAGGGTCAAATGGTTAGCAAGAAAGAAAATGTAAACCCAAAATAAAGAAGAGAAAACTATCCTAGAAAAGGAAAATAACCACCCCGAAAAGATGCCTTTGTCCTTCCTAAATGGCTCGGTCGCGATCTCGGGAGATGAAAGTCAAATTCTAGATAAAGTATACAATAGCCAAGGATCTATGTGCCGCTCAATCAAGAAATGTTGAAAGCAAGAAGAAATAAAACCTCACATTGTTGTAGCAAAAACTCACTATTAGCTTCAAATCCACTAAAGGGAGTAACTCCATATTACTACAAACTAATAGAATCCGGCTTTAAGGCCCCAAAAAGTCTAAACCGCTACCTTAGCATAACCTATCCTATAATCAACCAAAGATACTCTCAAAACATGCACACCGATACGACATAGGAAGTTATTCATTCAAATGCAAAAGCTCGGATGGTATTATGTCCAAATACAAAAGCTGAATAATTAAAAAGAAAACAAAGCCTCAAAATCTGTTTATCGTTTCATATTTGGAAGAAAAATAGAGAACAAGAGGGAAAAAGAAAAGAAAGAAAGAAAAAGGAAAGGAAAAGAAAAAGAAATGCGCAAGAATGCAAGCAAGACATGTAAAACCCAATCCACATACAAGCGGTCATTCGGCAACATCGCCAATGACCCCAAACACTCTAAGGTGTTACAAGGCAAACATCCTCGAACAATCAACTCATCCTAGACTAAACCTATTCTAAGGAAACAAGAAAGTAAAAGAGAAAGAAGAAATAGAAAGGTCTCACCGAGTACTCCAAGCAAAGCTAATGAATATAAACACGAAGAAACATAAACCTCCATGATACTCAATAAGCAAAAGCAAGGATAACATTCCAAGTGAGAAAATAAAAAAAAAACTATATACAAAAAGAAATTGTTAGTAACTTCCAAACAAAAATTCAAAACATCTAAATTGAGATGAACATGATCATAAAACCAGAGAAGCATAAACATATAGTAGAGAGAAAAATCATCCATCCAGAAAACAATCAATCAGCAAGAAAACAACGATCAATCAACAAACCAACATCATAACATCATCATCAGAAAACACCCACCAACATCATACAAAGAGGGTGAGCAACATTCATGAGCCCTATGACCACATAAAAGAGGGTGAAGACCAACAATGGTGATAGCAAAATAGTAGCACAATCAAGCAAAATCATAGCATCACAACTTCATAAATTCACCAATAACCATCATGAATGCAAAATTTGGGGTCATAAAATAGGGAAATTTGAATCACCATTAAAGAGTACATCATAACATTCAAATTCAACTACACAAAACAAGGTGTGAAATTTATCATGAAATTCAATTAAAATAGAGAATTCATACCTTGAGTGATGTTCTAATTCAAATGAAATGGAGAACTAAGTACAACTTCAAGCTAATAACCACAAACTTTGAAGTTTCAAAAACATCAATCACCAATACCCAAATTCTCAATTTTGGAGAGAGTAAATCAATTTCAAAGCATAAAAGTGAGAATTTGAAGTAATTATCAACTAAGAAAATTGAAAAATGATGTTTATATAATGAAATATAGCAACCAAAATAGAGAGAATGCTTGAACACTACTAAGAAAATTTAAAGCAAAATGAAATAGGAGAAAGAGAAAAGAGAAAGGAGTGCGCTTAAGGGGAACGCAGTAGGGGTGCGCGCCCGCGCCAACCCTATGCGCGCCTGCGCAGGGCACCTGCACGCCCGCTCCAGTCGCGCGCGCGGCCGCTCCATCATGGGTTGCTTATGCTCATGCAATTTTTGGTGCGCACACCGGCACACACAACATCCATGATGATGATCAACACGAACATAGGCAGTTTCAAAACCCATTTCTAGTGGGTTCAACATCCACAATTCATGTGCCCACTAACTTGAACCCACCAAAGCTTAATTCTTCTCAAACCTTCCAATAAGCACAAGGATACTTCAACTTCAAAATTTGCTACCAAGATTGTTGGGAAGCCAACCTCCATCATCTCAAAACTACCTAAAATCACAACAAACAAAGAAAAGAGGTTAGTTCATAAGCATCAAGAAGAAAGATAAAATCAAAAGGAAAATGGAAAGAAAGTTAGAAAGTCGGGTCGCCTCCTGAGAGGCGCTTGTTTAACGTCATTAGCTTGACGTTCTCCACCCCTTCTCAGGGGGGTCAAAGAGAATTATTCTATGAACAAGGCCAACAAAAACACCATCATAATACTTCTTGAGCCGGTGGCCATTTACTTTGAAAGGAGATGATGAATCCATTGAAGAAATTTCCACAACTCCATTAGGAATGACTTCTTGCACCATGAAAGGATCACTCCATCTAGACATGAGCTTTTCGGGGAACAACTTCATCTTGGAATTGTAGAGGAGAACCTTGTCACCAACACAAAACTCCTTTTTTCTCGATGAGCTTGTCATGAGCTTCCTTAGAACGTACTTTATAGGTGCTATAGCACAATCATATGCATCAAGGCGAAGCTCCTCTAACTCATTAAGATCTAACCACCGTTGCTCTCCCGCACTTGCTAAATCAAAGTTGATTTTCTTGATCGCGCAAAGAGCACGGTGTTCAAGTTCCACCGGAAGATGGCAAGACTTGCGATAGACAAGAAAATATGAAGTGGTGCCAATAGGGGTCTTAAATGCCGTTCGATATGCCCACAAGGCATCATCAAGTTTGTCCGCCCAATCTTTTCTATTTCTAGTAACCGTCTTCTCTAGAATCAACTTGATTTGACGATTTGACACCTCAACTTGACCACTTGTTGAGGATGATAAGGAAGACCAAAACGTTGATGAACCCCATGCTTCTTTAACATCTTCTAAAGAGCATTATGCACAAAATGTGAGCCATTTTCACTAATCACCGCCATGGGAACACCGAACTTTGGGAAAATGATCTTCTTAAACAATTTCATCAGTACCTTGTGGTCATTTGTTGGAGGAAATAGCCTCAACCCATTTTGACACATAATCCACCGCCACAAGGATGTATTAATTCCCATAAGAAAAAGGAAACGGTCCCATAAATCAATACCCCAAACATCAAATACTTCCAACTCAAGGATTGGTTGTTGAGGCATTTCATTGCGTTTTGAGATGTTCCCGGTACGTTGACATCGATCACATGTCTTGACAAAACCCCATGTGTCATTAAAGTGATGATGCCACCACAACCCACTTTGAAGAATCTTAGTGGCGGTTTTAGAAACACCTATATGACCACCACTAGGATCCGAATGACACATTTTCAACACACTTGGCACCTCCTCATTTGGAACACAATGTCTAAGCAAGCCATCGATTCCTCTTTTGTACAAGATGGGATCATCCCACAAATAATGCCTAGCTTCTCTCTTGAGCTTCTTCTTTTGATTTTTGGAGAATGAAGGCGGAAACTCCCCACATGCAAGATAGTTTACCAAGTCGGCAAACCATGGAAGCTCTTTCACATAAACGACATACAAGGAGTCATCAAGCAACCTATCTTCAATTAGAGAACCATCATCTTGGATTTGAGAATCTTAAAGGCGAGAAAGATGGTCCGCCACAACATTTTCCGCTCCTTTTTTTATCTCTAATCTCAATGTCAAAAGTTTGAAGCTCGAGCACCCAACGGATCAACCTTGGCTTGGATTCCTTCTTGAAAAAGAGATATTTGAGAGCTGCATGATCTGTGAAGAGAATAGTCTTAGACCCTAATAAGTAACTACGGAACTTCACAAAAGCATGCACTATTGCCAAGAATTCCTTCTCTGTTGTTGTATAGTTCCTTTGAGCTCTATTAAGGGTCTTTGACATATAGTATATGACATGAAGCTTTTAATCCACCCTTATACCTAAAACTCCTCCAATGGCCGTGTCACTAGCATCACACATCAATTCAAAAGGCAAATCCCACCTCGGGGCTTGGACAATGGGAGTAGAGATCAAAGCTTTTTTCAACTTGTTAAAAGCCTCCAAGCATATATCATCAAACACAAATATGGCATCTTTTTGAAGAAGATCATTGAGAGGTTTTGCAATAAGAGAGAAATCCTTGATGAATATTCTATAAAACCCAGCATGTCCCAAGAAAGATCTCACTCCTTTCACATTAATCAGAGGTGGAAGCTTCTCAATCACTTCAATCTTTGCTTTGTCCACCTCTATGCCCTTGTGAGAGATCTTGTGACCAAGGACAATGCCCTCCTCAACCATGAAATGACATTTCTCCCAATTCAAAACCAAATTCACCTTCTCACATCTAGCCAAACATTTCTCAAGATTCTCAAGGCATGCCTCAAATAAAACTCCACCTACCGAAAAATCATCCATAAACACCTCCATTTCCTCTTCCAACATATCTCCAAATATGCTCATCATACATCATTGGAAAGTAGTAGGGGCGTTGCAAAGCCCAAATGGCATTCTCCTATAGGCAAAAGTTTCATATGGACAAGTAAAAGTTGTTTTCTCTTGGTCATTTGGGTGAATAGGAATTTGGAAAAACCCGAAATATCCATCAAGAAAGTAATAGTACTTGTGCCTTGTTAGTCTTTTAAGCATTTGATCAATAAAGGGAAGGGAAAAATGATCCTTTTTGGTGGATGTGTTTAGACGTTGATAGGGCTATACACATTCGCCATCCCGTAACTGTCCTTATAGGGATGAGCTCACCTTTCTCATTCTCTACAACGGTCATTCCTCCTTTCTTTGGGACAACATGAACCGGGGAAACCCATCTAGAGCTAGAGATGGGGAATATGATTCTCGCATTCAATAGCTTAATGATTTCCTTCTTAACTACCTCCCCCATTTAAGGGTGTAGCTTTCGTTGTCTTTCAATGCTAGGTGAGGAGCCCTCCTCAAGAGTAATGTGGTGTGAACATAAAGTCGGGCTTATCCTTTGAGGTCATCAATTGTATAGCCCAAAGCACCTGGGTGCTTTCTCAAAACACCACATAACTTTTGAGCTTGACTTTCACTCAAAGAGGAACTAACAATGACGGGATAGGTAGAATTGGGGCCTAAGAATTCATACCCAAGGTGGGATGGTAGAGGTTTGAGCTCTACAATCGGCACAACTTTACTTTCCTTGGTTGAGGCCACTTGCAATGCATATTGGATTGAAATTCCCATGCAAATGTGATCATCACTCTCCTCCATGCTCTCATCAATGACTCCTTCAAAGAAAGTCATTTCTTTGCCATGCTCACTTATCTTTTCTTTGTTCAACAAAACACACTCAAGTGGATCATCAGAGGTGAGCAAGTGCTCATGCATAGAATTCACAATATCATCTAAGATTTCAACTCTCATGCAATTTTCAAGTGAAGAAGAAGGATATTTCATGCTTTCATTCAAATCAAATTCAATAACTTCTTCTCCAACTTTGAGAGAAATCTTAGCAATTTTAACATCAATCATGGCACCCGATGTTACAAGAAAGGGTTTACCAAGTATGATAGGAATATTGGAATTCTTATCCATTTTAAGAACAACAAAATCAACCGAAATTAAAAAATTTCCTACCCTCAAGGGAACATCTTCTACCTTACCTTTTGGAATCTTAATTGATCTATCGGCTAATTACAAGGTAATGTTGGTAGGCAAATGTTCTCCTAGCTCAAGTCTTTGATAAACCGAATATGGCATAAGGCTAACACTAGCTCCTATGTCACACAAGGCGTTATCAATTTGCATCTTATAAATAACACAAGGGATAGAAAAGTTTCCGAGGTTCTTCAACTTGGGCGGCATCTTGTTCATAATGATTGCACTACAATTCTCGGTCAGGCTAACCGTTTTCGCTAAATCACAAGTTCTTCTTCCACTTAAGATGTCCTTAAGGAATTTTGCATAATTCGGCATTTGGTCAATGACATCGGTAAATGGAAGGGTAAGATGAAGTTGCCTAAGCATCACTATGAATTTGCCAAATTGTTCATCTAACTTGTGCCTATTAAACTTTTGGGGGTATGGGAGCTTAGGCTTGATAACTTCTCTCACTTTTTCTTTTTCTATTTCAATTGGTTTCTCAACCACATCCTCATTCAAAGAGCTTTTTCCTTCCTCATCTTCAACCAAAACTTCCTTAGGACTCTCCTTAGCCTCACTCTTTTTGGGCTCTACTACACTCTCAAGAATCCTACCACTCCTTGTCACTATGGCATTAATTGGCCTCTTAGGATCTACACCTTGAGATGGTAGTGAAGAAGGGCTAGCATGCTCTTTCAAAACATTTTCCAATTGAGAAATTTGATTCTCCAACATCTTACTATGAGCCATCATGTCATTAAACTTCTTATCACTAGATGACATGTAAGTGTTCAACACCTTGATTTGATTCTCAATGACATCCTCCAAACTACCTCTTGAAGGAGATGATTGGGCATAAGAACTATCATTTTGACCTTGAGCCTTTGGAGTAAAACCGGGTGGGGAACCCCTATGATTATTGTTTTGAAAATTGCCCCTATTTTTGTTACTCCAATTGCCCATACCTTGATTTTGGCCACCTTGGTTATGATTACCATAATTTTGATTATGGTTCCCATATCCTTATCCTTGGTTTTGACCACCATAACCTTGGTGGTTAAAGTTGCCTCGGAAACCTTAGTTTCCTTGGTTTCTATAACCCCCATTGTGGTTAAAATTATCAAAATTCCCATTATGATAGTTCCTATTCCCATTATTTCTTTGACCATCAAATCTAGGTCCAAAATTGTTATTAGACACATAGTTCACATATTCATTCTCATTGCCAATATAATCATCACATCTATTAAAAGCAGCGTTAGGACAATTTGAAGCATCATGGTCACATGATTCACACAAATCACAAAACATATAACCACTAGACATGTTTCTAGAAGAGGGAAGGGGATTTAAGTTAGGAAATGTACCTCTCCCCTTATTTTGGGAGGGAAGAATCGGTGCAAGAGAAGAAGCACTCTCAAGTTTGGCCTTGATAGAGGTCATTTCCTTTCCTAATTCCGAGATTTGTGAAGACAAGTTGTTGATGGCATTTATGTGATCAACCAAATACACCGAAGCACCACTTTTACTTGTTGTTTCACGTTCATTATCTTGCCAATCCATATAATGCCTCACTATATCTTCAATGACATCCACCACTTCCTCCTCCGTCTTGTTCATTATTGGTCCTTTGGCCCCCGCATCAAGACAAGATTTTCCTCGAGGGCTTAGACCTCCATAGAATATTTGAATGACTTGATAGGTAGGAATACCATGGTGTGGGAACTCTCTTTGATACTCCTTATACCTTTCTCATGCCTCATAAAGACTTTCATTAGGCTTTTGCTTAAAGCTTTGAATGAGAGCTCTCGCTTCGGCCGTCTTCTTTTGTGGATAGAACCGAGATAGAAATTCCTTAGTCACTTCATGCCATCTTCTCAAAGAATTTGGCTTCACCTCCTTGTCTAACCACTCTAAGGCACGTCCAATAAGAGAGAAGGGGAAAAGTTTGAGGCGAATAAATTCTTGAGAAACTCGTTCACCTTGATTGTGTTGCAATATTTCTCGAATTCCTTAAGATGATTGAGGGGAATTTCATGCTTTGCACCACTCTATTGACGCCTTTCTATCAAAGTTATCATTGCCGGTCTTATCTCGAAATCGGTTGCCGGTGTCGTAGGTAGACCAATCCCACTCTAATACCTATAGGCTCCCGGAACTCCTAGTTCCTTCAATGCCACTCTTGAATTTTCTCCCATGCTTTAAATGACAATAGAGAACGATCACGTGCTCTATGTACACAATCTCAAAAGAAACAATTAGTAGCACGGCTACAAATGTAGCCTAAAAGAAAGAAAATCTTTTTGTATTTTTCAAATAAATGGAATAGACTCAATTAACAATAGCAATCACCATGCCTTCCCCGGCAACGACGCCATTTTTGACGGCGGATAAAACCTAGGTCGTTGGAAACTAGATTTCCCGGTCAAAACAAAATTTATGAATCATAACCCAACCCAAGGTATAGGGCAAGTCTAGGTCGAACCCAAAGGAAGGCGGTTTTTGCTAAAGTCTAAGCTAAGCTATTCCGAAGGTTAATTGAGGGTTGGTCTAACAAGTCTAACAACGTAATAAACGATTACTAGAAAGATATAAAGAATTCTAGGGAGTCGAGATTCACATGTACTCATGATACGCACGTTAATTGGGAAAGAAATCGATCAAACATACAATGCGAGGGAAAGCAAGAAATGCAATCAAAATTACTCAATAGGCTATTTCCTACGGTCAAGCTAGATGTCTCTACAAATGACTTCAAAGGAAAATTGCAAATTAAGATCAATCGATAATAATGGTTTCCAAATGAATTGTTTGTGTCATTGAAACCTATTATGCAGTCTAGCACGATAGTTGAGGTTGATCACTCCTCAAGATATCAAACACATGCACAAATTTCACTAACCAATTTAATCACAATGATGATCAATCAAGTTTCCCCAATTAATCATAAATTATCACTCATACATGCTTCACCCTATCCCTAACAAGTAAACTACTCACTACTCATTGCAAATTCAAACAACAAAGCTAATCTAATCACAAATTTCATCATCATCATAGTAATCAAAATATGCTCAACTTATCAAAAATCAAATCAACCAAACAACAAGTAATTCAATTAAATTCAAGAATCAAACATCAAATTGCATTGAAAAGTAAAGAATTCTTACAAACCTTTGATCAAAATCAAAGAGGTAGATGATTGGAAGTAGCATTCATCAACATCACCAAGTTTCTCTCTCTAAAATCTAAGAACAATCATCAAAATCTAGAGCTTCTCTCTCTAAAACTTCATTAAAAACTAATTTTAATTCTATTTTTTCATTGATTCTCTCTCTAAAAAATGAAGGAAATCTATACATAGTATAGCTAACTAAGAAAAAGTTAGTTAGACGTCCAAAAGAGACCTCAAAAGGCGCGGCCTCTCACTGGCATAGCGCGGCCGCAACAAAATGGGTATGGAAACAGGGAGGACAGAGTGCGCGGCCGCTCCTGGCTCGCGCACGCCCGCGCCATGGGAACAGGGAAAGTTTTCTTGAGCGGCCGAAATTGACCCCGTGAGCTCCGGATGAGGCATGATGATATAGGAAGTTTCTAGGAGCCATCTTGGTGGGTTCAACACCGCCCCTTCACGTCCACGTGATATGAGGGCGCATCCTTGAAGCCTTGACTCTTGCACACCTTTGATTTTGGGCTTCAAAAGGAGGGACCGGGACACATCTTTAGCTTGAAAAACCCCGAGAGAAATGCCATTGAGCCTCTCGAACATCACCAACTTCCTAGAATCAAAGAAAAGCAAACAAGTAAAGAGGAAAATGCAAAATAAACTAGGAAAATCAAGAAAATAAGAAAGCAACTAAAGAAAATGTAAAGTAAAGAAAATACAAGTAAATTTAGAGAAAAGGAGATAAAAGAGATGCAAAAGTCATGTAAAATCATCCTAAAAGAAGCTAAATGAGTGCCACAAATGACACTCATTAGATGTTAACTTGTATTTTCTCTTACTAAACTTGGTGGGGAAAGAAGTATCCTTATGATAATTTTTGTTGGTTATAAAAAAAAGAAAATGCGTTCTGGGCGCAAGTCAGCCGTCCTTTTATATTACTATTTTTAAACTCATGCTAACTGTTGAAAATTATATAATGTTAATTTATGGTCCATGATTTAGTAGCATGTCGCAAGTGTCATGTTTGGTAGTTCAAAGTCGGCCAATGCCCACCTTTAGTTTATATAAAACTAGGTTAGTACCCTTGCGACTCACGAATTTAACCAAAAACAATTGCGGAAAGTTGTACGTATATTATTAACAAAAAGTTTCTTGATAAGGGATGAGATATGATAAGATGAGATAAAATAGAGGAAAGAGAGTTAAGCTTGGTTGATATTAAAAGCACTCTTGCAATCTTTTGGGAAAAGAAAATAGTAAAACCAATTTATTTTTTCTCAGCACATCTCTATATAAATAAAAAAGCATGATTACCCAAAAAAATATGACAGAAAAATCATATTATACAAATATTCTTGTAAAAGATTTTGGCAAGAAAAGTTATGAACTATAACATATTTTGAATATAAATTTAGTTAATTGTATATACAAATATATCTATGATATTCATGTTTTATATGTTATTTTATCCCCCGTCCCACGGTCATTTATATGCATATTTGAGCTCTTCGGAGCTACTTTTAGTACTAATGTGTGGTTTCTAGTGTTTTGTAGAGTTGACATTTATTTTGTAGGAATTTCCCGGATTTGTAGGCAATTTCTATGGTTTTCCGGCCACTACGAGATATTGGAGCTTGTAGCATATTCATGACCATTGATCGTAGCCCAAGACCGATCATATCGGTGATTAAGGGCTTGGTTTGTGGAATTAGTCCGAGCAATGGACCAAGAAGAAGTGTTGGGCCTTGACAATTGAAGCCCAAAAGAAGTTGAAGAGAAGCTTAAGGAACGGCCAAGAGAAAAGCCAGGCCCGATCGGGTGGCCATTGGCTCGATCGGGGGGCTTCCCAGAAATGAGCATTCGAGGAAAAAGGCGGGCCCGATCGGGCGACCCTTCGCCAGATCGGGCGCGCGTAATTTTAGGCGGCTTAGGAGTTTTTCGTTTTGGCTAATTTCGAGCTTAGAATTAACACTCTTTTGTAATCTTTCTTAGTTATGTTTTTCATTATTCTCTTTCATACTCAAAACTTTAGAGAGATTTTAGTTGGTGATTATTGTTAACTCAAGTTTTCCCCTTTTAGTACAATTTCATATTTCCTTCCTTCAGTATTTTTTCTTCTCTCCTTTATTGTTTATTTTCTTGCTTTAATCTTAATCATGTCTTTTTCATATGCTTTAATTAGTTTAGATTTAATTAGGAAAATTTAAAAAATACCACCATGTATAGTAGTCAATTTTGACATTACCACCTAAGTTTTTTTTTAATCTTACCACCTAGTTTTTTCCAAAACCTTTTAAACTCCCACCACTTTTGCAAGTGACGGCATCATGGGTCCCACTTTTGGTTATTCCTTATCTTTCCCTCTCTCTTCCCTCGAATAAAAATTGGACAATTAAACAAGTAATTGTGACTGATTTAATTGTGTTTTCGTCACAAGACAAAGGAAAACAGGGGAATTCGAGGGAAGAGAGAGGGAAAGAGAGGGAAAAACCAAAAGTGGGACCCATGATGACGTCACTTGCAAAAGTGGTGGGAGTTTAAAAGGTTTTGGAAAATACTAGTTGGTAAGATTAAAAAAAAAACTTGAGGTGGTAATGTCAAAATTGACTACTATACATGGTGATAATTTTCAAATTTTCCATTTAATTATGTGTGAGTAGTTTAATTCTAGGGTTCTTGGGGGATCCATAATTAATATGAAGGGATAATTTGTTATTATTGATTATTGATATTGCATGATAATTTCTTATTGGATTGTATAAATTCTTTACAATTGGATTATGAATCGAGTAGATGTGATTTTATTGTAAAAGTATAACAATATTGAATTAATGAATTGAGCATATGTTAATTTGATATTAAAGGCTATTTTCAATTGGAACTTAGATCTAGTAAATTGCGAGAGCCTATTAGATCTATGTTGATTAATAAATTACGAGAGCCTATTAATCATGTTATTTGTGCAATGTTGATTATTGATTGCTTTGTTTTATCCCGGAATATTAATTATTGGTGAACTTGTGACCTTAGGCCTTTTATTAATTGATTTTCTCCTATTCTTAATCTTCGTAGTTTAATTCCCTTTTAATAAAAACAATTTTGGTTACTTAATAGTTTAGATTATATTAATTAATTAGGAATAGAAAGACTAGTTTCCTTGAGGATTCGACTCTACTTCCCTATCTACTTTAGTTAGAGGACTTAGGTAATACTTTTGATTAGGTGATACGACTTTAGCTTATCAAAATTTGGCGCCGTTGTCGGGGAAACGGTTTTATTTTTATTTCTATTCGTTTTTGTAGTCTAAATGATTTTCTCCCGTCTCAGAGAACGCATGTTCTTTGAGACAATTTTCTCATATTTGTTTGTTCAGTTCTATTTTTATGCACAGGGGTTCTAGATCAGGTTACATTCCATTCGATCCTGAAATCGAACGATCTTTTCATAGACAGAAGAATCTTTACAAACAGGTGTGAGACACTTCCGAAGGTAATCCACCTTTGGAACCCCCATCTAATTCTAGCGATTCGGAAGCTTCTTCAGAACCTGAATCAGAGATGACGACACCACCACCTTCCCCACCTCGCAAGCTCAGCGATTATTCGCAGCCGACCCTGACAGATTTTCCACATCTTACTCCAACTCCAACTCTTAATGGGGTACAATTTGAGATCAAACCTCAGTTTATCACGATGATTGAAAGAAAGCAATTTAGTGGAGCTAAGGGTGAAGACCCTAATCTTCATGTTGCAGATTTCTGTCAGTATTGCAATACCATTACGCAAGCTAGGGTCACACAAGACCAAATTAGGAAGATTCTTTTTCCCTTTTCTTTATGTGGAAAAGCTAAATTGTGATTTAATGGTTTAAATAGAACTACACTTGGTATTACTGACTGGGAGACACTTGCTTTGAATTTTTATAACAAATACTACCCTGCAGAGAGGACAGCTTTGTTGAGAAGTGCAATTCAGAATTTTGCCCAAGAGTGAGATGAATAGGGAATGTCCCCATCATAATTTAGCACAGTGGCAGTTGATTCAAGCCTTTTACAATGGGCTTGGAAATTCATCTAGAACAATTCTAGACTGTGCATCCAGTGGGAGGTTTATGAATCTTAATGTTGATGATGCAGGTCAAGTTATCGAAGATATGGCAATTCACAATTCCCAATATGGGAATGTTAGAGGTTTTGCTAACAAAGGGAAACATAATGTTGATTTCGTATCCTTTGTGTAGGCTTAATTAACATCTATTTGCAAAAAATTAGATAATCTTAGTACTGCTATTCCTAATTCTGTAGCTAATGTTTCTGCTGTCAATAATACTAATGAAGGTTTTTGTGAAAATTGTGGAATTGTACGACATTGGGAGCAAGATTGTAGGAGTTCTATGGAGCAAGTTAATGTCTTCCAAACCTATAGGAAAAATAACCCATACTCCAACACTTATAATCGTGGCCTCCGGAACCATCCATATCTTTCTTACCGGAGAACCAATGTGCAAAATCCTTCACCTCCACAACAACCACAATAGCCACCACCACCACAGCAGAAATATTACCGTCCCAACTCTAGAAAGAAACCCCAATCACAAACTCCTCCATCTCCTGACCCTGCCTTGTCAGAAATTAGAGGGATGTTAGAAAACATGCAAAAGCACATGGAGAGTAGAGATGCTCAAATTGATTCAATTTTAGCCCATAATAAAATTGTGGATAATCAGATTGCACAACTTTTCTTTTACTCTACAAACTCGCCAGCAGGGAGTCCTACCATTGCAGCCAGTACAACCCACTGATCATGCTAATGCAATTATTCTAAGGAGTGGTTCACACAATAATGGGCCTTCTATGCCCAAAGATGATGAACCTGTTATAACACCAATTGCTAATCCTGATTCCCTTGTACCAAATGCTAATGTTACTAACCCTGCAGATATCCAGGAAAAAACTAACTCTTCTGATATTTCTTCGCAGGGTAAACCTCAGGAGAAGGGTGGAGATGCGCAAGGCCTTACTATCCAACTTCCATTCCCTAATAGACATCTGAAGAATAAGTTGGATAAGCAATTTGGTAAGTTTCTAGAGGTCGTTAAGAATCTGCAGGTAACAGTTCCTTTTACTGATTTAATCACTCAAGTTCCTGCATATGCTAAATTTATGAAAGACATTTTGACTAGGAAGAGAGCCTTTAATGAGGTTGAGTTTATAGCTTTCGCTGAAAAATGTAGTGCTTTAATATAAAATAAATCTCCACCAAAATTAAAGGATCCCGGTAGTTTTTCTATACCTTGTCATATAGGAAATGTTTTTCTTGACAAAACATTATATGATTTAGGTGCTAGTGTTAGTGTAATGCCATCGTTTGTGTGTTCAAAGCTTAATATGGGTGATTTAAAGGTTACTAATATTACTCTACAAATGGCAGATTGTTTTGTTAAATACCCCTTAGTTATTGTAGAGGATGTTCCTGTTAGAGTTGGTAAATTTTTTATCCCTGTTGATTTTGTTGTTTTAGACATGGCAGAGGATACGCAAATTCCTATTATTTTAGGAAGACCTTTTCTTCATACTGCAGGTGCCATTATAGATGTCAAAAATGGAAAATTAACTCTTTCTGTTGGGGAAGATAATATTATATTTAATCTAGGGAGAGTCATGAAAGGACCTATGCTAGAGGAGAAGTGTTATAGTATTGATGTCATCGATTTTATATGCCATGATAGCTTACCTCAGGTTCTCTCACGGGATCCTTTGGAGGAAGTACTATGTTGTGAACTTAATGCAGGTGACGCAGACATATAGAGCAAAGAGGTGGATGAAATTGAGTATGCTCTATCAAACGAGCAACTTAGCCCTGATGAGAATGGTAAGGTGGAAAATTTAATTCAGGAATTGTACTCTGCGGAGGTAAAGAAACCTGAACTTAAACCTCTTCCTTCCCATTTAAAATATGTATTTTTGGATGAGCAGGAACTGCACCCTATGATCATTAGTACTGCACTCGATGACCCACAAACTTTCCAACTTCTAGAGGTTCTTCGAACCCATAAGAAGGCAATTGGGTAGTATTGATGATCTAAAGGGTGTTAGCCATGATTTTGCATGCACAGGATACACCTAGAGGATGATCACAGACCAGTTATTCAACCACAGAGAAGGTTGAATCCTAACATGCAAGAGGTTGTTAAAAAGGAAGTAATGAAACTACTTGATGCAGGTATTATCTATCCTATCTCTGATTCAAAGTGGGTAAGCCCTATACAGGTAGTTCCAAAGAAGGGTGGGATGACAGTAGTAAATAACGATAAAAACGAATTAATTCCCACTAGAACTATAACAGGATGGCGGATGTGCATTGACTATTGGAGACTAAACACCGCCACTAAAAAAGATCACTTCCCCCTCCCATTTATTGATCAAATGTTAGAAAGATTAACCATAAATTTTTCTGTTATTTGGATGGGTACTCGGGATTCTTTCAAATCCCAATTCACCCTGATGATTAGGAGAAAACAACATTTACATGTCCTTATAGTACTTTTGCTTATCGTAGGATGCCCTTTGGATTATGTAATGCACCTGCCACTTTTCAGCGTTGTATGATGAGCATCTTTTCTGAGTTTATAGAGTTTATTATTGAAGTCTTTATGGATGATTTTAGTGTCTACGGTTCTTCATTTGATAATTGTTTATCTAACCTCGCTAAAGTTTTGAAAAGATGTGAAGAATGCAATTTCGTTTTAAATTGGGAGAAGTGTCACTTTATGGTGACACAAGGTGTAGTATTGGGCCACATTGTTTCTGACCAAGGTATACAGGTAGACAAAGCAAAGGTAGAAGTGATTGAGCAATTACCCCCACCAGTTAATGTTAAAGAGGTGAGGAGTTTCCTTGGTCACGCGAGGTTTTGTCACCGTTTTATCAAGGATTTTTCTAAGATTGCAAAACCACTAACCCAAATTCTACTTAAAGATGCTCCTTTGATTTTACCGATGAGTGTCTTGAGTGTTTCAATAGGATCAAGAAAGCCTTGATTTCGGCTCCCATCATATGTGCTCCCGATTGGAATCTTCCATTCGAGATCATGTGTGATGCTAGTGACTATGCATTAGGCCCTGTACTTGGGCAAAGGAAGAATAAAGTTTTGCATGCTATTTACTATGCTAGTAAAACTTTAGATGAGACTCAAGTCAATTATGCTACTACAGAAAAGGAGTTTCTTGCTGTGATTTTTGCTTTAGAGAAATTTAGATCATACTTGGTTGGTTCTAAAATTATTATTTTTTACTGATTATACAACATTAAAATATCTCATTGTCAAGTCAGAGACCAAACCTAGACTCCTTCATTGGGTGCTCACACTCCAAGACTTAGATATTCAAATCAGAGATAAAAAAGGAGCAGAGAATGTAGTTGTAGATCACTTGTCTAGGATCAGGTATGATGGAGGTAAAGGACTCTACACCTATTGATGATTCTCTTCCTAATGATAATCTCCTTGCAGTTGTGTCACAAGGACTTTGGTATGCCGATTATGCCAATTATTTGGTTGGCGGTATACTACCTCCGGATATATCCTACCAACAAAAGAAAAGGTTACTCCATGATGTTAAATATTATTTTTGGGATGATCCTTTTTTGTTTTGTGAGTGTGCAGATGGACTATTTCGCAGATGTGTCCCTGAATGGAAAGTGAATGGCATCTTACAACGTTGCTATAACTCTCTATATGGTGGGCATCATGGCCCTTCTAGAACCGTAGCCAAGCCTAATAAATCAGGCTTCTTTTGGCCTACCATGTTCAAGGATGCGCGATTATTTATCATGTCTTGTGATTCTTGCCAGAGGAACGGCTATATTTCGAAGAGTTACGAGATGCCCCAAACTGGGATCCTTGAAGTCAAAATTTTTAATGTTTGGGGTATTGACTATATGGGACCGTTTCCATCTTCCAATGGGAATTGTTACATACTCGTGGCCGTTGTTTATGTGTCCAAATGTGTCGAGGCCATTGCTTCACCAACAAATGATGCCAAGGTGGTCATGAAGCTTTTTAAGAAGACCATATTTCCAAGGTTTGGTGTCCCACGAGCTATCATTAGCAATGGAGGTACTCACTTCCATGAAAGATTGGACAACCTTCTAAAGAAATATGGAGTATATCATAGGACTGGACTTAGTAATCATCCTCAAACTAGCTGTCTACTTGAGGTCTCTAATCGGGAAATCAAGTTGATTCTAGAAAAAGTGGTGGCTAAGTCAAGGAAGGATTGGAGTATGAAGCTGGATGACACACTTTGGGCGTATCGAACCGCATTCAAGATACCAATTGTTACCTCCCCCTATAGACTAGTGTACGGAAAGGCATGTCATCTTCCCGTGGAAATGGAGTATAAGGCTTTTTGGGCAATCAAGGAGCTTCACATGGATTCTAAGATCGCGGGGGAGAAAAGACTTCTCCAACTCAATGAGTTAGACGAGTTTAGATTGTCGGCGTATGATAATGCACGAATCTACAAGGAGAAGACCAAGAAGTGGCACGACAAGAAGATCCTACCAAGAGAGTTTGCACCGGGTGATAAGGTTATACTCTTTAATTCTAGATTAAAGCTTTTTCCAGGAAAGCTAAAGTCTAGGTGGTCGGGTCCCTTTGCTATCACTAAGGTGAACAAATTTGGTTCGGTTGTGCTAGTGAATGAAAAGAATGAAGAGTTTAAAGTAAATGGTCAACGATTGAAGGTGTATCATGATGGAGCTACTGTTGGAGTGGTAGAGGAAACCCACCTAACTCCACTCTCATTTTAAAGCTAAGTTTAATGCTCGTGCGGGACCTTTTAAACCAGCGCTTTGTGGGAGGCAACCCGTATTTCTTGCTTTCTAGACTAGTTTTTTCTTTATTTTATTTTTCTTTTTTTAGAGAGCCGAGGAGAGTGAAATTTTACCTTTTCAAAGTTGATTTTGTACAGGTTTCGAGTTATCAAGTAAGGGGACTTAAAGAGAAAAAGGTGCAAGAAGTGTACTCCGAACTGGGCAGAGGCCCGATCGGGCGCAAGAGTGAAGCAAAAATCGAGCGTAAAATCGCCCGATCGGGCAAGGAGCCCCAATCGGGCGCGAAAGTACCGAAGTTTGGGGCGCGCAAGCATGAGAGAGATTGAAGGGAAATTCGCCCGGTTGGGCGCAAAAATGGAGAAATCGAGTGATGGGAAAAGAAATTCCGGGCGACGCCCGCCCGATTGGGCGAGCGATCGAGAGAGAAATTAATGGCAAGCTCGCGCCCAATCGGGCGCACCAGTGAAAGTTCCAGATCGAGCATCCTTTGCCCGATCGGGCGAACAGGCGCTCGATCGGGCGCGCCTCTTTTATCTGGGCTTTTTATCCCCTTTCTCCTCTTTTCTTCTTACTTTCTTCTTTTTTTCATCTCTTTCACTTACACTTTCTCTCTTTAACCTCCATTTTTAAACCTTCAAACTCACTTTCCAATCAAGATCTTCTCTTATTCTCTCATCAAAACTCAATTTTTTTTTACATATTCTTAATCCTCTCACCTTCCTCTACATTCTCCATCTAATTTCTACTTATTTTCTCACACTTTTAGGAAACCCTAGAGAGAGAAAATCTCAAGTTTGTCAAGAAATCAACACAAATGGCTTCCCAAAGATCAAGAAATCAAAGAAGTGAACAATCTAGGCAACAATCAACACCAATTGTCGACCGAGAACTTCAAATTCTAGGGTGGAGCGAGGTGGGGGTCACTAGACGAGAGAAAAGGACTAGAATGCTCAACCTCATCTCGAGGCAGGTAATAGCTACTCGCTTTGTTCCCCATCCAACTTTGATAAGATTAGGAATTGATAAACAAGTAGAAACATTGTTTAAGGGAATTGGCATGAGTAGTTTGTTTAACTTGCATTGTGATATATATGATTATTTAACTGTAGAATTTATCTCTACTTTTAATTTAATTAAGTCATGTTCAACTGTTTGTCATGTTCAATTTCGATTGCTTAACAATGATGTGAGACTTTCTTTAAAAGATTTTGGAAAATTTTTTGATTTGAAATCCGACAAACCCATGTAACCACCCCAAGACTTTTGTGCCGAGGTTTACTTAGCTCTTACGGGGGAGGTTTTAGAAAACCTCCAACATGCCAAAGGGACCATCATTCACCACCCCGTGCCAAAATTTTGGCAAAGATTTGTTG
This sequence comes from Chenopodium album, assembly GCF_948465745.1. Lineage (NCBI taxonomy): Eukaryota > Viridiplantae > Streptophyta > Magnoliopsida > Caryophyllales > Amaranthaceae > Chenopodium > Chenopodium album. Next base: position 12,725,723 of record NC_137850.1, read on the forward strand.
GCCTCACCATTTTTGGGAGGCATGAACCGGCCAATGTTAGGAGAGATGAGTTAGAATTATTGGCCTTAGATCCCTAGGTGTGGGAAGTTGAACATTCCTCTTAGGATGGCCCAACACTTCCAACGTAGTGCTAGGGCGGCCGAGGCCTCTAGAGCTAGGACTCCTATCCATTTTGGTGTGTTAGTCACCCACATTGAGGTAAAATTGATGGGTTTTACACCTAATGATCACAGGAGAATGGACGGCCCTACCCTAATGGACCTTAGCTACTTAGGAGGCCTCAATTGGATCCAACCTACCCATAGTGTGACTCAACCAAACGAAATGTGGTGGATAATCCATAGGGAGTTGGGTAGGAGAGACCAAGCTTTTAAATTGCCTAACCCCAACTTGACAAAGTTTGATAAGGGTAAGACCACCTATACCTTTGAGTTAGGTAATTTAGGAGAGGTACAAGAGGCTCACCATTCTCCACCTCCATCTCCACCTCAACCACAACCCTATTTCCAACCACCATCCCAACCCTACATGCATGACATCCCTACCTCTTTCGTTAACTACAACATTGATCCTAATTCACCTTATGACTTCTCGGCTTTTCGGAGCCAACTTAATAGGATTGAGATGGGCCAAGGAAGGGTAGAGGGTTTGGTCCAAAACCTTGACTGTAGGGTAGGATCTCTAGATAGACGGGTGGGGTATGAAGAACGGAACCTAGGGAGGGGCTTATACCCCATGTATGATGATTATTCACGCCGAGGGGCTATTCCCCCCGAGGCTTTAGTTCCTGATTGGTTTCAATATCCTCAAGGAGGATATTCGACCCCCGATGCTTTTGGTAGTTATGTGGACTATTCTTCAGTCCATGGTTATGGGGCTGATGTTCCTTTTGGTGGGCTTAGGGGGAATGTGGATCCTAACTATTTTGTAGGTGGTTCGGGTCACGGAGGAGCCGGCTCTAGTCATGGAGGTGGGAGCGGTTATGCTCGGATGGAGGACGATGATGATGATGAGGAGTAGCTTTTCGTAGCTGCACTCCCAAGACAATGAGGGCATTTCTTGATTTGGCTTGGGGGGAGATGATTTTGTATATATGGTATTACTCTCTCTTTTCTCTTTTTATTGCTTTCTAGGTTAGATTTATTGCTTTCGAAAAAAGCAAAAAAATGCAAAAATACGTTCTAATGAAAAAAATGAATCATGCTTCCCTATGCCCCTTGATAAAAATTATTTTTAACTCTTGGTTATTGATAATGAACATTGTGGATTAGTTGGTCATGATTTGATGTTTGATTGCCTTGGAGCCTTAGCATGAGTCAATTTTGTCCAACTACTTGTGAATATAGTGCTTGAGTAGTTGATTCGGTTAGAAATGTGTGTTAGTTCATGGTATGTCAATGAATTTGAGTATTGGTTTGCAACTATGAGTAATGTTTATATTATTCATTTTTATGCACATTAAGGAGGACGAAGGCGTTCATTCTCTTTAGGTGGCCTTCGGACGATATTAGATACATTTGTTCCCTTCTTGCTACCCATGTTGTTGCTTGTGCCTTTTATTGTTCATTTAGCCACATTACAAGCCTATTTAAGCCCTATTGGATACTAGTTCCAAGCTTGGCTTAGGGGAGTTAGTGAGGTGAGGGAGTTGTAGTGTGCACATAATTGCACAATATGGAAAATAAGATGAGTGTTTGTTCTTTTGATTTTGTGATTGGAAAAAAAATGAGAATTAGTGTTTCAAAGTTGAAAAATTCCAATGTGAGATTGATTAAAAACAAAAAAAAGAGCAAAAGAAAAAAAAAAGTTATCTCAATGTTCAAATGTTCTATGTGAAGGTTGCTCAAAAAGATAAGAAAAAAAAAGAAGAATTCAAAAAGGAAAAAATTTCAAGTTCGAAGAAAAGAAAGAAATAATTCAAAGTTTGTTTATTCACTCAAGTTCTAAATTATCATATCTTATTGAGTGAAGTTGTAAGGGATGATGATTTTATGAGATATTAATTTGGTTGTTTGGTGAATTTTTGTGGAGTTGAGTTGTGTTGGAGATGATTAGTCATTATTTATTTTTGGCCTTGGTTTTATTAGGTTTTGGCTCCCTTTAGCATGGCGTTGCTCTCACATTTTCCCAAATATTTCCTACCCTTTACCTAAGACTTACATTACAAGCTTTAAAGACCTTCTGACCTTTGTGCATAGAATTGTATGGATGTGAAAGTAGCTGTTTATCAATGCGAAGGATGACTTGATATATTCTGAGTAGACTATCTAGGTTGAGTGCTTATCTCTTTAAACACACGAGTGTTGTGAGTTTGGGAGGGCATTGTTCATATTAAAGGGGTTGGTTGGAGAGCGATCGAGTACATCTTTTACTCGCCACATAAATGAGAGTCGAGCGTGTGAGCACTAGTCTTGAATTCTATGTACTCTTGTGGTTTGCTCTTTTTGACAATTATTAGGGAAGATAGGTAAATGGATGGATTTGAGTGATTGATTATGATGCATGTTTGTTGGATTGGCTTTGAGTTGCATTATGGATTTTGGATTTTAAATTGGGGTGAAGTTATGATTTGTTTTGTTTCATTGCCTTGCTTAGGGACAAGCAAGGGTTTGGATTGGGGGAGTTTGATATTCATGTTTTATATGTTATTTTATCCCCCGTCCCACGGTCATTTATATGCATATTTGAGCTCTTCGGAGCTACTTTTAGTACTAATGTGTGGTTTCTAGTGTTTTGTAGAGTTAGCATTTGTTTTGTAGAAATTTCTCGGATTTGTCGGCAATTTCTATGGTTTTCCGACCACTACGAGATATTGGAGCTTGTAGCACATTCATGACCGTTGATCGTAGCCCAAGATCGATCATATCGGTGATTAAGGGCTTGGTTCGTGGAATTGGTCCGAGTAATGGACCAAGAAGAAGTGTTGGGCCTTGACAATTGGAGCCCAAAAGAAGTTGAAGAGAAGCTCAAGGCACGATCAAGAGAAATGCCCGGCCCGATCGGGCGGCCATTGGCTCGATCGGGCGGCTGCCTAGAAACGAGCATTCGAGGAAAAAGGAGGGCCCGATCGGGCGACCCTTTGCCCGATCGGGCGCGCGTAATTTTAGGAGGCTTAGGAGTTTTCCATTTTAGCTAATTTTGAGCTTAGAATTAACACTCTTTTGTAATCTTTCTTAGTTACGTTTTTCATTATTCTCTTTCATACTCAAAACTGTAGAGAGATTTTAGTTGGTGATTATTGTTAACTCAAGTTTTCCCCTTTTAGTACAATTTCATATTTCCTTCTTTCGGTATTTTTTCTTCTCTCCTTCATTGTTTATTTTCTTGCTTTAATCTTAATCATGTCTTTTTCATATGCTTTAATTAGTTTAGATTTAATTATGTGTGAATAGTTTAATTCTAGGGTTCTTGGGGGATCCATAATAAATATGAAGGGATAATTTGTTATTATTTATTATTGATATTGCATGATAATTTCTTATTGGATTGTATAAATTCTTTACAATTGGATTATGAATCGAGCAGATGTGATTTGATTGTAAAAGTATAGCAATATTGAATTAATAAATCGAGCAGATGTTAATTTGATATTAAAGGCTATTTTCAATTGGAACTTAGATCTAGTAATTTGTGAGAGCCTATTAGATCTATGTTGATTAATAAATTACGAGAGCCTGTTAATCATGTTATTTGTGCAATGTTGATTGTTGATTGTTTTGTTTTATCCCGGAATATTAATTATTGGTGAACCTGTGACCCTAGGCCTTTTATTAATTGATTTTCTCCTATTCTTAATCTTCGTATTTTAATTCCCTTTTAATAACAACAATTTTGGTTTCTTAATAGTTTAGATTATATTAATTAATTAGGAATAGAAAGACTAGTTTTCCCAAGGATTCGACCCTACTTCCTATCTACTTTAGTTAGAGGACTTAGGTAATACTTTTGATTAGGTGATATGACTTTAGCCTATCAATCTATAAAAGAAATGAGAAGACTAATAAAAAAATATATAAATATTCTCTAAAAAGATTTTGGTAAGAAAAAAAAAGGAAGGATGGTTTTGGAGGGAAAATAATGCACCAGGATTTGACATGTGTCATTCCTGATGTCTGTTTTAGTATTATGTTATTGATTGATTAAACATTATATGTTGCAGTTATTTATTTTGTTTCTCTGAATTGTTATTTAATCTCGTAACAGTTGACTTCTTGATTATTTTTAAGGAAATTTGTTAGAAACTACCTTATAAATGACATTTTTGTGAGAATATACCATTTAAACAAAATTTTTTGCAAGGACATACTAGTCACTGGATTTTCAAGTTTGACCTCAAAAACACGGCATTAACCAGTCATGTGCCAGTCATGTGACTTCATTAAACCCATTTTTTTCTTTTTTCCTATTCTTTTCCCTCATTTTTCTCAGGACTTACCCCTTAATGATACCCAATTTATTCTCTCTCCTCAATTTATCTCTCCTCTAAAAGCATTCACCTCAAACTTTCTTCCAGAAATTGAATCTTTGTAGAAATTACAAACAACAAGTCTAAATATCAGGTTATTCGAGTATATATGTTACTTTGGTTTTTGAAAATTTAAGTGTAGTGGTTGGTTGAAAAATGTGTAACTATATTAGGGTCTAATTGGGGATTTATGTATGTTAATATTTCTGGCCAATTCGCACAGGTAAATGGCATCTTTAAATAGCATAGAAACATGGGTTGGCTACTAACCTAAGCATTATGAAAGCAAGGCTAGATTGTACAGAACATGAAAAGAAAAGGCTTTGTGAGGAAATTGAGAAGATGAAGAAAATATGGGGGAACCAAGCATCTCCTTACATTGGGGTCCAAAATAATCAGTGGCTGCTTGTTCGTGGTTGTATTATATTGTCTGTTGTAGTTAATTTCACTCTTGTGAAACTATTTGATTAAATCTTGAATTGTTAGAAACTTTGAATCCTTGTTTAATTAGTTTATTTGGTTGGTTTGAATGAAGTGGAATGTACTTATGTTTAAGTTGTAACTGTGTAAATTCCACCACTTTATGCAATAAAATATTTTACTGCAATATAAATTCAAAAAAGAAAAAAAAATTGCTGCAATATAATTTAAAAAAAAACGTTTTTTATTATGATAACAGGGTAGTTACAGCTTATATTGCAATGTAATGATTCCAAAATGTGCAAAAATCTCAATAATAATCCCACATACATTTGCAAAATACAATACCGTCAATCTTAATTAAATGTTTCTAAAAAAAGACACAATCAGACAATGACACTTTTAGTCATTTGTTGAAGTTTTTTGGATGTTGGCATGTTGCACTAGTTTGTGACTGTTGAGTGTTGATTACAGATTTTTGGTTGGAATTCTTTGTGGTCTTTGGAGGTTTTGTCATTGAAGCACCACCCTTTGAACCCCCACATCTCTCACCTTTTGAGCAAGTATTAATAACACCCCCACATCTCTGATTAACACTAAGAGCAGCATCTGATTATGAACTTGAAGTAGATTTTGACCTTCCTGTAGTAGCGCTAGCAGGTTACTTTGATTTTCTCTTTGTCGTAGCAGCTCCTGTTTTTCTTGTACATTGTACATTAGCAGCAAACAGGGCAGAGGTAGCACTAGAAGTGTTTTCATTTGCTATTGCAGATGTGGAAGCAACTACAAGTACAGCTTGATCATTAGCAGCTGACTTGGTCTTAGGCCTTCCGCCTTTTGGCTTGATAATTGGTGGCAGAGGATGATTTTGACATTTATTGGCATAATGTTCTAGACCACCACACTTACTGCACTTGTTCATCTTCTTAGCCCTTTTGACAAATTTATGCTCTTGTGGTTCACCGGGCTCTTTTTTTCTCTTTTTGTTTGAAGGTCTACCAGGCATTTTCTTATATTTGGGTGGCAGTGGATCTGGATAAGGAGTTTTAGGCCATTGATTTTGGCTAGGCATAACATGAAAAGTAGGTGCATAAGTTGCTGCGTATGTGCTTACTTTGTATGTAGGATGTACATAATCCTCATACCTCAATCTTCTCCTCACAATGCGTGCAAGGGCATGCCAGCAAGGAATGCCGAACAAATACCACATAAAACACCCACAAGTTTTTGTTTCCAAGTTTACCACAAACGTATCATTACCATCATCCACCTCAAACTCAAAAAGGTCAGCCTCATTCACTCTCATATTACTCACTTGTTCAGTTCCCCTTTGTATCATTTTCACAACAGATGGCATGATTTCACTATCAAATTTTTTTTACCCCTTCTCTTTTTGAACAACATCTCTTCATCACATACCTCCTTATCCACTCCATGAGGGACAATATAGGCTTAGTTCTAGCTTCCTTAAGCACATTATTAAAACTTTCACAATAATTATTTAATAGCATCCCAGACTTAGATCTAGTAGTAAATGCATACCTTGACCAGTGAGCTGTTGGTATATCCATTAAGTAATTAAAAGCTTCCTCATTGAAACATTAGATGGCTTCCATATTCTCATTAAAATGGTGCTCATGCAATGCAAGTGACAAACATAAGTCATAAACAACAACATCAAAGCTTAAGTTAACGTACAGGGAATAAAGATTTATACCTTAGTTGTTGCTCTAGCTGCCTTACAAAAATGCTCCCTGTAGAGTTCTCCTGGAAACTTGGACTTAAAATTTGTCCAGATGTGCCTACAACAAAATCTTGTTTTGGCATTTGGGACAACACTGTTGAAAGCATCTAACAAACCCTGAAATAAGATGATACATTTTTATACATAGTAACAATGCAAAAATAATAGACAAAGTAACCATTAGTTTAGGGAAGTACTCACTTTTTATCGATCAGACAAGTAACTGACGTTGTCTTCACCCTCATTCTGTATTTCATGCATCCAAGTTACTGCATTTGCAACAGATCTTAAGTCCTTCACCAATAATTCCAGGAACCATTTCCATGTCTCAAAATTTTCAACTTCCACTACTGCCCATGCAATTCGAAAGATGTTATTATTACCATCTTTTCTAAGTGCAGTAAGTAAAATTCCTGGATATGGGCCCCTTAAATGGGACCCATCCACACCAAGTATTGGCCTACAACCTACCATGAAACCTTTTTTGCATGGTTGTAGGAAAATGTACATCCTTTGGAATAAGACAGGTGGATGCTCTATGCCTGTAACCTTAACTATAGCTGTACTACCAGGATTAAAATGCCTTATAGCCTTTGCATAATCCCGGACTTTATTGTACTCATTTGCAGAATCTCCATATATCATCCTCGTAGCTTTTTTCCTAGCGTAATAAGACTTATAATACCCCACCTCCACCTTGACCTCCCTCCTCACTCTCAACATAAAAGACACCAGCTTCCATGTAGGACTTTCCCTCCAATCTTGTAAATACCTCTTAGCTAGGTATTGAGAAGTGACTTTAGGATTCTGGTGTTGGTGGCCACACACATGTTCTAACCAAAGACTCTTGATTTGGAAAGTTTCTTCACTTTCCAGTTTTACACAATGCACTCTAAACCTACACTTCCTTGTCAACTCTCATTTGCACTTTATAATTTTAGTACCCTTCTAAGGACAGAGACATCTCTTAGCACAATACACAGTTATTCTTTTATTTCCATTATGCAAATAGTAATAATCATAACCACTCTCAACAGCATGATGTCTCAAAGCCTTTCTAAACACTTCATTTGATGGAAATTTCAAACCTACACTAAGTTTGATGTTATCTCTGAAATCTACTTTGAGATTGAACACAGGATAATCAACTCCTTCATAATCAAATCCATGTAAACTGTGCATATCCTCATCACTTTCATTTAGGTCCACATCACTTTCTAAGTGTAAATCATAACCATCATCCTCACGTTCTTCCTCACCCGTCTGTTTGGAATGAACCACTAAGCTTCTACTAACTGTATCACTTATATTAAAATCAACATTATCTGCAAAAAGATCATCATCACTTTGATCCTCATAATCTCCCTCACTTTGACAAACATCACTATCTTCATTATCACTCTCCAATATATTGTCAGCATCAGTATTTTCACCATCAGGATTAACTTGTAAATCCTTGTATCTTTGGCTAGTGGAAAAATATTTTTGAGGCTTTTTTTGGGTTCAGTTTCAGTGTGAGTAGTGTTAGTAGAAGGCTTTAGAGGAAGCAATTTTTGTTGAAGTTTTTAGATCTAGGTTTTTGCATTTGGATATGGGAATCTGACATGTGCAAGGCATCTATCTGAAGTGCTGACTCATCAGGTTGTGGGCCCTCTAAATAAGATGGTGCTAACTTAACATGGTGTGACTCACCAAATATACTGCTCCTACTGCTTTTCTCTACCTTAGTTTCAGAGTCAATATTATAGCTCATCCCAATCTGCACACTAAATTCCTTTTCTTTCTGTTTAATTTGCTCATGGACCACATACATATTGTATCAGCCATCTTTCTCCTTTGATTGTAGAAACTCAAGATTGTCTACATCACTTTTAATTTCCTTCCTACCAGCAAATAAACTACACCCATATCTCCTAAACCAAATCTGTCCTACATCCTCATACCCCAACTCTCTCTTAATCCAATCCACAAATTCAAAGTAACACACCTAATCTACATTTGGATGCAAGGACAACCCAACATAATTACTTTCTCCCTTTTCATAAGTAGTTATTCTATTCTTTGTAACAAACCTCCCCCCCCCCATAATACAACCTAATATTGACAGGATCCACATAAATTCATGTTTATCCTACCAATAAACCTGGAAATAACACAAGTATGAACATAATAAATAACTATGGAGTAGACAACATGCAACTAATTAAATTTTAAGATCCAAAACAAAATAACCCAATCAAGTTAACTAATTAATTAAATACTTATTAAATCCAAAACAACAATATTTTAATATAATCTAATTAAGGTTAACGATAAATTAATGATAGGTCATGCCTCTTATTTCGCAATTTCCATTAATTAAATTGCAAAAGTTTCGTCTCTTTGTATAAAATTGTACCTGTATCTTTGTGCTAAATAGTAATTGGTCCCCCTTGCTTCCCGTACTTGCTTTAGCTTTCCATTTCTTTATGACTCCACCTTTTATCCATGTTTATAAGTTGGAGAAACTTAGATGGAAAGCCAAAAAAAAAAAAAAAAAAATTTGTCAGCACTAAATAAGTAATCGCTTACCTTAATTGTAGTGGTTGAAGTCTTAGCGTGCAGTAGAATTTTCTTCAAAGTAATTTAATTTTTGCCATCCTTTGCTACAGTTGAATGATGGAGTTATTGCAAGAGGGGATGAATTGATGAGAGAGAAGGTTAGTCAGGGGTAAGTCGTGAGAAAGATGAGGGAAAAGAATAGGAAAAAGAAAAAAATGGGTTTAATGAAGTCACGTGACCGGCACATGACTGGTCAATGCCATGTTTTTGAGGTCAAACTTGAAAAATCCGGTGACTGGTCGTATGTCCTTGCAAAAAATTTTGTTTAAATGGTATGTTCTCAAAAAAAAAAATTTATAAGGTAGTTTCTGATAAAAAATGTCATTTAAAAGGTAGTTTCTAACAAATTTTCCTATTTTTAAACAAAGCAAGTAGTGCCTTATATTGATAATTTATCCATCAATATGTAAGGAGAGAACTCAATAGGACTATGATCGTCCTAAATTTGTTCAACACCAAAAGGAACAATATGAGCTAAATTGTGAGCAACAACATTACCATCCTGGTTGACATGACACCAAGAAATCGAACTAAGGAAAGTGCTAGAGTAAAGGATATCGTCTAAAATAGCATCCAAATCAGTGAGGAAGATAGTTGCTTTACATAGCTTGTTGACAAGAACTTAAGAGTTGGATTCGATGATGACATTAAGCAACCCATAACAATTTTCCATCCTCACTACCATGGCAGCTACTTTGCTATTTGCAATTATTGGTGGGCAATAAGCTATGATGCGCCTAACAGCAGTAGCTAATAGGACATCACCCTTATAGTCACGTACTACCACACGTAGACCCACCTAACCATCGTCGCTAAGTAAAACATCATAATTGAGCTTGATGATACCTTACTATGGAGTGGTCCATGTCTTTCGGCTACTGCTATCTTTGCTCTTCACCCCTATAAATCTTGTTAACATAAGTGATACAATCATAGGACAATCGGAACACTCGATCAATAATTAAGGGAAGATGAATCCTTACTTTGATTGCGTTTGCTTGCAACTATAAAACAATAAACGCGTTAGTAACTTCAAGGAAAATAATAATGTAGACACCTACTTTTGGTCTCCTGTCCTGACAGGAAGTGCGATGATGTTATAAAAACCCGTTATTCATGCTAGATCAAAGTTCAAGTGTTTATTGACTACAAAATGCATTATGAAGTAAGTTAAAACCCATATTTGAGACCAAATTATATTAGATCCTAATTCGATTACTAATTAGGCCTAAAACATGCTCGTACATGTTTAATCTTAGTTAATAATTGACCCAAATGCGTCAAATGCAATGATTGGATCAAATGGATCTTACATTGTTGAAAACCGAGCCAATCAGATAAATCAACCATCAAATTTCCATGCAAGGCCTATACAGATGAATAGCCTTTTCAAAGAGCTTTCCAATGGTATATTTTGGAAAGTGATTCGTATGGTTTTATAAATTATTCTAACACTCCATCAAACCTAAGTTTTATAATATTTATTTTCAAACTACGGTGCTTATTTAATTGGAAGAACTTCACTTTCAGTTAGCAAAATATGATAATGATGACAAACACTAAAAAGAAGAGATAACAAGATTAGATATACAAGTGTTTACTCACATTTTCATATATTTGTTGAAATAAGTTGCAAATTACAACTTACCTTCATCAATTTTGGACAAAAAAAAGTCACACTCAATTACGAGCTAGGCTTTTCTTTCCATTGTGGGTCCAGTTTCGAAAATAACATGATTATGTATTTCGCATACTAGAAATAGTTGCTTCTTTTTATTTTCAAAATTTCATGGACCCTTTCCAAATTTTGAATTCTAGTTCGAAATAACATATTTCCTATTCTCTAAAAAAATATTCTTCAAAATTCCCTTTCTTGATTTTGTTTCATTTTCTCAAAATAAATAAATTTTCAGATATCCTTTTAGACAATATGTGTAATTTATATCATTGCATATACTCCCACCGTTTTTTTTATTTGCATCACTTGGGAGTGCACATATTTTTAGGAGAGTAATATAATATTGTGAGTGGGTGAATAAATTATTATAGTAAAAGTGATATGCGAACCATGAAAGAGAAAGTATGTAAGAGAGGATAGATATTTTTATTAATTAAATGGGGACCATGGAAGAAAGAGAAATTATAAAATAATTTGAGTGGGGTTTAAAGTAAGAGAGAGAAATGATAAAATAAAGTATAAAGTTACAAAATATAGAAGTGATGCATTTTAAAAAAACACCCATAAAAGAAAAGTGATGCAAATAAAAAAAAAACGGAGGGAGTGCAGACATCTACTTTTGGCCTCCTGCCCGACAGGAAGTGCTATGACAATAAATAAAACCATCTTTGTGTTAGATCAACGTGAAGAATGCTTATGGACAACTGATTAAATCACAAGAATGCAAAATGACTAGCCTAATCCAAAACAAAATGAATTAAGGTCCAAAATAACTAAGCCATATCATAATTAGGCTTAAGCCTGAGGTTAAAACCTAATTATGACGGATTTAGAAGCGCCTAGGTTAAAAATCAATGCTGCCGCAGAGAAATCCGCGCGCATCTCAATGAGTCGCGCTGGTCTGGCATGTGCAACTTAATCAGTTGCGCGTGACACCCAGCGCAACTACCAGTGATGCGCTTGTGGAAGATTCAGATTTTCATAAAAATATAAAATCGAATCTTACCATAATACCGCGCGCAAGACGATCAGTTGAGCTGCCTATAGCAGCACATCTAAATTATTTGCGCTGGGATGTCGCGCGCAACCCATTTAGATGCGCGCGACACTTGCTGCGGCAGAACGTTTGAAACCCTAAACGCATTCGTTCCCTATAAATAGAGGCTTAATACAAGGCTCAAACAGACAGAAATTAACCTAAAACTCTGGCAGAAACTTTGTGAACTTGTGTACTATCAAACCCTCTTGTCCTAAACACTCACCCCCTCAATACTTGTTACTACGATGGAGGTTATCGAACAAGAAGGAGTCCATAAGTGTTCTAAACGAAGATCTAGCAAGGAGAAGTGGTAAATTCCCGAGCATTTAGATCAATCACCTTTATTTTCTTGTTTAAATAACTTTTAATTAATTAATTAGTGTTGTTTGATCACTTTAAAAGAACTTTTAATTAATTAATTCCACATAGTATCTTGCATTAAACAAAGAATAGAATTGAATAAATTTATCGTTGATTGATTAGTTAAGCCAAGGCGAATATTGTTTATTTTTGTTCTTTTTCACGAATATTGATTAAATAAGAATAACGACTTTTGCAATGTAATTCCTACATGATTGATGCTTGTAAATAAAATCAACTAACTTAGTTTTTAGGTATCACGTTGCATATATTGTTTGGTGATGTAATTGTGAAAAAGGAAGAGCTAGTAGAGGCCGCACTAGGGCTAGAATAGCGATTCCTCCCTAAAAGGAACGTTATATTAGTACCGTTGCTCCTGAACTCATTTCTGGTACATGTAGACCAATTTGGGCATGGGTAAACTTACGATTCGTGCTGAATTTCCCTTGAACTCTACTTGGGACAAAGGCATGAATGAGGTTTATGTGTTTTCCTAAAACTCATTGGCAACTCCTACTTGTTTCTTACAAAAAAGCGTAATGATAGGATCAATTCTAATTCAAGGTCCCCCAAACAGTCAGGGATTCAAATCCTAATACACCCTAACAAGTGTAAAGTCCTAGGATTTTAAAGGCCATGGGCATTTAAGGAGAAGGATCCCCTACGATGGGCACACCCTCCTTACAGTGGCGACTCCACTGGGGACTTAGAGGTTAAAAGATTAGTTCTTAGTGATGGTTCAAGGTTTCCAACACTAGGTTACCTATAGGTTGTAACGAGAACTAACTTGGATAATATCTAGTAAGAGAGCGAGACTTGAACGTATAATATCTTCCTTTTTCACAAAAGTAAAAGCCAAACAAGCAACATTGCATCATACATAATCATAGCACACTTTAACCATTAGGGATTGGCTCATTGACTAGGATTGCCAACACTAGGCTTCCATCCCGAAATAAATAACAATCATCCCACCCATATCACCAACAAAATGTTGGGAATGCTATGTCATGGGTCCACACGTTGAGTGATTGATTCGTGCATCGTCTCTTAAGATATGGTACCTTTGGCTTGACCTGAGCATAGCATTGTATGCTTTGACAGTCCCTTTTATGTGCTTATGTGACTACATGAATATGTGCTTACTATATGCTTCGTGTCTTATCTAATTAATTCCAACTTGTTACCTAGAGATATTAAAAAATTGTAAAAACATTGTGGTTTGACACAACAAAAAAAAAATGTCTAATGTACCAGGTGGCACGCGCAACTGTCAAAGTTGCGCGCGCCCTCCAAGCGCAAGTTCAGAAGTTGCGCGCGGCCCCTCTGCGCAACTCTGTGTCTGCGCGCGCCCACTGTTCAACGTTGACTTTGAATCATTACGAGCAATGTCAAACGGAGAAAACGATATTACTGCTTCAAATTTAATCGTTAAGTAGGTGCTAAAAATATCTCTTTGGCTAACAACGTTGTCTAACTTAGTTAATTTTACTTTGATTGTCTTTTTTTTGTTTTTTCTTTTTTCAAAAAAATCCAAAAACATGTTTTTTATCGTACATTTTGCATTTTCGCAAAAAAAAAAAAAAAACTGCATGTGGCAGATGCTACTTTTGAATTTGCACTTTCCACCTTTTTGCAAGACGGAAAATTACGCGCGATACTGTTTTTGATTATGATTATTTGTTTACGTACTTTATAATTGAACTAATGACATTACTCCTTATGAGGTTCGTCATTAGAAGTTCGATCCTATAATAGGACGTCATTAATATGTTTATTCTTAAACGTGCCTATTTTCGTGTTCATCATTTTTCAGTTGTAATTGATCAACCTTGATTTAAGAGTATAATTTATTTACCTCTTCTATGGTTTAAAAAGAAAATCCGGAAAACCTTACTTGGGATGATTGCCTCACAAGAAAAAAAAGAGAGAAATAGAATGAAAGAAAAAAAGAAAAATCGTTCTTAAAAAAAAAAAAAGGAAAGAGTATGATACAAAAAAATTTATTATTCTCAAAAAAGAGAGAAGATAATGAATGATAAAACCGAGAAAATGATTTAATTATTTCTTGGATTTTACATTCTGAGGCCATCATTCTTTTTAAGAAAATAATAATATATTATCCTTAAAGATGAGCAATATGAGAATCATAATTTTTTTTTAAAAAAAACGATATAGATCTCCATTGTAATCTAAATGATCAACAAATACCATAGTATATTTGATCATTTAAAGGAGTGTGTTTGGGTCGATTAATATTTCTAAAATTTGATGAGCATTTTCAATCCAACTTTCTTGTCTTTCTCTTCTACCTTTTTCGAAAACAATTCATTTAAAGTAAAATCCTTAGATGATTGCCTTGGAGAAGCTTGTCCTTCGAGCTAGCTCAGGGACTAAGTACTTCAATTATGAGCTTGCACCACAACCTAGTGGCAAGACTCTCCCAGAAAAGTTCTTGACTACGGATTTACCAACCTTTAAGGTTACGGACAATCCTAGGACTCACTTAATGAGCTTTATTGGAATTATGGCATAGAAAGGGGTTGAGCAAAATCAATATGCATGTACTTTTCCTCTTTCATTGGAACCAACTGCAAGATCATGGTTTTATAACCTCGATGCAAAAAAAACTTCCACTTGGAGTGACGTTGTAAAAGCGTTTTTAACCCAATATGGAGATAACATCGAGCTCACAACTACCTTGCGCGATCTTGAATTGCTTAAGCAAGGGGAAGAAGAAGGCTTCATTGACTTCCTTTCCAGGTGGCGATCAAAGGTTGATCTTCTTTCACAAAGACCTCCGGATCATGAACTTGTCCCAAAGTTTATAGACAATATGTCTCCACCATACAAGTTTCATTTACAATACCTTGGTTTAGACACATTTCAAAAGGTCTATACTGTAGGAACAATAATTGAAAGGGACTTGATAAATGAAACCATGAATCATATAGATGGATTAGATTTGTAGAGAGGATTTCACCTGTGTTGGAAACGGACAAAGCTCGAAAACGCAATCTCAAGAAGTTGTCAACAATTCACGATGTAGCACCCTAGGTCTTGTTTTGTTTCTTTCCTTTGTTTTTTATGATAGACTAAGAGATTCATGCTGTCAAATCTACTTATTTTGTACTCTCATTAATTAATGAATAAAAAATATATTTCAAGTACGTCTATTTTGTTCTCTTTTCAATCTTTTATTTGCTCAAATTAAATAAAACGTATACATACAAACAGGCAATATCAAAAAGGCATACATACTCAACACTTTAAGAATCTTGATGAGTTTTGGCTTACTAGATTTATCGAATGAAAAGAGGCCCATCTTTGGCCCACAAAGAAAGGATATGATGATTTTACCAACACAGGAGGCAACTTGAAACTCCACAAAGATAATCCCATGTTCTTAACCTTAGAGAAAATCCATCTTTTTGGCAGCCCTTTTGAGCCTCGTCAGTTGAGCCTTAGTTATTCAACCTACATTATTCCATACCTTGGGATGGGAATGGTGCAAAGAGATACAAATAGGAAATTGGGAGAATGAAACATAAGAGGGGGACACAAAGTTAGTCTAAACCCAAAGACCTAATGCAAAAGAAAGAAAAAATCATTCTAAACCCAGAACAAAAATTATCAAAAAAAAAAAGAAAGAAAAAAAAAATAGAGAGGGCAAGAAAAAGGCACCTAATGTAGGATTTGCCACACAAAGCAGAAAGGTTTTAATATGAGAAGCACCAAAAGTAAGGGATTTTGGGAGTATACTTGAGCCTGTTCATTCTTCATAACCCCAAGACTAGCCACGTTACTACCTTAGAAAGGCCCTCCTTGAGGTAGACCCTAATCATGTACCGAAATCATCATTCCATGAAAATATGGCCAACCTTAGGCCTTGCACATATGGACTTACTATTAGGTAGTCATGCCTATATATAAAATGCATGAAGTGTTGAGTTATGATTAAAAAATCATATAAAAAAATCAAATGATTTGGATGATTTGATAGCCATTGGCTTCTTGACACCATTTTAGTAAAGCAATCGAATCAAACTAAATTCGATGTTTTCCATATCTTTTGCCAAGAAAAATGAGATGACTATCACTTTAAAAAAACAATCATCTTATTTTCTTTTAATAATAGGGCTATTTATTACAAAGGTAACTCAAGTTCTATATACATTGCCTAGAAAGAAAAAGAGTTAATAAAATAAATTGATTTGATATATCGACAGGCTCGACGTCAACTTTAGATGTTTTTTACAACTCTTAAGCATTGATCTTCTCACTTATCATGAGCAACTAATATGTTCGCCTGCATAGGATATCTCCATCTTCTCTAATAAGCGAGGAACATTGATTGAACATGATCGCTACATGAAAAAATGATCGTTATCGCTATCACACATATACCTCACTGCCAAGTCATCACGATGATTCAAATATTAATTCAATAATCCTTGCTTTTCGAAAACATGTCTAATTCTCTTTCTTTATTCATCTATGGGAAAGTTGGATTTCCTTTCCTTTTTATGCAAATCCATCTTTTTTGTTCATTTCTTTTTTGGGGGGTAAGTCGGGATGATCCCTCCCATTTGGAAACTAAAATACTTGAAAAATAGTATAATTTTTTCGCTCTTTGCCTTAAATCTGGGGGATAAAAAAGCCTAGACGTCGCCACTTCTCTCTATTTACAGATTTGAACACGCTATTTATGCTGCGAAATCAATGTCATGCAAAGCTTATTACGAACCATCTTAATAACTTTAAATGACAAAAGGAAGAATACCACTTCCTATTATTTGACCAAGATAATTAATTATATTACTTGATCAAACAATTCATGATAAACATATGCAATATTCCACAAATTAAAAATACAAATCTTGGGGGTTCAAATAAACATGAGAAATATCCCCTAGCATGTGTATACATGAATTGCAAAAGCCACCTAAGGTTACACTTGGGGGGCTACAAAAATATAGGTTACTTGTATTAGGGTTGGTCGAGTGTTTAAAAATTAAGTTTGGCTCTAGGGAGAAGTAGATAACGACCTACCTTTTCCTCTTGTCAATATTCATGCCATTCAAGCTACTGTCGAGAATCACATAAACTATAAATAGTTTGCGTAGATCTCGACCTGAAAATTTTCAAATGCATCACAATGATTTAACAATCATTTTGTTCCATTGAAAACTAAGTTTGCAATTGAACTTGGTAATAGAACAAGCTACATATTCGAGCCATTTTCAAGTTCAACTTCAAAAACTTATCTTAGTTCATAATTGTTATTTCAATACTTCAATTTACTTTAAAGATTAGAGAGTACAACTAGTATAGAGAAAACGAAACAAAATCATGAGTATCAAAATAGAATTCAAATGCATACAACATACTTGCTCATACAAAAGTTTAATACTCAATCGTTCATCATGAAAATTGTACCAAGACACTTCGTTAAGACAAACAATTTCATGAGTTAAAGTGTAAATAAAACATTCCTAAGTTAAAAATTAAAGGGTCTTCATTTTTTAGATTCTCTATTGTTGCACATTGGAATTTCGCAAAGAGGATGATATCTACTTTCTCGAGCTTCAATCGATAACTTAAAAGAAAGAATTCGAAAGTACCGAGAATAGAGAAAAAAGTTGAACAACATTTCATTTTCCCTCTTACTTGTTCTAATGAACGAGCAATATTACTAGACTTAGAAAATTTCATTTGTTAAAACAATGAATGGTCGAAAACGATTTAAACACACTAGTTTAATTGTTTCCAAGATCCTAGTTGTTATCATAATAAAACAAAACACGGGATTTTTAGACCCATTTCAAGCAACATGAAAGGGTCTAAATCTTAAAAACAAACAAGTCATCGAAGCCACCCAACACTGGGCGCTACCTACAACATTCGAAAATATAAAATGGGGGCTTACAAGCCCGAAATATAGCCAAACTACACCAGTTTGAGATGTCTTCAAGAATTTCTTGAACTAACTAGTTTTATGTAAATCTTGAAATCACAGTTTTATAGGTGAATAATAATAACTATTGGTCATTTTTATCATTGATAAATTTTTTTTTGCAACTTAAGCATGACAAAAATAAACATGAGTCACAAGAACAATTTCTTGCCATTATCAAAGCTCAAAATTTTGATCATAATTTCAGTGCATAATTGTCGTTCT
The DNA here is from genome assembly GCF_948465745.1 of Chenopodium album. Taxonomy (NCBI): domain Eukaryota; kingdom Viridiplantae; phylum Streptophyta; class Magnoliopsida; order Caryophyllales; family Amaranthaceae; genus Chenopodium; species Chenopodium album. Next base: position 12,744,211 of record NC_137850.1, read on the forward strand.
AACACTTCAATTTACATGAAAATTTACAAGTTAGTCCATGTGACTGAAAAAAGAAAAACGTTCAAGCACAAATTTGAAAATTTAATAAAGAAAAAACACGTATATGCTTGTATATGCTCAGATAGGATCAGTACTTTACCATTTCACATGAAATTTATTGCAATATATTCCCTAAACATGTCATAACAACATAGAACAAACAAATTCATGAAAACAAGTCAAAATCAAAGTCCCCAACTTCTAAAAGTTAGAGTTCTTAATTCGGGTTTCTCCATTTTATTGACCAAGTTCAAAGTTTGGTACAATAAAAGGAGCAAGATTTACTTTCCTTATATTCAAACAACAACAAAAAAGGAAAGAGATTGAAAATGGCGAAAGAGGAGAAGAAGAGAGTGAGCTGTAGATCCCGCTTCTCCACCTCTTTTTACCGATTCAAATGTTGCGTGCAACTCATCAAGTTGCGCGTGGCATCCCAGCGCAATCCAGTTTCCTGCGCGCGCCTGGCCAGCGCAACCCATTGAGTTGCATGCGAATACTAGTCACTTAAAAGACCGGTACTCAAATTTTGATCCGTTTTGAATTTTTTCTAACGATTTTGTGCGTTGTTAGACGTAATAACGCACGAATCATCAAAATCTTTTAATTGCTTTGCATTTTGTAGTTTATTTTCTTTTTCGATAGTTTTTTACATCATCCTTCATGTACACCGTGTTTTGTGCCTACCCTAAGCATACGTTTTGAATGTTTTTTGTGAGAGTGTCTTAAAATATTTCGTAGTGGTGCTTTACGCAAAAGCTCCCATAGGCAGGTTTAGCATTTTACTGTAATGACCTTTATAAATGTGAGGTTTTAGTTTTTTTTAGCAAAACAAAAAGTACGGCGTTATCGTATAGCGTAAAATTGTATGGCGTATGTTCAGCGTAAAATTGCATTTGGCAACGTGATCTTCCTCCCGTAATGAAAACGATAGAATTTCTTTTATAAACTTTAGGCGTTAGCTTAACGAGTCGACAGGCGCGCCGAACCATCGAGAACAGACACTTCCCGATTAGAAGCAGATACGGTTAGCTAGTAAGCAGTCTGGCTTTACCGGACAGTAAGGGTGTCATCCACCCCTTGTATAAAGAGCGGCACAACGAAAGCGGCATGCACCTATTTAGACACGTGCCCCCAGTCTTAGGACGCGTGTTTTATCTCGTGGACTAAACTGCTGAGAGAGTTGTCGATTTTCTTCTCTCACTGGATTTGGATATGTGCCTCCAGTCCTGAGACATGTATTTCTATCTTGTGGACATCGAGTATCTGTTTTGGCAGCGTATGTCAATCTTTTATTCAAGTGCTGGGCTACAAATGCTAAAACACAACCCTTTTATCATCTTTTTTCTGTGTTAAAATCATGGACTAAAGTTTCAATGACATACCAAGGGACTTTAGACCACCGATGACATATTGAGAGGGTATCACCCTCTTTACTCTTTTTAAAAACCGATATCTTCTCATAACATGACATCACCCAGGACTGGTATACTTGTAAAAGAGTTCTATACTTGCAAAGGGTCAATCTAGATTCTTTAGCGCACTAAATTAAGAAATTACTTTATCTTGTCTAAGAAACTACTTGTCTTGAACATTTAGCGAATTGAGAATAGTTTCGAGATTCTCAACATTACTGAAAGCTTCCTTGTCTTTAAAGAACTTCGCAGAATGTGTCTCGAATTTATTTCTTTGGCTACTTTTCTTATTGTCTATTATAGACTCGATCAAAGTGCGATGATGTTACAAAAACTCGTTCTTCATGCTAGATCAAAGTTGAAGTGTTTAGGGAATACGAAATGCATTATGAAGTATGTTAAAACCCATATTTGTGACCAAATTATCTTAGAGCCTAGTCCTAAAACATGCTCATACATATTTAATCTTAACTAATAACAGACCCAAATGCGTCAAATGCAATGATTGGATCAAATGGATCTTACATTGTTGAAAACTGAGCCAGTCAGATAATTCAACTATCAAATATCCATGCAAGGCCTATACAGATGGATATCCCTTTTAAATAGCTTTCCAATTGTATATTATAAGCCCAATTTTGAGTTAAAACAAAGAAGTTATCATCAAAATACTAAACCGGGCCCGAAAATCGACACCCTTGCACTTAAATGGCCATATATTTTGATCCATACTATATTTTAACCTAAGAATAACGGAACTGGAAAGTAGACATTTAGATCTTTCCAATGATATCTCATATTCCTTAATCCGACTTTGTAATCAAAAGTTATGGAACTTTTAAAAACGCGTTTTTGTATAAGGAAAATCGCATAGCGCATAACTATCTAAGTTGCACGTGCCAGGTGCACGTAAGTCCTTGAGATGTGAGCGGCACTCAGCGCAACTCCCAGAGTTGCGTGCGCCACCTGACACCGCGGCTCTAAAACCCTAAATTTAGATTCCTACACCTATAAATAAGGGTCTTCGTTTAACCCTAATGACAACAGAAAAATCAGAATTCTAAACCCTAGCATTCTTAAATCCCTAATGTCTCATGTCCTCTTACTATCATACTACTTTTTGTCTCTCTTCCTAAATACTTTCCAACCCTAATTGAATCCAATGAAGTCCTTGGAGGTATGTAGAAGAAAGAAGGTCCATAAAAATCTAAAATGGAATTTTAGCATAAAAGAAGACCGGTGAGTTTCCTGAGCACTTAAATAAATGACCTTTCTTTTATTGTTTAAATAACTTTAATTGATTTATTAGTGTTGTTTGATCACTTTAAACAAACTTTTAATTAATTAATTTCACATAGATTCGTGCGTTAATTAAATACTAGAATGGAATAATTAATTATTGTTTTATCACTTAAGCCAAGGCGAATATTGTTCATTTCTTGTTCTTTTCACAAATTTGAATAACAAAAGAATAATGACATTCGTTGCAATGTATCTTTGTGTGATTAACTCTTGTAAATAAAATCAACTAAATTAGTTTTAGGTATCACGTTGCATATATTGTTTGGTGATGAAATTGTGAAAAAGGAAGAGCTAATAGAGGCCGCACTAGGGCTAGAATAGTGATTCCTCCCTAAAAGAAATGTTATTTTAGTACCCTCGCTCCCGAACTCATTTCTGGTATAAGTAGACCAATTTGGGCACTGGTAAACTTATGATTCATGCTTAATATCCCTTGAACTCTACTTGGGAGAAAGACATGAACGAGGTTGATGAGTTTTCCTAAAACTCATTGGCGACTCCTTATTAGTTTCTTTCAAAAAAGCGTAATGATAGGATCAACTCTAATTCAACGTCCCCCAAACAGTCAGGAATTTAAATCCTAACACACCCTATAAAAGTGTATGTCCTAGGCTTTTAAAGGGCCATGGGCATAGAGGAGTAAATATGAGGGGTGAGGTACGGAACCCAAGAGTTAAAGCGCCGCGAAGTCTAAACCCTAGAAAATTGTCGTCTCACAGCAGAAATTGTCGTGTCACAGCGGAATTTACCGTGACGCGGCGGACTTTGCCATGACGGGGGGAATTTGCCGTGATGCGACAGAATTTACCGTGATGCGGCATATTCCTTTTCTAGAATTACGTCTAAATTCATTTTTATCTTTTTATAGTCATTAAGTTCGAGATAATTGTGCGTCATTTTCAGCCATTTCGTGTTTAATTAGGTTTAGGGTTTACATATTTATTAATCGGGCTTAATAAATAAATAATATGAAATGGATTAAAAAGGGTTTGGGCTGAAATGTGGATTGGATTGAGATTGAATAAATGCTTGGACTGATTTGTGGACTGAATATGTTTGACTGAATATGGGTTTTAAGCACTTCTGAGATTAATACTCGACCCGACTAATATTGGCGGTGAAAGGTTGTTCATCATCTGGTTTGGTTTTAGGAGGCATTTTTAGGTGTCTACAGAGTTTAGTGTTAATATCACGGTTTGAATTATGTGTCCCCAAAAAAAGAGAGGAAGATCGGTAAGACTCATCATGGATCGAATCATGTCTAAGAGAGTTCGATTTCTCCACTCGGACACTCCATTCCGTTGTGGAGTTCCAATAGGTGTCATTTCTAAGAGAATACCATGTTCTTTCAGATGGTCATTGAATTTGTATCTCAAATGCTCGCCACCTCGATCCGATCGAAGGGCTTTGATTTTCTTGCCAAGCCTATTTTCCACTTCACAATGAAATTCTTTGAAATTTTTAAAGGATTCAGATTTGTGCGACATTAGGTAGACATAGCCGTATCTAGTATAATTATCCATGAATGTGATAAAATTGCAATAACCACTTCTTGCAGTTGTGCTCATTGGTCCGCATACATCCGTGTGTATGAGACCCAATAAGTCACTAGCCCTTTCTCCTAATTTGGAGAACGGCTGTTTTATCATCTTGCCAAGTAAGCATCCTTTGTAGTTTTCAAACGACTCTAAGTCGAATGAATCAAGAATCCTTTCTTAAAGAATTTCTTGATGCATTTGATATTTATATGGCCTAGACGACAATGCCACAAGTAGGTTTGATTTTACTCACTAATCTTAACCCTTTTGGTGGTATCATTAACCTTATAAACATATTTGTCTAATGAAAGCACATAAAGACAATTTTCTGAATATGTCGTACCATAAAAAAAATTATCAAGATAAAATAAAAAACTATTGTCCTTTATCCGAAATACAAAACCTTGGCGTCCAACGCCGAAATTGAAATAATGTTTTTTTTAATGTTTGGAACATGATAACATTCATTAAGTTTTAAAACTAAGTGTTCCTACGGATATAGTTGCAATCCTTGCTCCATTGCCTACCCGCAATTCCACTTCCTCCTTCACTAGATTCTTACTTTTCCTTAGTCCTTGAGCATTGGAACAAAGGTGTGAGCCACATCCGGTATCTAATACCCATGAAGCTTTGCTAGTAAATTTAAGGTCTATAACAAAATACCTAATGTAGAAGCAATATTGTCGTTCTTCTTGTCTTCTTTGAACTTGAGGCAATCCTGTTTCCAATGTCCGTTCTTCTTGCATTAGATACATTTGGAATCGGTTTGAGAAGATGCTACCTTCTTTTGCTTGTCGCCTTTGGCTTAGGCGGAGAGGTCTTCTTACCCTTCCCTTCATAGCCCTTCTTCTTGCCCAATCGCTTGAATGGCTTACCCTTCTTAACCATAAGAATTTCATGCTTCCTCTTATCCTTGAGCGTTTGCTCGGCTTGCTTCAACATCCCGTGAAGCTCGGTGAGGGTTTTCTCCATGTTGTGCATGTTATAGTTCATCTTGAACTTATCATAACCTTTATGCAGCGAGTGGAGAATGATGCCAATTGCTATCTCGTTCGAATATCCCGCATCAAGCCTTTCCATGTTCTCAAATAATCCAATCATTTTGAGCACATGCGAGCTGACGGGCTCTCCATTTTTGAGCTTGGTCTAAAGGATTTGCCTATAGGTCTCAAACCTCTCAGTTTAGGCCTGCTCTTGGAACATATTTTGAAGTTTAAATATGATCTCAAAAGCCATCTCCTTCTCAAAGAAAGTCTTTTGGAGATCCAGAGACATTGTGGGCAATATGATGCATTTGACATCCCGATTGGTAGTGTGCCATTGGTTTAGGGAAGCCTATGTGACCTCCTCATTAAGAGCGTCGGGTATTTCCTTGTCAAGGAAGTATTCTTTTAACTCTTGCATGAGAATATTCGCAAGTTGCTTTGCCAATCAAGGAAATTTGGCCACTCAATTTCTCCTTGTCGAGAATTGAGCGTAATGAAAATTGGTTGTTGTTGGTGTTAGTTGTAGACATTTTTCTACAAACGAAAGAATTTCTAATGAAAAACCATTTATAAAATCAATAAGTTTGAAATGTAAAGCATACATGCAAATATTCAATCTTATTAAGCGTTTAACCACACATTTCAAAATTTGTCCCTTTTTCGGCGAGAATAAAACGATTCTTTAATAAGGTTCAAGAGTTTTCCAAGAGTGCTTCACAACACCAGCTTAGAACGGGTGTCAATTACCTTTATTGTCCTTTGGTCAATTGTAATAAAGTCACAATGGTCGATATTGTTGATACCATCAGGGATCATGTGGTATGTCATGGGTTTAAGCCTCAGTATCATGTGTGGGTTTGGCATGGTGAAAAAGGGATCGTATAGAGAGAATGTTTTTAGGAATGATACGCATGATAAAAGTGTCAAGATTCGTGTTGAAGAGGAATATGGGACTGATGATGGTGGAGATTGGGATGAGGAGGGGGATAAGATCTAGGATGGTGGTGGTGATCACTTGGATGAGATGATGCGTGATGTTGAAGGTGAATTTGGTGACCGAGGTGATGTATTCGAGTCATTATCTGAGGCTGCCAAAAAGCCTTTGTATCATAGGTCCAAATAATATACTAAACTCTCAACCATGCTAACACTTTTTAACTTTAAGTCAAAGTATTACTAGAGCGACACTAATTTTACTTCTCTATTGACTATGTTATGTGACATGTTTCCAGATGGCAATGAACTTCCTAATTCCTACTATTATGCAAAGAAACTAATGTGTCCATTTGCTTTGGAGTATAAGTAGATACATGCATGTCCTAATGATTGTGTTCTTTATCGAATGAATATGAAGAGTTAGAGGAGTGTCCACGTTGCGGTAAGTCGCGTTACAAGCGAAAGAGATAAGGCTTGGGTTGTGCACGGACGGTATGAATCCATTTGGCACTCTTAGTACCAAACATAGCACATGCTTGGTACTTTTTAGTGATCTAAATCGCTTCTGTGGTTGTGCATGAAACGAAAATATGTAATGCTTTCACTTTTGATAACGGGGCCAAGGCAACCTAGAAACGACGTAGATGTTTATCTTGAGCCCCTTGTTGATAATTTGAGAAATATGTGGGACAAAGGAGTTTATGTTTTTAATGCCCATAAGAACGAGAAGTTCCTATTGCATGCAGCCCTTATGTAGACCATTAATAATTTTCTTGCATATGGCAACCTGTCCAGGTACAAGAATAAAGCGCATAAAGCATGTCCCATTTGTGTTGATGACACACAAAACGTGTACCTTGATCACTATGTGCACGAGAGGACCCTAAGATTGCTTAGACGCGATCACCCATATCGTAGGCAGAAAAAGGCCTTCAATGGGAAAGTGGAAAAGGGGGTTGCGCCTATTCCATGAAGTGGAAAGGAGGTTTATACTCGAGTGCAGGGTGTAGCAACTGTTTTTTGGTAAAACATCAAAACTTGTAGGCCCACATGCTGTCTTTAAAAAGGAATCGATCTTTTGGAAGCTTAAGTACTGGAAAAAACAAGATGTTAGACATTGTCTCGATGTAACGCATATAGAGAAGAATGTTTGTGATGCAATTGTTAGGACAATTATGGACATTCATTGCAAAACAAATGATGGAAAGGGTGCGCGATTAGATTTGGAAGCATGGGGGGTTCGTTCGGAATTGTGGGTCCAGCCAAAGGTAAGGAAGGCAAAGGTAAAGGATAAGGAAAGCGAAGATGGTGGTAAAAAATGTAACGGGAAGCGCAAGGGAAAGGCTACCGATGTATTAAAGAAGAAAGATGACGGAAAAGGCAAGAATGAAAAGGTTTATTATTTACCTCCAGCTTGCTACACATTATTAAAGGAAGAAAAATGAAAGTTTTGTACTTGTTTGTATGACATCAAGGTTCCATCTGGGTTCTCGTCAAATATGAAAAGATTCGATTCCTTAAATAGAGAATTGAAGTTGACAAGTATGAAATCCCATGATTGTCACATGATGATGCAAGTATTCCTACCGATTGCAATTTATTGTATTTTACCAAAGCATGTGAGAGAAGCTATTACAAGCCTTTGATCGTTTTTCAATACTATATGCAGCAAAGTGATTGGTCCGTTTACACTTGATGCTATCCAGGCGAATGTTGTTGTAACTTTGTGCAAATTTGAGTTGTATTTCCAACCGTCATTTTTTGTCATAATGGTGCCTTTGATTCTTCATTTGGTTCGTGAGATTAATTTGTGCGGTCCAATATTTATGAGGTGGTGCTATCCTTTTAAAAGATACATGGGTACATTACAAGATAAAGTCAGAAATTCAGCCTTTTCGGAAGTAGTATGATTCAAGGGATTGTGGCTGAGGAGATTTGTAATTTCGTGGCAGAGTATGTTACCGTTGTCGAACCTATTGGGCTTTCCACTTCTCGACATGAAGGGAGACTTGATGGTCATGGCACACTCGGGTCGAAAAGGATCTCACCTACTTGAGATCAGTTCTTGCAAACTCACCTATTTGTGCTTCATCATGTTGCGGAGGTTCACCCATATTTAGAAGATCACATGGATAGTTTGCGTGTCGAATTTCCATCAAAAGGAGAAAGGGCACTAATATAGTTACATAATAAGATGTCTATGATGTGGTTCCATGATCGAGTGATGCGTTAATTGGATGTGAGTGTCTTTGATACAATAAAGTGGCTCGCTTATGGTCCAAAGGAAGATGTTCATTCATTTAAGGGATATGACATAAATTGTTATACATTCTTGACTGAGCGTCGGGATTAGAAATCCTCATTGACTCAAAATAGTGGTATCACTCTTGTGGCTTCACCAAGAGAGTTTGCAAGTGCGAAGGATACATCACTAGTTGACGCACTATTATCTTACTATGAACGAATTAAGGAAATATAGGAACTGGATTACCATGAGTTCAAGGTAGGTCTATTTAAGTGTAAATAGGTCGATAAAATGATGACTTCACTCTTGTAGACCTTGGCCACTTTCGGGATATTTTGGAACCATTAATCCTTGCATCTCAATATAAGAAAGTGTTCTATGTAATCGACGCAGCCGATCCAAAATGGTCAATCGTCCTTGCTAGCAAAAGAAGAATTTTAGGGGTTAGAGATGTTGAAGACGAAAAAGAATATGATGCGTTTGATGATTCACCCTCTTTCACTACTCCTAGACTTGATGTAGCAAATGATGTAGACAATGATGCAAACTATATTCGCTCATACCACGATGAAGGAATACTTGAATGAGGTACTTTTAATTATGCAACATAATAAAAATCCTATTGTTAAAAGGATTAGTTGTGTATTTGTGATGATAATAAAGAAGTTAGGTAAGTTTCAAGCTCATTTTAGGCTTTTTTTAAAGCTACTTTTGCTCCTATAACCTTTTATTAACATCAAATAAATGACTTTTAAGCATTATCAACTTATAAACATGTTATATTCATCAAATATGAGTTGTTAGAAGGATTAGATGTGAACTAGTAATGAAAATAAAGAAGTTGGGAAAGTTAGAGCCTTATTTATGCCATTTTGAACTTTTTTCGCTCCTATAACCTTGTTTTTGCATGAAATCAATTACTTTTAAGCATTTTCAACTAATAAACATCTCAAATACACTAAATATGAGTAGTTAAGTGGATTATATGTGAATTTGTTATGAAAACAAAGAAGTTGGGTAAGTGTTTAGCTATTTTGGTGCAGCACCTTTGATTATCTTTAGTGATGACTAATTATTTGCTTGGCTTGTGATGGTAGGTGTGTATATATCATGGTTAGTGATGAGTACCTTCGTTGTGATAAGGATATGGATAATGAAGTCCGTGGTAGTTCTCACTCTGATGACGAGTTGTATGATATCAATAAGAAGAAAGATTTGGGCAAACCAGAAGACTAAGCTCATGATGACTTGCAACATAGTCTTGAGGAATATGAGATCTCAGCTGAATGTGCCCCCTATTAAGGATAATGTTGTTTCCAAGTTGTAAGTGATTCACAAGGACAAATTCACACGCAAAGTCAAGTGAAAACCATTGGTGGTGGGGGGGGGGGGTAAAGGCACGGATGAAGAGAAAGGGTAGGGGTGCAACAAAAGCTTTTAAACCCGGGGTTCCCATGGATCTTGAGTATGACGAGTTAGGTCAACCTACTGGCCAATGGCATAGCAAATATTCCACTCACATTGGCATCCTTACTCGTAAAATACCCATTACACTTGAGTGGCCCGAGATACTTAAAGAGTTACTTCAAACGTTTTGGGATGATACAATGGTATGTGGTTTGTATTTGCGTTATTGGCAAAAAACTTTGTACATGAATTCAAAAAAGGCAAAACCCAAACACCTGCCCTTGGCTACTGCAGCTGCCTAGGCTACTGCCTGCATGGTCTAATGGCTGAGCTACAACAGCTGACTGGTCTGATGGTTGGGCTGCTGCCTGGGCTTCTGCAGCTGCCTGGGCTACTACAACTCCCTGGGCTACTGCAGCTTCATAGGGTGCTTGTTATTTATTTATTTATTTTTTCCCTTGCCTAACGTGGCCATTTTTCATGCTTATAGAGAGTGTTTAATATTCTTGATGAGCCAGCCAAGAGAAAATCGTTTGAAGCTTTTGTACAAGAGAGATTCAAAAACTTCAAAAGTTCCTTGAGATAAAACAAGATGGGTCCATAAGAAAAAAAGGAAAAGATCGAAGAAAAATGTGAAATTTACTGGAGGAGAGGAGGAACTTGAGAAGAAACCGTGGGATTTATATCTATAAATAATGGTGAAGGACTGGGAGAAGATTGTGGTGAAATCAACTACTACCACTACTGCACTTATCTGTATTTATATATCAATCAGAGTTGGTCAATAAATTTAATTCACTAAAAATAATGAATCGAACATTTCTTAATGTGTAGGAAAAAAGTGAACAAGCTACAAGCAATGTTGAGAAGAAGATGTATAGCCATCATATGGGTTGTAAGACATTTGCTGAAAGTAAATCAAAGTGGATAAAAAGGGTCTACACCCCATATCCAAAATATCATCATCTGATAACCGCTTTCGTCCATGGTCACAACTTTGGTAAGTCGTGCAATTGACTGGTGGTGTGTTGTGCATGGGATCGACAAGAAAACCGGCAAGTATGTCATCATGCATCTGGATACAAAAATAGTAATAGATGCACTTGTACGCAACCTATGATACTTCGGCTAATATTATACCCTTATTATTAAATATTTCCATATAAACTACATCTAACTTAGAACTGGTAACTTTTTCTGTTGTTACAACTCGAGCATACGTCGAGAGTGGTTGAAGGCAAGCTCACTCCAAGCATAGAAAAAAATCCTTTCACCTTGGCTTTGGGAAAAGCATACCACCCAGGGCGAGTTCTTGGTTCGGGAGGGAAACAACTAGGGTGGGAAAAGGTTATGGGTTCTGAATACACTATATCAGGAAGAATTAGATTAAGTATTAATTCGCCACTAGGGATGTCAATGGGGCGCGGTGGGGCGGATGTTGGCCTTCCCATCCCCATCCCCACAAAAAAATTTCATCCCCACCCCCATCCTCATCCTCGTGGTGAATCCAAAATCCATCCCCATCCTTACCCCCACAGGTATAATTCTAAAACCATCCCCACCCCCCACTTGGATATCTATCCCCACCCCACCCCCACTTGGATATCTATCCCCATCTAATCCCCACCCAAGACCCGCCTAATCCCCGGCTTTCAATACATAATACTACATAATTAATATAAATTAAAAAAAATTGTTAATATTACTTCTTTGTTTATAATATTAGCTTATTACAAATCTACTATATATTTTACATAATTTTTTTTTATAAAATAGTATAAAAGTATATAATCTTGTTTTTAAAAATATATAAATGTGGGTATGGGGTGGGGATAAGGCGGGTACGAAGTGGGGCGGTGGGGATGGAGTTGGATACAAAGTGGGGCGGGTGAGGTGGGGCGGGGATGGGGATGGGGAGGGTACAACCTAAAATCCACCCCTGCCCCATCACCCATGTTAGGTATGGTTTTTATCCCCATCCCTGCCCCACCACTCGCCAAACCGAAACCTATCCCCGCTCCATTGGGGCGGGTCTTTTACTTGATCCACCCCACTGACATCCCTATTCGCCATACCGTATGAATGCGAAGGAAACGGAATCAATTAAGGCGGAGATACGCAAAGAGGTGCAAGAACAATTACAAAGTCAATTCAATGCTACTTTGAAGCATATGAACTTACGGAGCTTGTCGTTGCCCTCGATTACCCTAGAGGATTCATGAAATCACCTAAAAGACGCAGAGAACGATCCACTTGTTGAGACCGAGATAATTTAATTACAATCAAATTACAAAAAATGAACTTTGTCAAACCAGGTCTTATGTAGCATGATTAATTTACTATTGCAAATTCCTACTTGTACGCATGTAGACTCAAGGGAGATTGCAAATCTGATACCTGATCCTTTTCCAAATGTTAATATAAACATCAATAGCTAATCAAATGTGCTTCTATTAGGTTTATGTTGGTTACTTCATAACTTATGTCCTAATAAAATATGTAGGAAGAGACGCCTTGTGAGCTTCTTCACCATGGGGAAAACATGGATGGAGAGTTAAAGTTGGTGGGGTATGGTAGCGCACAACTATTTGACAAGGTCCATTTCAAGTATAATACTAGTACCCACTATATCTCGGTCAGGATCAAATCTATAGTAGCTTGGTTTGAGGACTTACCACTACCGGTGCCTAGAGGGGAATATGACTTCTTTATTCTGCTAAATGCGAAAAGTAGCTTTCTGCAATGGCCACATGATCGGGTGAGGTTGATAGGAGGGGTAAGTATACACTACTTAGCTTGTTTTTAAAACATGTCTAAAATATCTTGTTATATGACCATGTGCTTTTATTTTACTAGATTGTCAAGGAAAATCAGTCCTCTAAAAGGAAGAAGGTAGAGAAGCCAAAATCCAAGGATATCCAACCTCCAAAGAACATGGAACAAGGACAAGGGTCAAAGGGTGAATCCCTGTTGAAGAAGAGTTCGAGAGGTTCTGCCTTGAGCTATACTCTAATAGTAGAAGCCGATGTCCTTCAGTTGCTCTCTAAAGCTTTCACAACCATGTTTGTGAGTTTCCTAGGGGTAGATCAATTAAAGTGAATTTGCCTAAGGCATAGTTCCAGTATGATGAGGATGCGATCGCATTTATTACAAGAGAGGATGTGAAGAAAATTTCTAACCGGTTCCATGCTTAACAACTACTACATAAATGAGCAAATGTAACCCCTAAAAATCGTTGCAATAGGGCAAAAAACCGTTGCTATAGACCTACTGCAACGGTTGTTGGACCGTTGCTTTTGCGGCCGTTGCACTAGGTCTAATGCAACGATTCTTTTGACCTAATGCAACGATCATATACTTCTCTCCTGGACCATTGCATTAGGACCTAATGCAACAACGTTATATAACTAATGCAACGGTCATTATACAATCTTATAGACCGTTGCAGTAGTGCTAATGCAATGCATATATAGATCAGATGCAACGCCTATTCCCCTTTGTTAGGACCGTTGCATCAGCTTATTATTATTATTATTATTATTATTGTTATTATTATTATTATATCTCAAAAACAAAAGGCATACAACCTACAATAAATTAGTGGGAAGCCAAGATACAATCTGGGCCCCCACTCCTCTAGCTATTGCAAATCCTACCCTAGTGAAGATATGAGCTGCAGCATGGGCCCCAATGTCTTGCGTGGTCGAGAACCTCTGAATCTGCTTCAGTAACGCAACAGCCTCTTTCTCTAATTCCCCAAGCGAAGAAAAGGAGAAGGGAATGAAACCATATCCAATCGCCTGACATCGAGCTTCATACTTAACCCGCTTTCGATGAGCCACAACCCGCCCAGGAATGAAGTCAGATAGCCCTGACTGTGTCAAAGGAGAAGATCGTGTCATAAATCAACACAGACATCGCGACCACGATCCCATGAATAAAGTAACACATCCGTAGGTCTGAGGGCCTCGTCGTTCCCTCCAGCCAACCCAATGTCAACCTCTTTTCTCGCTGAAATCCCAGAACGATAGCAAACATCAACAAGGGTATCCTGAACAACATTATGTCGATGTTTAATACCCACAATACCAGCACAAGACACTACGTGATCACCGAAAATATCTCCAGCAAAAACCCTCGAACAAGCAGAGCACAACGTCGAGATAGAGAACAATGGAACACCCAACCGATAGGACAACACACAGCGATAAGTCTTGGCGTTCATCGTCTGACCCAACCCCGAAATAGGAACCGCCCGAAGCCAAACAGAGGTGTGATCACCCTGCTGTGATTTCCATAATGCTGATTGTCGAGGAGTTAAAGAATAAGCAGATTCTGCGGAAGCGGTAACCTTTGTGAAATACATATCTGCCAATTTCTTCATGAGTTTAGGGGCAGCGACCTCATTAGGATTACTCAAAATGTCAGACTCCACTGTTCCATTAAACAGACTCAACGCATCCTCAAAGGCTCGTCCAAGACCAACAATGCCAGCATGCCGAAGAAGTTGTATCTGCAACCCAGCAGACTGTAACCGAGAAGCAAGAAAAGCATAGTGACGAACATCACCAGCAGAATAAACACCAAGCCCTCCAAACGCAAATGGTAAGGTGGCAAGCCGCCACTGCCAATCACCAAACCCAGGCCCCGAAGCAGTAACAATACGCTCCAAGAAAGATCGAAGAGCTCCATCAGATGTGCGCTGAGCCACCTCAAAAGTACTAGGAGGATAAGTAAGCAATGCAAAGTAGAGTTTTGAAACTCCAGTACATGCCCTAAGTAACAACAGCTCACACTGAGGATCATCGAGCATAGCGACCTTATCCATAAGGGCAATGGTCTTGGTCACCCTCTGCATCACAAGCTCACCACTAAAACCAGAATCGGAACAAGAGGGACCTCCAAGCAACCTAACACCACGCAAAGGTCGAGCAATATTAGGTGGAAAGACACCCACCAGCCTGCTTTGAGGGTCTTCTGTAGGCCAGAAAACTTCTGTTTTTTCCACATTAAGACATAACCCAGAACGAGGTCCTTCCTCCATAATCAACTGTAGAACTTGCCCCACCACCAAAGTGTCACCAATAATCGTGCCGTCATCTAAATACCAAGCCTGAAGACATACATCAAAAGTCTCTCTGATTTTACACACCAGGGGTTGTAAAACCAAAGAAAAAAGTAAAGGACCAAGGGATCACCCTGTTGCACCCCTTGAGACGACCATAAGGTTTGGTCCCCATAGTACAACCTGGCTGGATTAGAATAGCAGAATTCTACCCATCGCGAAATGCCCGGACAACGACGACGTACCTCACGTAACATGACCGAACGATCAACTAGATTGAAGGCATTCTGAAAATCCACCAACAACATAGATAGACCAACATCCGAACCACGGTCCTCAATCAACCGATTCACCGCATGAAGAATTGCCTCACCACCTGAAGAAACCCCAACACCAAATTGAAGGCCATTAAAGTAACTCCCTAAAGACTGACCAACCATAACAGCACCCACCATCGAAACGAGACGCCGCCAAACCGTACCCACAACAATAGGACGGATACCACCACCGGGCTTGACAAGTGGCGTAAGAGGAGCACTAGAAATATACTCTCCTAATTCCATTGGACATCTTCCAGCTAGAAAGAGATTAACCACCCCGGTAATAGAGTCAACCAACTCATCTGAGACTGCCACAGCTGCACCACTCAAGCAATCCATAAGATGTTGAGCACGCAAACCATCCCTACCACATGATGTGCCACGAGGGAAACTTCTAATCCGGTCCAAAACAACAGCAGAAGTCGTAACGAGATGAAGGTGATCAATAGGTATATCAGGTAAGGATGGAGCTGGAGATGAAGGGTGCTTTGACTGTAAATCTGCAAGAGTGGCGTCATTATAAGGAGCAACGCCTGAAGAAGAAAGAACCCGAACTGCAGCAGTGTAATGACCATCGCAAATCTTCCTACGACACTGCTTAATATTACGCTATTCCAAATCAATGTCCTCATCATCAACCGTAGACAAAGTAGGAGAATCCTCTGCCAAAATTTCCCTCATTATTATTATTATTATTATTATTATTATTATTATTATTATTATTATTATTATGCTCATTACAACTTCAATAATATACAAATGAGGTAAAAAAAAATTGAATGACAATCCTTTCAATTTGATTAAATTTTTTTTTATTTAATTATATTTACATTGCATGATTATGCAATTAATGCTTCACGGAAATAATTCCTGTACTGCTATACATAAAACTTATATATTTTCTCTAATAACTGTAATTAAACACTTTAAAAAGAAACAAAAAAATAAATAAATTCAGTTAAAGTAGTAGCAGCTCCAGCAGAACAGCAGCAACAGCTGCGGGCCATCGGCACGATAAAAATATCAGCAACAACAACTCCGGGCAGCAGAAACAACAGCTACGGTAGAGCAGAAATAGTAGCAGCAGCAATGGCTTAGTTTTGAGACCTGAAACAATGGCATCCACCATTTATAAGCCATCAATAGAACTAATTGCAGTAAATTCCTATGCATACTGCAAAGTTGGTCATATTTCATGTATTTAATTGGCAAGTGCCAAGTGCAAACAAAAATATCAAAGAATCCACCTTATGCAAGCTTTAAATAAAACATAAATGTCATGTAACTCTACACCACACATTAAAAAATAAATACATCCTTCTTAATTATAGGATTTTCAATTGCTCACCTAAGCTACTCATGGGATAATTTGTAAACAACTACATAAACACACAAGAGAAGACTATAAAGACAACTTTTACAACAAAATGCCAATCAAATCCACTCTTCCTATCAGGTTCTACTCACACGCATAAGAGCAAAACAGAAAAAGAAAGTTCAAGCAAGTAATTTATAGATCTCATAACATGCATGAAACCTCACAGAATACAAGAAACATAGGAAGCTTACAAAGCATCACAACTGTACTTGTAAAAGAAAATGTTTCCATATCAAGCAGCAGTGTCTTCCTTACAGATGTCAAAGCAAATGGAACAACTTAAGTTAAAATAAAGGGAACAAACCTCAGGTGCTATGGCACATAGCACCTTACAAATCCAGAGTAAATAAGTACTTCTCTTCTTGTGGCCTAGTGGCTTAAAACATAAACAGTCCCTCAGGCTCACTCTTCACTACGATATCGTTAGCTTCAGGCAATGAAACTGTCAAATAGATCTTATCAGAGCACTGATCCCTGAGAATCTATGGGGTGCGAGTGAAAATAGAGAGAAACAATTTTGTTCCATATTAATACATGTCAGATATAGCTTCTACAAAACACTAATTTAGACTTAAGAGGAAAACCAGTCATCAAACACTAATTCAGACTGAACAGAAAAACTAATCAACTGTGGGGGCGTTTGGTATGTGGGAATTGGGGTTGGGAATGGTACATTTAATCCCACTTGTAATAAAATCCCTTGTTTGTTAGGTGGGAATGGGATTAGAATACGGGAAGGGAATGGGAATATATACCTTCTATTCCTATCAAAATAATACCAAGGGGGGGGGGGTTGGTATTATGAGATGGGAATAGGGAGGGGTGGTAAAATGACTATCTTACCATTAATGAAAAGAAAGAAGGAAAGGTTTTGGTAAGGAGATTTTTGTAATATTGTTATTTAATCTCTACATATTCTCACTCAACAACCAAACAAAAACTTGGCTTATTTTTATGAATTCCCATCAACTTATTCCCAATCCCCATCCCACCCTCTAATCCCCAAACTCCCATTCCCACATGCCAAACACCCTGTGTATGCCAGCAAATAGTATCATTACCTACTACCAGCAAAAATCCAGGGCCTTCTCTGATCATACAACCGATTTCTCCGCCCAAATGAACATCACTAACTGACTGTAACAGGCAACAATGTACGATTTCTCCACCCCATCACAAGCTAATAAAACAGAAGTAAAATCAAAATACAACGCAAACCACGAAATCCAATTCTTCATTCACATGGATGATTCATCAGCAGGTCACACGCAAATAACAATTTAATTAATTAATTACGAACCAAAAAAAGCTAACAATTCAATAATATTAACAAGCACCATTTATCCCAATTATATTTAGACTACTATTAATTGGAAACTAATCACAACATACTATAATTTATTAATAAAACTGAAATAACTTTTCAAGTACACACAAAATAGCAATTCACAAGCTATAACAACGAAATATGAAATCTAAACACTTAATAATCTAACAAAAATCGATAATTAAACGAGATACTATGAAAATCAGCACAAATATTAGAAATTTAAAGCAAGATTATACGAAATTTAGAAGCTTGGAACTTCAGATCTAGAAATTACCCTTTTCAAGAGGTACTGACGACGAAGAAAGAGGACTAGAGGAGAGCTGAGACTCTTTGGAGTGTGGCCTGGTGAAGGAGGCCAGAGGGACAAGGAGCGAGGAGCGAGACCCGATAAAAGATTCTCCAATCCTAGGCAAATTCAAAACCCTAAAAATCGAAGAAAGGATATTTGTGTTTGAGAATTAAGAGGTGAGAGATTGAGGATGAAGATCGAGGGATGAGAATGGAGGAGAGAGAGAGAACGAGTTTCAATGGAGGAGAAAGAGAGAGAATGAGTTTCAATGGAGGAGAGAGATTCGAGTTTCAATGGAGGAGAAATGGGTTTTATTGGAATTCCGTATATGGGTTTCTCGAGTTATATCTGGGTAATCTTTATTTTACTACTACTCCGTAATTTTGCTCGATCAAGAAATACACGCACTTGGTAATTTAATATGGAGCAACTAATGCAACGGTCATTTTAAAGCCGTTGCAGTAGGCAGAAAATTCGTTGCATATGAAGAGCTACTGCAACGGTTATGTTAAAACTGTTACAATAGGCAAAAATTCCATTGCATTAGCTTTACTTGTTGCATTAGACCGTTGTACTAGCTATGATCGTTGCATTAAACCGTTGCATTTGACCGTTGCTTTTGCTCGTTTAAGTAGTAGTGACATTTCCATCACTCAAAATTTCATGAGGTAATTCAATTCCACTATTCCTAATCATATTGTTGTTGCATTTTCAAATGTAAACAATGTAATTAATAAGTAATTCCCATATTACTCTCATGAAGGTCACTAAAGGATAACCTTATTAGTGGATGCAATTATGAGGCTGTAGTTGGGTGGTTTTGCCCCAAGCAGACCTCCTTTACCAGATGCTTATGCAACCCTCGTGACGTGGAAGATTACCTTGAGCAGAGTATTAAAGAATCAACGTGTGCGGGAGATAAGTTCATATAAGCCCCATGCTTTGAGGAGTACGTCTAAATATGTCATAATTTAATTTAGTTGTTTGTTAAGCATATGTTGACGTCTAACGACTGATGGTTTGTTTGTGGTAAATATATGTAGTGCTCATTGGAGCCTTTTGATGATTTGTGTTTCCAATAACACAATCTACCACTTTTATTTGGCTTAGGAAAATCCATCACAGAAGTTGCTAGTGAAGAACCTACTAAATAGGTACATATTACTTCCTATTATTGAATGTCCTCACCTAAGTCATTTAGTAGTTATGTTTCTAACTTTGAAATTATTTTCCTAAAGTGTTATGAAGAAGCTAAATTGTCGTTCGGTTGTGGGTCCTACATGGAAATATGCAAATGTAATGCCTTGATATAGCGATTTTTGTAATATACTTGGCTTCGGTTATGGCTATGCATGATTAGATTACCTTTATGGCATGTCTGGTTGTGCGCAACAAGACAACATTGTTGATTGTGCACTATACGTGATGAGGTTTATGCTTGGCATAGTCAATACTTGCACGGAAGATCAACACCTTAATGAGGTATGCTTTTATTTTCTTCCATATGTTACTTGCTTCCATTATTGCATCGAACAAAACACTAGCATAACATAGCTAAAAGTTGCACCAAGCATCGAACATAACCCAAGCAGGTGCAACAACCAAGCTAAGGCAGGTACAACACCATAGGCAGTTGCAGCAGCCCAGGCAGGTGCAGCAGCCCATGCAGCAGCACAGGAAACTGCAGCAGCCAAGGCTAATAGAAGCACATTTGATTAATTATGATTACTAAAGAACACATAAATGGGAAATAGAATTATCACCTTATGTGACATCAACTATGATTACTTTTGGGATTAAAAGACTTTATTTCACATAAATAAGCAAATATGACATGTTTAAGTAGAAGTTAGAACAATAAATAGGGTTTTTGCGCAAAATTGGCTTCATCCTTTCCGGTTATATTATTATTCGTACAAATAAAGGAACAAACACTTGGATTACATTAGATACGAGTATGTTTGTGAATTTATAGCTTAATATGACATAGATGTGATAAGTAGATAATTTAGAACATTATTCACAAACACTTAGTCACCAAAATTCGCAAACACTTACGCATCAAAATTCACAAACAATTAGGTACCAAATTCACCAAAATTGGCCTAATTCACTTTAAAAATTCACATACTCGTATATGATGTAAACCAAATTTAAAATTAACATGATATTTAAGATATACAATATTATTACTTTCAAAATTAAAGTAATTACATAGTATATCAAATAAAATACAACATTACAAATTTAATATAAAAAAAACAATCAAATTAGGGTACTAGTTTGGTGGCTAGTGGGATGATAATTAAGAGTGGTGCTTAGTGGGATCGTTGTAAGCTTCGCTGAAAGGAAGCAGGTCAGCCGACGAAGTCGATGGTTAGAGTTGCACCAACCAGCACTCGGTACAAGGGAGATTGGAAGTTAGAGAGTGATGGTAACTTGGTGATGGTGGGTTTTGTGATGTCCGACATCACGCGGAACAAAACCCTCACAAAATCCGCACACAAATTATAGTCACTAAACAAGCATATTAATTAATAATCACATCGTTAATTAACTAAGAGAGGGAGAGAGAAAGGAAAGAGGATTATACCTTTGACACGTGCTTCGCTTTTTCCGAGATCTTACTTGAAAACGTTAAAACTCCGCAAACGCGCAAGCCTCCAACGGCTCTCGCCTTCGAGACCCGACCCGAACGGCCCGACCCCGAAGCTTATTTGGGCCTAGACCAAAAGTTCTGAAAGTATTAGAACGAAAGTGTTCTCGCTTATGGAGATCCTTTCAAGTCCACAACTCAAGTGCCCTTTTCCAATGCCAAATGATTGGTATTTATAGGAAAGGAGCCTGATGAGTGTCATTTATGGCACTCATTTGTTCTCTTTTAGGGTGATTTTAGATTGCTTTTATAGCTCTTTTCATTCCTTTTTCCTTAGTTTTGCTCTTTATTTCTTTAGTTTGCACTTTCCTTAGTTGATTTTCTATTTTCGTGTATTTCTTGGTTTATTTTGTTTTTTTCCCCTTTTATTTGTTTGTTTTCTTTCATTTTTAGGTTAAAATCGTTGTCCAAGGATTCCCGAGGTTTCTTCCCGAGTTTTGCATTGATTGGGATGCTTAGTGTCTTCCATTTGAAGCCCAAGTATGGAAATGTGCAAGTTTCAAGTTTCCTTAGGTTGTGCATTCAAGCCATGGGGCACCAATTTTGGTGTTGAACCCAGTGTCAAGGTGTTTAGAATCTGCCATGCTCCGTGTTCATTAAGCACACCAAGTAGAGCGCACGAGGAGCATCGAGTTGAAAGGGAAGAGAGCTGCCCTGCTCCTAGGTGCGGGCGCGCGCGACAATGGCGCGGCCGCGCCTGTTGTTCCCCCTGTTTCGTACCCTCGTTTGCGCGGCCGCTCATTTTCTTGAAGAAGTTCGCCCTTGTACTATATATAGATTTTTCTTCTATTTTAGAGAGGGAGGGGATTAAGAAATTCGTTAAAGAAGAATTTTAGAGAGAGAAACTCATGGTTGATGATTGATGATTGATAGGCTAAAGTCCTATCACCTAATAAAAAGAATAACTTAAAACCACTAACTAATAATAGATAGGGAAGTAGGGTCGAATCCACAGGGAAACAATGTTCTTCAATTCCTAACTAATTATTATAATCTAAACTATCAAGTAACCAAATTTGTTGCTATTAAAAGGGAATTAAACTACGAAGATTAAGAGAAGGGCCCGCCTTTTTTCAGGTACGCTTGTTTCCGGGCAGCCGCCCGATCGAGCCTATGGCCGCCCGATCGGGCCCGGCTTACTTTGGCCGAGGCTTGACCTTCACTTCTATTTCCTTGGGCTTCAAATTAGGAGGCCCAATCTCTCTTCTTAGTACATTGCTCGGACCAATTTCATGAACCGAGCCCGTAATCAGCGATACGATCGGTCTTGGGCTACGGTCAACGTTCATGATGTGCTTCAAGATCCAATATCTCGTGGTGGCCGGAAACCCATAGAAAATACCGAAAAATTTGGGAAAATCCTACAAAACAAATGCCAACTCTACAAAACAATAGAAACCGCACATTAGTACCAAAAATAGCTCCGAAGAGCTCAAATATGCATGTAAATGACCGTAGGACGAGGGATAAAATAACATATTAAACATGAATATCAAACTCCCCCAATCCAAACCCTTGATTGTCCCTAAGCAAGGCAATGAATCAAAATAAACCATTGCTTCACCCCGAATCACATCAAAAATCCACAACATAACTCAAGGCCAATCCGACAAACATGCATCAAAATCAATCACTCAAATCCATCCGAATTCCTATCTTCCCGAACAATTGTCAAGTAGAGCAAACCACAAGAGCATATAGAATTCAAGACTAGTGCTCACACACTCGACTCTCATTTATGTGGCGAATAAAGAATGTACTCGATCACTCTCCAACCACCCCTTTATTGTGAACAATGCCCTCCCAAACTCACAACACTCGTGTGTTTAAAGAGATAGCACTCAACCTAGATAGTCGACTCGGAATACATCAAGTCATCCTTCGCATTGATAAACAACTACTTTCACATCTACACAATTCTATGAACAAAGGTTGGAAGGTCTTTAAAGCTTGTAATGTAAGGCTAGGGTAAAGGGTAGGAAAATTTGGGAAAATGTGAGGGCAAAGCCATGTTTAAAAGTCGGCCAAATCCTAATAAAACCAAGGTAAAAAACAATGACCAAATCATCTCCAACACAACTCAACTCCACAAAAATTCACCAAACAATCAAATTGATATCTCACATAACCACCATCACTTACAAATTCACTCATAAAAAAAAAATATGATATTAAAGAATTAGAGTGAATAAACAAACTTTGAAATCAGTCTTTTTTTTCTTTCAAACTTGATACTTTTTTTTCTTTTCTTTTTTTTTTCTTTTCAAAGCAATAAAACTATACTAGAAAGCAATAAACTAACCTAGAAAGCATAAAAGGAGAAAAGGGCATATATACAAGATCATCTCCCCCAAGCCAAATCAAGCAATGTCCTCATTGAATTGGGAGTGTATCTAGGAGTAGCTACTCATCATCATCCTCATCCATCCTAGAATCACCACCAAGGCTAGAGCTTGACCCTCCACCGACACCTCCATAACCCGAACCACCTGCAAAGTAGTTAGGATCCACATTCCCCCCAATCCCACCAAAAGGAACATCGATCCCATAACCATGGACAGAAGAATAGTCCACATAGCTACCAAAGGCACCGGGTGTCAAATATCCTCCTTGTAGATATTGAAACCAGTCGGGAACAAGAGCCTCGGGGGGGGGGGGGGAGGGGGATAGCCCCTTGGTGTGCATAGTCATCATACATGGGGTATAAACCCCTCCCTAGGTTTCTCTCCACATACCCAACCTATCTATCTAAAGAACCTACTCTAGGGTCAAGGTTTTGAACCAAACCCTGTACCCTTCCTTGCCCCTTCTCGATCCTATCTAGTTGGCTCCTAAAGCCGAGAAGTCATAAGGTGCATTGGGATCAATGTTATAGTCAACGGAAGAGGTCGGGATATCATGCAAGTAGGGTTGGGATTGTGGAGGAGGTTGGAATTTGGGTTGTGGTTGAGGTGGTGAGTGGTGAGCCTCTCTAGCTTCTCCTTGGTTACCTAGTTCAAATGTGTAGGTGGACTTACCTTTATCGAACTTGGTCAAGTTTGGGTTAGGCAATGTGAAGGCTTAATCCCTCCTACCCGAATCCCTATGAATTATCCACCACATCTCATTGGGTTGAGTTACACTATGGGTAATTTGGACCCAATTGAGGCTTCCTAAGTAAGGTAGGTCCGTGAGGGTAGGGCCATCTACTCTCCTATGGTTTTTGGGTGTAAAACCCATCAATTTAACCGCAATGTGGGTGACTAACCCACCAAAGTAGATAGGGGTCCTAGCTCTAGCGGCCTCGGCCGCCTTAACACTTCGTTTGAAGTGTTGGGCCATCCTAAGTGGGATGTTTAACTTCTCACTCCTAGGTATCATGTAGGTGGCCAATAATTCTAGCTTATCCCTCCTCACATTTGCCGGTTCATGCCTCCCGAAAATGGTGAGGCCAACAAACCTTTGCCAAA
This sequence comes from Chenopodium album, assembly GCF_948465745.1. NCBI lineage: Eukaryota > Viridiplantae > Streptophyta > Magnoliopsida > Caryophyllales > Amaranthaceae > Chenopodium > Chenopodium album. The sequence goes on from NC_137850.1 coordinate 12,768,563, forward strand.
ATTTTGGCACGAGATGTTGAATCCAAGTTCCCTTGGCATGTTGGAGGTTCTCTAACACATTCCCCGTCAAAGCTAAGTAAACATCGACACAATAATCCCTAGGTGGTTCCATAGGCCTATCAAATTTCAATTCAAAAATCTTGCCAAAATCTTTCAAAGACATTCTCACATCGTTATTAAGCAATCGAAATTATACATGAAAACAATTGCACTAGAATTAATCAAGTTAAAAGTAGATATGAATTCCATAGTTAAATAGTCATAAGTATCGTAATGCAAGTTAAACAAACCACTCATGCCAATTCCCTTAAACAACTTTTCAACTTGTTTATCAATTCCTAACCTAGTCAACATAGGGTGATGAACAAAACGGGTAGGAATTACCTGCCTCGAGATGAGGTTGAGCATCCTTGCCTTTTGATCCTCACTTGTGACCACCACCTCGCTCCATCCCGGAATTTAAAGCTCCAGGTCGACCGTTGGTGTCGGTTGTTGTCTAGATTGCTCATCCCTTCGAGTCCTTGATCTTTTTGAGGCCATTGGAGATGATTTCTTTAGAAATTTGAAGTTTTCTCTCTCTAGGGTTTTCTTAGAATATGAGAAAAACAAGTGAAAATTAGATGGAGAATGCAGAAGAAGGTGAGAGGATGAAGAATATGTGAAATTTTTTGAGTTTTGATAGGAGAATTTGAGAAGATCTTGATGAGAAAGTGAGTATGAAGGTTTGAGAATGGAGTTTAGAGATAGAAAGTATAAGTGAAGAAGATGAAATAAAGAATAAAGTGAAAAGAAAAAGAGAAGAAGGGGGGTTAAGACTCTGGATAAATAGGCGCGCCCGATCGGGCGCGAGTAGAAACGAATTTTTGCTCGATCTTCTTGCCCAATCGGGCGAGCTTCGCCCGGAAAATCTTTTTCTATCACTCAATTTCTCCAATTTTGCACTCGATCGGGCGCCTTCGCCCGATCGAGCGAATTTCCCTTCTAAATCAACCTTCACTTGCGCGCCCGATCGGGCGAATTAAAGGTTCCAAAAAGTGTCGCTTGCGCGCCTGATCGGGGCTCCTTGCCCGATGGGCGATTTCTAGGACGAAAATGTACCATACTCTCGCGCCCGATCGGGCGAGATCCTCCCGATCGGGCCGCTGCCCAGATTTGGGGTACGCTTTTTGCACTTTTTTCTCTCTAAGTCCCCTTTCTTGATAACTCGAAACCTGTACAAAAACATTTTAAAAGGGTGAAATTGCACTCTTCTCACCTCTCTAAATAAAAAAAAATTAAAAATAAAGAAAAGGTTAGTCTAGAAAGCAAGAAATACGGGTTGCCTCCCGCAAAGCTCTGGTTTAAAAGGTCCCGCACAACCAATATACTTAGCTCTAAGAAGAGAGCGGAGTTAGGTGGGTTTTCTCCACCACTCCAACGGTAGCTCCATCATGATACACCTTCAATCATTGATCATTTGCTTTGAACGCTTCACCCTTTTCATTCACTAGCTCAACCGAACCAAATTTGTTCACCTTAGGGACAGTGAAGGGACTCGAACACCTAGACTTTAGTTTCCTCGGAAAAGCTTCAATCTAGAATTAAAAAGTAGAACCTTGTCACCCGGTGCAAACTATCTTGGTAGGATCTTCTTGTCATGCCACTTTTTGGTCTTTTCCTTGTAGATTCGTGCACTATCATACGCCGACAATCTAAACTCATCCAACTCATTGAGTTGGAGAAGTCTTTTCTCTCCCGCGACCTTAGAATCCATGTTAAGCTCCTTGATTGCCCAAAAGGCTTTGTAATCCAACTCCACGGGAAGATGACATGCCTTACCGTACACTAGCCTATAAGGTGAGGTACCAATTGGTGTCTTGAATGCGGTTCGATACGCCCAAAGTGTGTCATCTACCTTCATACTCCAATACTTCCTTGACTTAGCTACTACCTTCTCTAGAATCGACTTGATTTCCCTATTAGAGACCTCAACTTGACCACTAGTTGATAACTAAGTCCGGTTTTATGATACACCCTATACTTCTTTAGGATGTTGTCCAATTGTCTTTCATGGAAGTGAGTACCTCCATTACTAATGATAGCTCATGGGACACCGAACCTTGGAAATATGGTCTTCTTGAAGAGCTTCATGACCACCTTGGCATCATTTGTTGGTGAAGCAATGGCCTCGACCCACTTAGACACATATGACACATAATCTACAGCCACGAGTATGTAACAATTCCCATTAGAAGATGGAAACGACCCCATATAGTCAATACCCCAAACATCAAATATCTTAACTTCAAGGATCCCAGTTTGAGGCATCTCTTGCCTCCTCAAAATATTGCCGGTCCTCTGGCAAGAATCACAAGACATGATAAATAACCGCGCATCCTTGAACATAGTAGGCCAAAAGAAGCCTGACTCGTTCAGCTTGGCCACGGTTCGAGGGGCCATGATGCCCACCATATGGAGAGTTATGGCAACGTTGTAAGATGTCGTTCACTTCCCATTCGGGGACACACCTGCAAAATAGTCCATCTGCACACTCACGAAACAAAAAAGGATCATCCCAAAAATAATATTTAACATCATGGAGAAACCTTTTCTTTTGTTGATAGGACATATCCGGAGGTAGTATATCGCCTACCAAATAATTGGCATAATTGGCATACCAAGGTCCTTGTGATACAACTGCAAGTAGATTATCGTCAGGAAGAGAATCATCAATAGGTGTACAATCCATACCTCCATAATACAAGATTATAGACAAGTGATCTGGAACTACATTCTCCGCTCCCTTCTTGTCTCTGATTTCAATATCAAAGTCTTGGAGTGTGAGTACCCAAAGAAGTTTGGGTTTGGTCTCTGACTTGGAAATGAGATATTTTAATGCTGCACGATCAGTAAAACCAATGATTTTAGAACCAACCAAGTATGATCTAAATTTCTCAAAGGCAAAAATTACTGCAAGAAACTCCTTCTCTGTAGTAGCCTAGTTTACTTGAGTCCCATCTAAAGTTTTACTAGCATAGTAAATAGCATCAAAAATGTTTTTCTTTCTTTGGCCGAGCACGACGCCCAAAGCATAGTCACTGGCATCACACATGATTTCGAATGGAAGATTCCAATCTGGAGCACATATGATATGAGCCGAAATCAAGGCTTTCTTAGTCCTGTTAAAAGACTCAAGACACTCATCAGTAAAATCAAAAGGAGCATCTTTAAGTAGAAGTTGGGTTAGTGGTTTTGCAATTTTAGAAATATCCTTGATAAAATGGCAGTAAAACCCCGCGTGACCAAGGAAACTCCTTACCCCTTTAACATTAAGCGGTGGGGGTAATTGCTCAATCACTTCTACCTTTGCTTTGTCTGCCTGTATACCTTGGTCAGAAACAATATGACCCAATACTACACCTTGTGTCACCATAAAGTGACACTTCTCCCAATTTAAGACCAAATTTCATTCTTCACATCTTTTCAAAACTTTAGCGAGGTTAGATAAACAATTATCAAATGAAGAACCGTAGACACTAAAATCATCCATAAAGACTTCAATAATTGACTCTATAAACTCAGAAAAGATGCTCATTATACAACGCTGAAAAGTAGCAGGTGCATTACATAATCCAAAGGGCATTCTACGATAAGCAAAAGTACCATAGGGACAAGTAAATGTTGTTTTCTCCTGATCATTAGGGTGAATTGGGATTTGAAAGAACCCCGAGTATCCATCCAAATAACAGAAAAAGTTATGGTTAGCCAATCTTTCCAACATTTGATCAATAAATGGGAGAGAGAAATGATCTTTTTTAGTGGCGGTGTTTAATCTACGATAATCAATGCACATCCGCCATCCTGTTACAGTTTTAGTGGGAATTAATTCATTCTTATCATTCTTTACTACTGTCATCCCACCCTGAATTAAATTTTCTACCTTACCATTCTCATCAGGGCTAAGTTGCTCATTTAATAGAGCATGCTCAATTTCATCCACCTCCTTGCTCCAAATATCAGCGTCACCTGCATCAAGTTCACAACATAGTTTTTCCTCTTAAGGATCTCGTGAGAGAACCTGAGGTAAGCTGTCATGGCATTTAAAATCAATGACATCAATACTATAACACTTCTCCTCTAACATAGGACCTTTCATAACTCTCTCTAAATTAAATGTAATATTATCATCACCAACAGAGAGAGTTAATTTTCCATTTTTCACATCAATTATGGCCCCTGCAGTATGAAGGAAGGGTCTTCCTAAAATAATAAGAATTTGCGTATCCTCAGCCATGTCTAAAACAACAAAATCAACAGGGATAAAAAATTCACCAACCCTAACAGGGACATCCTCTAAAATACCTAGGGGGTATTTAACAAAACAATATGCCATTTGTAGAGTAATATTAGTAACCTTTAAATCACCATATTAAGCTTTGAACACACAGACGATGGCATTACACTGAAACTGGCACCTAAATCACATAAAGCTTTATCAATAAGAACATTTCATATATGACAAGGTAGAGAAAAACTACCAGGATCCTCTAATTTTGGTGGAGATTTATTTTGTATTAAAGCACTACATTCTTCAGTGAAAGCTACAGTCTCAACCTCATTAAAGGCTCTCTTCCTAGTCAGTATGTCTTTCATGAATTTAGCATATGCAGGAACTAGAGTGATTAAATAAGTGAAAGGAACTATTACCTGTAGATTTTTGACGACCTCTAGGAACTTACCAAATTGCTTACCAACTTATTATTTAGATGTCTATTGGGAAATGGTAGTTAGATAGTAGGGCCTTGCACATCTCCACCCTTCTCCTGAGGTTTACCCTGCGAAGAAACATTAGAAGAGTTAGTTTTTTCCTGAAGCCCTACATGGTTACTACTATTAGCATTTGGTACAAGGGAATCAAGATTAGCAACAGGTTCATCCTCCTTCGGCATAGGAGGCCCATCATAATGTGAACCACTCCCTAGAGTAATTGCATTAGCATGATCTGTAGGATGAATTGGTTGCGATGGTAGAGTTCCCTGCTGGCGATTTTGTAGAGTAGAAGAAAGTTGCGCAATTTGATTATCAAAAATTTTATTATGGGCTATAATTGAATCAATCTGTGCATCTCTACTCTCCATATGCTTTTGCATGCTTGCTAACATCCCTCTAATTTCTGTCAAGGTAGGGTCAATAGATGGGGGAGTTTGTGATTGGTTTTTCTGGCCAGAATTAGGGTGGTAGTATTTCTGCTGTGGTGGTGGTTGTTGTGGAGGTGGGGGGTTTTGTATATTGGTGCTCCGGTACGGAAGATATGGATGGTTTCGAAGGCCAGGATTATAGGTGTTGGAGTAAGGTTATTTTGCCTATAGGTTTGAAAGGCATTAACTTGCTCAATAGAACTCCTAAACTCTTGCTCCCAATGTCCTACAATTCCACAATTTTCACAAAAAGCATCATTAGTATTATTGATAGCAGAAACATTAGCTACAGTATTAGGAGCAGTAGTAAGATTATCTAGTTTCTGGAAAATAGATGATAACTGAACCTGCAAAAAGGATACGAAATCAACACTATGTTTTCCTTTATTAGCAAACCCTCTAGGATTCCCGTATTGGGAATTATGAATTGCCATATCTTCAATAACTTGACCTGCATTTTCCACATTTAAATTCATAAACCTTCCACTGGCTGCACAATCTAGAATTGATCTAGATGAATTCCCAAGCCCATAGTAAAAAGCTTGAATTAACTGCCACTGTGCTAAATTATGGTGAGGACACTCTCTCTGCAGATCTTTGAATCTTTCCCAAGCCTCATATAAAGTTTCATTTGGCTCTTGGGCAAAGTTCTAAATTGCACTTCTCAACAAAGCTGTTCTCTCAATAAGGTAATATTTGTTATAAAAATTCAAAGCAAGTGTCTCCAGTCAGTTATACCAAGTGCAGTTCTATGCAAGCCCTTAAATCACAATTTAGCTTTTCCACATACAGAAAAGGGAAAGAGAATCTTCCTGATTTGGTCTTGGGTAACCCCAACTTGCCTGATGGTATTGCAATATTGGCAGAAATCTACAATGTGAAGATTAAATCTTCACCCTTGGCCCCACTGAATTGCTTCCTCTCTACCATCGTGATTAATTGAGGCTTGATCTCAAATTGCACTCCATCAAGGGCCGGAGTAGGAGTAAGGTGTGGAAACTTTGTCGGCGACGGCTGCAAATAATCACTGAGCTTGCGAGGTGGAGGAGGTGGTGGTGCCGTCATCTCTGATTCAGGTTGTGAAAAAGTTTTGAATCGCTAGAACAGATGGGGGTTCCAAAGGTGGATTACCTCTAGAAGTGTCTCGTATCTGCCTGTAAAAAATTCTTCTGTCTATGAAAAGATCGTTCGATTTCAGGGTCGAATGGAATGTAACCTGAACTAAAACCCCTAGGCATAAACACAGAACTAAACAAACAAATATGAGAAAGTTGTCTCAAAGAACTTGCGTTCTATGAGACAGGAGAAAATAATTTAGACTACAAAAACAATCAGAAATAAAAATAAAATCGATTCCCCGGCAACTGCGCCAAATTTTAATAGGCTAAAGTCGTATCACCTAATCAAAAGAATAACCTAAAACCAGTAACTAATAATAGATACGGAAGTAGGGTCAAATCCAAAGGGAAACAGTGTTCTTCTATTCCTAATTAATTATTATAATCTAAACTATCAAGTAACCAAATTTGTTGCTATCAAAAGGGAATTAAACTACGAAGATTAAGAAAAGGGATAAATCAATTAATAAAAGGCCTAGGGTCACAGGTTCACCAATAATTAATATTCCGGGATAATACATAACAATCAATAATTAACATTGCACATATAACATGATTAAAGGCTCTCACAATTTATTAATCAACATAAATCTAACAGGCTCTCACAAGTTACTAGATCTATGTTCCTATTGAAAATAGCCTTTAATATCAAATTAACATCTGCTCGATTCATCAATTCAATATTGCTATACTTTTACAATCAAATCACATCTGCTCGATTCATAATCTAGTTGTTAAGAATTAAAACAAATCAATAAGAAATCATCATGCAATATCAATAATCAATAATAACAAATTGTCCCTTCATATTAATTATGGATCCCCCAAAACCCTAGAATTAAACTACTCACACATAATTAAATCTAAACTAATCAAAGCAAAAAAAGAAGACATAATTAAGATCAAAGCAAGAAAATAAACAATAAATAGAGAAGAAAGAATACCGAAAGAAGGAAAATTGGAATTGCACTAAAAAAGTAGAATCTTGAGTTTAAGAATAAAACACCAACTAAAAAGCTCCCTATAGTTTTTCGTATAAGAGAAAGGATAATGAAAAAATGTAGTTAAGAAAGATTACAAAAGAGTATTAAGACTAAGCTCGACATATTAGCCAAATCGAACTTCCTAAATGGCTGCAAACACACGCGCCCGATCGGATCGGGCCCACCTTTTTTCAGGTACGCTTGTTTCTGGGCAGCCGCCCGATCAAGCCTATGGCCGCCTGATCGGGCCCAGCTTACTTTGGCTGAGGCTTGACCTTCACTTCTATTTCCTTGGGCTTCAAATGAGGAGGCCCAATCTCTCTTCTTGGTCCATTTCTCGGACCAATTTCACGAACCGATCCCTTAATCACCGATACGATCGGTCTTGGGCTACGATCAACGGTCATGATGTGCTCCAAGCTCCAATATCTCGTGGTGGCCGGAAACCCATAGAAATTACCGGCAAATCCGGGAAAATCCTACAAAACAAATGTCAACTCTACAAAACACTAGAAACCGCACATTAGTACCAAAAATAGCTCCGAATAGCTCAAATATGCATGTAAATGACCGTGGGACGAGGGATAAAATAACATATAAAACATGAATATCAATGATTGATGATTCTAAGCACATTTCCTTTGATTTCATCAAAGTTTGTAAGGATTGCTTTTACTTTAATGCAATCTTTAGCTTTTGATTTCAATTTTGTTGATTGTTCAAGTTTATTGATTAGTTGATTGAATTTGTTTGATTGAAATGCTGATGATGAATTTGTTGAATTGTTTAGTTTTGATCTTGACTTCTTCCATGGATTGTGAGTAGTTTACTTGCTGGGGATGTGGTGAAGCATGTTTGAGTGATGGATCATAGCTAATTGGGGGGTTTTTGATTGATTTAGCATTGTGATTAAATTGGTTGATTGATTTTGGTTATGTGTGTGATTAGTTAAACAGTAGCTAACTTAATTGTCATACTAGATTGCATTTTGTGCCTACATTGATACAGACCATTGATTTATATCTCGCATTTGTCGATTGAGCTTGGTTAGTGACGTTCCTAGTGATATGTCTATTTTATATAGTTTTTTACCCCTGTCCCTTGGTCATAATTAGTAGTGTTTTTGGCTCTTTAGAGCCACTTTTATTACTAATTTGTGTTTTCTAGTGTTTTCGTAGTTTTAATTGAGTTTTGTAGGGAATTGCACATTTGGAGCATTTTCCAGGGATTTTATGGAGCAACTATGAGCATTGGAGGAGCATTACCACTTTTCTTAGCCCAAGGCCGGTTAGAGTCATCGAACCGGTGATTAAGGGCTTGACATTTGAGATACTGAGGCGTTAGACCAAGTTTAAAAGCCTCAAAAGAGGAAATCCGGAGCCCAATCAAGAGTCCAAGAAGTGCCTAAGTGGCCTTGCCCGGCTCAAGGTCTCTGCCCGAAGGCGCGCCCGGCCCGGCGGGGCGAAAGAAGGAAGGGCGGTTCGGGCGCGAGAGATGCTTCAAGGCTGAAAAAAGGTGCGCCCGACCGGGCGCGTGTTTTGGAGGAGTGATTTTTGACAATTTTACTTAGTTTCTAATTAGGATTTTGAGGAGCTTTGTATAAATACGTTTTTAGTGTTTTTGGTACGATGGACCTCTTATCTTAGCTTTTCTCTCTCTACTTAGTTTAGATTAAACTTCTCTCTTGTTTTTCTCTCTTTACAACTTTGCAACCTTGCTTTTAATTCAGTCCATTATTTCCGTTAATTTTAGTAACGATTCCTTCTCTATTAATTTTCAGTAATTTAATTTCTTTATTTCATCATGACTTGTTTAATTGCTTCGATTTGTTTAGATTTAATTATGTGTGAGTAGTTTTCTTTCTAGGGTTGTGGGGATCCATAAATAATATGAAGGGATAATTTATTATTGTTGATTATCAATGTTAGATTGATTTCCTATTGAATGATTTAATGCTATGCAATTAGACTTGCGGAGGTTTAATATGTATGAGTTTAGCAATATTGATTCGAGATTTGAGAGATGAGAATTGATGTTTATGCTTAGTTTCAATAGGCAGGTAAATTTATAAATGTTTAAGTCAAGATTCGAGAGATGCGATTTAATACCGGTAGATTAATTCTGTGATTGTAATACGTAGCGAAAGCCCTTTATGATCTGATTAATTGATGCATTGTTGATTGATTGTTATGTTTTACCCTGGAGTATTATTTATTGGTGAACCTATGCCCTAGGTCTTTTATTCATTGATTTCTCTCTACCTTTAATCTTAGTAGTCTAGTTTCCATTCGATAATAATAATTTGTTACTTAATAATTTAGATTGCTTTAATTAATTAGGAATAGAAAGACTTTTTCGCAGTGGATTCGACCCTACTTCCCTATCTACTTTAGTTAGAGGATTTAGGTAATACTTTTGATTAGGTGATACGACTTTAATAGAAAGACTTGTTTTATTTATATTTCTAATTGTTTTTGTAGTATAGATTATTTTCCTTCATCCCAGAGAACGTTAGTTATTTGGGACATTTATCATATTTGCCGTCTAGTTCTTTATTTATGCCCAGGTGTTCCAGATCAGGTTACATCCCTTTCGATCTTGAGATTGAGCGTTCTTTTCAAAGACAAAAGAATTTGAACATGCAAATACTGGCAGGCTCTTGGGGTGATATTCTTAGGGACCCTCAATCTGATTCCACTGATTTGGAAGTTTCTTCAGAACCAGAATCAGAGATGACAGGAAATCCACCTAAAGAGCTCAGCGATTATTCGCAGCCTTCACTGATGGATTTTCCACATCTCAATCCTACTCCGGCTCTTGATGGAGTGCAATTCGAGATTAAACCCCAATTTATCACGATGATAGAAAGGAAGCAATTTAGTGGAACTAAGGGTGAAGACCCAAATCTTCATATTGTAGATTACTGTCAATATTGCAATACCATTAGGAAAGCTGGGGTCACACAAGACCAAATCAGGGAGATCCTTTTTCCTTTCCCTTTATGTGGAAAGGCTAAATTGTGGTTTAATGGTTTGAATAGAATTGCGCTTGGTATTACTAATTGGGAGACTCTTGTTTTGAATTTTTATAACAAATATTACCTTGTAGAGAGGACAACTTTATTAAGGAGTGCAATTCAAAACTTTGCCCAAGAGCCAGATGAAACTTTATATGAGACTTGGGAAAGATTCAAGGATATGCAGAGACAGTGTCCCCACCATAATTTAGCACAGTGGCAGTTGATCCAAGCCTTTTACAATGGGATTGGAAATTCATCTAGAACAATTTTAGATTCTACAGCTAGTGGGAGGTTTATGAATCTCAATGTCGATGATGCAGGATAAGTTATCGAAGATATGGCAATCCACAATTCCCATTATGGGAATCCTAGAGGTTTTGCTAACAAAGAGAAACATAGTGTTAACTCCGTATCCTTTTTGCAAACTCAATTAACCTCTATTTGTCAGAAATTAGATAATCTTAGTACTGCTAATATAGCTAATGGTCTGCTATTAATAATAATTCTAATGATGCTTTCTGTGAAAATTGTGGAATTGTTGGTCATTGGGAACAAGATTGCAAGAGTTCCATGGAGCAAGTTAATGCTTTTCAGGCCTATAGGCAGAATGACCCATACTCCAACACCTACAATCCTGGGTTCTAGAACCATCCATATCTTTCTTATGGGAGAACTAATGTTCAAAACCTGCTGCCCCCACAACAATCACAAGCACCACAACAACCATAGCAGAAATATTACCATCCCAACTCTGGCCAGAAAACCCAATCACAACCCTCCTCATCTTTTGACCCTGCTTTATCAGAAATTTGAGCGATGTTATCAAGTATGAAAAAGCACATGGAGAGTAGGGATGCTCAAATTGATTCAATCATAGCTCATAATGAAATCATGGATAATCAAATTGCGCAGATTTCCTCTACTTTACAAGCCCACTAACAGGGAGCCCTACCATCGCAGCCAACCAGACCTATAAATCAAGCTTTTGTAATTACCCTATGGAGTGGTTCGCTCTATTATGGGCCTCCTATGCCCAGAGATGATGAACCTGTTTTAATGAAAAATGCTAATCTTGATTCTGTTAAACCAAACAATGTTGCTATTAGCCCTGCAGGGCCCCAGGGTAGTACTAATATTTCTGATAATACATTGCAGGGTAAAACTACAGGGAAGGTTGCAACTCAAGATAACAGTGGCGTTGTTTAAAAACCAGTTATTAAACTACCATTTCCCAATAGACACTTGAAGACTAAATTAGATAAGCAATTTGGTAAGTTTTCGGAGATGGTGAAAAATTTACAGCTAACGGTTCCTTTCACAGAACTAATTACACAAATTCCTACGTATGCTAAATTCATGAAAGAAATATTGACTAGGAAAAGGTCTATTAGTGAGGTAGAGACAGTCGCTTTTACTGCAGAATGTAGTGCCGTACTACAAAATAAATCTCCAAACTAAAAGATCCGGGTAGTTTTTCTATCCCTTGTCATATTGGCAATCTGATGATTGATAATGCATTATGTAATTTGGGTGCTAGTGTTAGTGTCATGCCATTGTCTGTGTGTTCTATGCTAAATATGGGTAAATTAAAAGCTACCAATATTACTCTGTAAATGGCCGATCGTTCTTTTAAATACCCCCTAGGTGTTTTAGAGGATGTTCCTATTAGAGTAGGTAAATTATATATACCTGTTTATTTTGTTATTCTTGATATGGCGGAGGATTTGCAAACCCCAATTATTTTGGGTAGACCATTCCTTATTACTGCAGGAGAAATCATAAATGTGAAAAGTGGTAAACTGACGCTATCAGTAGGGGGTGATAAAATTATTTTTAATTTGAATAATGCCGCTAAAAGCCCCATGACAGAGGAGAAGTGTTTTAGTATTGATGTGGTTGATAATTGTTCTAATAAGCTCCAAGCTCTTGTTAAAGATCCCTTAGAGGCGGTATCTTTTGTTGCATCTTCTACAGGAAAAATAAATATATGGAAAGAGGAAGTTGATGCAATAGAAAGAGCCTTTTACTGTGAAGGGCTTGGCTTTAAAGATGAGAAAGAGGAGAAAAGTGAGCAAGTTGCGAAAATTGAGCCTATAGTGAGAGTTCCACCGAATCGAGTTGTAATTGCTCAATCAAGTGAATAACCAAGGCAATCAAAGGCCAAAAAGGATTCCCTTGCGAGCAGTAGCGAAGAACCACCAGTTCAAGCCAAGGGACATCCGCCCGATTGAGTGAGTTGGTGCCCTACCGGGCGTGTCAGGAAGCAAAGTCATGGTCTAAAAATCGCCTAACGGAGTGACGAACCACCCGACCACGCGATAGGCCAAGGGTCTTAACTTCTCGAGATGTGGTAAGAGGGTCGTGCGGGACTTAGATAAACCAGTGCTTTGCGGGAGGCAACCCATATTTTCTTGCATTCTTTTTCTTGTGAGAGGAGAGAGGAGGGAATTTAATGAGTTTTATGAGTTTTTTTATAGGTTTGGAGGAAAGGAGTTAGCCAAATTTGGAGAAAAGAAAAGAAAAATCGGATTCGTAGTGCTGTAGCGAGCCCGACCGAGTGAAGCTCCACCCGACCAACAATTTTCGCCTGATCGGGCGAGATGGCGCCCGACCAGACGCGAGAGTTGACGAGTACGGACTTTATTTACGGCCGACCGGGCGAGATGGCGCTCAACCGGGCGCGAGAGTAGAAGAAAAATCAAAGGATAACTCGCCTGACCGGGAGAGCTGGCGCCCTACCGAGCGCGAGAAGGAGAACACCAAATACATCAGGATCACCCGATCGGGCGACATGGCGCCCGACCGGGCGCGAGCTCATCCAGACCTTTTCTTCTTCTTTCTTTTTCCTTCTTCTTTCTCCTTCCTCCTTATTTCTCTTTCCACCATTGTTTCACTTTCTAAAAACCTGAAAATCTCTACTTTCTCTCTAAGATCTTCTCTCCATTTCTTACCCACATTCAAAATTTTTTACAAATTCTTACTCCTCTCTTCATCCTCTACACTTCTACACCAAAATTTTTCAATTCCAAACAAATTTTTACAAACCTATATTACCAAATGGCATCTAAGAGGTGAAGAACACTAGTTGGGCAGGGTTCTAGTTCGAGCCAAGCATATGACCTGGACTTGCAGCTTCCACAATGGCCAACCATTCGAATCACGACGGAAACTCAACGAGAACGGCTCATAAAACTCTAGGAGCGTGAGGTAATCCCCTCTCGGTGGTTACACCGCCCTACTCTTGAGTCCTTAGGATTGTTTGATTATGTTAGAAGATTCATGAACGATATAGGAATGAAAACATTTGTTGATATGCATTATCCTACGTTTCGTGAATTGACTTGTGAATTTCTTTCCTCTTTGAATGTTGTAAATAGTAAAAATGAGCCAAATTTGCATTTTAGGTTGAACAATAAGAATATTAGTTTAACTTATGTCAAATTTTGTAAATTATTTGATTTGGAATCCGCACTCCCCCATCTATGGCATGAACAATATAAAATGAAAGATATCTATCATGTTTTAACCGGTTTACAAGCCCCGAACTCTCAACATGCTAGTGCCCGACCTATTCATCACCCTGTTCCTAAAATTTGGCAAAGATTTTCGGGTGTTTGTTTTCTAGGTAGGAATGAGCCACACAATGTACAAACTAACGAGCTAACAGTCATTGGACATTATGTGTTTGGTTATGGTAAATTGAATATGGGTAGGTACATCATCCACCATTTAAGTAGACATTCCACGACTAGTACCACAGCTAGTACACCAATCCGATTAGGAGGCTTAATTACTAGGATAGCGGTTATGAAGGCCGGTTTTGGTGAGACTAAGGGCCAAGGTTTCACTAACTGTGGGGGGGGGGACACCTACATGACCATTAGGCATCTAGAGGACTTGGGATGGGTACGGTTGGATAGCCAAAAAATCCCCCATTGGTGTGTTAGGGTAGGAACGGAGCAACCATTGCCTATCTTTCCCCTGCCTAACCCTGATTTGACCACCTTTCCCCCTGGGAAAGAGTCTTACACCTATGCTGCTTTAGTTGCCCATGGCCAGGGGGGAGCACCTCCACCCCAGCCTGAGACTATGGTAGTGCCATCACCACCTCATATGCCTCCACCTCCCCCTAGGCAAGGCTCGGAGACCCTATGGGATCTACAGAGCATAAGGTAGGCCTTAGGCCGTATTGAGGGGAACTATGGGGAGATTAGACAGATGGTTGGTTTTATAGACCAACGTTTGGGATACATTGAGAGGAATCAGGGTAGGGCTTTATACCCTATGTTTGATGACTATGCTCGTCGGGGTGCTATTCCCGACGATGCTCTCTACCCTGACTGGTTTCAGGCACCACCCCAAGGATACGTCGATCCCACCTCCCATGGTATTTACACAGACTACTCGCCCTTTCATGGATATGGCCAGGACATTCCTTTTGGGGGACCTCCGGGGGGAACTTATAACCCTAATTATTTTGGTGGTAGTTCTTCTGGTGGTGTAGGTGGTAGTGGTGGAGGATTCGGTTCCGTGGATGAGGATGATGAGGATTAGCCATGCTGGGCTAGTTCCCGAGCTAATGAGGACATTGTCTAATCTTGGCTTGGGGGAGATTTTTGGATGATGGTATATTCCTTCTTCTCTTTCTCTTATTTTTAGTGTGTTTTAGTATAGATTTATTGCTTTCTAGTGTAGTTTTATTGCTTTGAGAAAAATGAAAAAAATACAAAAAAATTGAAAAATAAAAAAAAAATACTAAAATACGTTCCAATGAATTGTGAATCATGCTTACCTGTGCCCCATACTTGAAAATTATTTTGATTCTTGGTATATGATGATGAGCATTGTGGATAGGTTAGCCATGATTTGATATTTGATTGCTTGGATGCCTTAACATGCGTCAATTTTGTCCAACTACTTGTGAAAACAGTGCTTGACTAATTGATTTGGTTAGAAATTGTGTTTTAGTTCCTAGTATGTCAATGAATTTGAGTATTGATTTTCAACTTTGAGTAATGTTTATAAGACTCATTATTATGCACATTGAGGAGGACGAAGGCATTTGTTCTTTAGGTAGCCTTCAGATGATTTTAGATACATTTGTTCCCTTCTTGCTACCCATGTTGTTGCCTTGACTTTTTGTTGTTTATTATCCACAACACAAGCCGATTTTCCCCATTGGTTACTAGTCCCAAGCTTGGCTTGGGGGAGCTATTAGTAAGTGAGGTGAGGGAGTTTTGTGGTGTGCTTATTATTTGCACAATTTGGGTGGTTATGAGGAATTGTTTTGTTCTTGATCGTGTTTTATTTTTGATGATCTTGAAAGTTAAATTTTCTTCAAAAAAATAAAAAAAATAAAGTGTGATGATATGAAGAAAAAAAGAAGAGAAGTTCAAAGAAAAAAAAAATAGAAAAAAAAAGTGAACTTCCAAAGAAAAAAAAGAACAAAAAGAAAAAATTGTTATATGTTCAAATGTTCTAAGAGAAGGTTGATCAAAAGAAAAAAAATGAGTTTCAATGAAAGAAAAAGAATCAAGTTTGATAGTTTAAAGTTTGTTTATTCACTCCATTTCTACATTGTCATATTTTTATGAGTGAAATTTTAAGTGTTGGGTGAACCTCAAGTCAGTCAATCACCTTAGGTAAACCCTAAGAAAAACACCAGCAAAGTCTTTTGGCAATCTTTTGGTTTTTACAGGATACAACCATTCAGCAAATCTCCTGTTCGCAGCCAACCGAATGATCTCAACGAACATTCAAGTATTAAAGCTCTTTGTTCAGAGACGCGTGGACATATCAAAAAAGCTCTTTTGCTCTGAGACGCGTGGGCATATCATTAAAGCTCTTTGTTCAGAGACGCGTGGACATATAAAAAAGCTCTTTTGCTCAGAGACGCGTGGGCATATCATTAAAGCTCTTTGTTCAGAGACGCGTGGACATATAAAAAAAGCTCTTTTGATCAGAGACGCGTGGGCATATCATTTCAAGCTCTTTTGCTCAGAGACGCGTGGGCATCCTATCAAAGCTCTTTTGTTCAGAGACGAGTGAACATTCCTCAAAAAGAAGTTCTTTTGTTAAAAAACGAGTGAACATCAACGGCGACAAGCAGAAATAGAGGCGACAAAGCCTGTCGCTTGGCGATAAGCAGAAATAGTGGCGACAAGCAGTTCCGGCTAGCGCTGGAGCGGCGCCAAAGTACAGGGCTCCATAAAATGGTTATGTGAACAACGTGCAGCAATTTCGGGTTCCTTGGTACGCCAGTTAGCCCCTCTAAGCAACTTGACAAGATTTAATGATTGGCTCGATCACGATTAAATCAAGTGATCGACCTGATGAAAAGATCGCCTCACTTATCTTAAAGTGCCTAAACATTGGCTCAAAGGCACCGACATAATGGTTCATAAACAGTAAAGGCACCGACATAATGGTTCACAAGCAGCACAAGCGCCGACGTACTGGCATAGTGGAAGCAAAGTTCAAACGAACTTTAAAGGATCAACAAGCATTGGTAATCGGTGATATTCTTCGGAGTATTGTCACAACAAACTGAAGATGGCTACAAGCAGAGTTGTCTTCGATCGTGTTCCCTAGGATGTGGAAGATGGTCACAAAAAACTGAAGATGGCTACAGGCAGAGTTGTCTTCGATCGTGTTCCCTAGGATGTGGAAGATGGTCACAAAAAAACTGAAGATGGCTACAAGCAGAGTTGTCTTCGATCGTGTTCCATAGGAGTGGAAGATGGTCACAAAAAACTGAAGATGGCTACAAGCAGAGTTGTCTTCGATCGTGTTCCCTAGGATGTGGAAGATGGTCACAAAAAAACTGAAGATGGCTACAGGCAGAGTTGTCTTCGATCGTGTTCCCTAGGTTGTGGAAGATGGTCACAAAAAAAACTGAAGATGGCTACAGGCAGAGTTATCTCCGATCGTGTTCCTTAGGATGTGGAAGATGGTCACAAAAAAGAACTGAAGATGGCTACAGGCAGAGTTATCTTTCATCGTGTTCCCTAGGATGTGGAAGATGGTCACAAAAAACTGAAGATATCTACAAGCAGAGTTATCTTCGATCGTGTTCCCTAGGATGTGGAAGATGGTCACAAAAAAACTGATGATGGCTACAGGCAGAGTTATCTTCGATCGTGTTCCCTAAGATGTGGAAGATGGTCACAAATAACTGAAGATGGCTACAAGTAGAGTTATCTTCGATCGTGTTCCCTAGGATGTGGAAGATGGTCACAAGCGGCGGAGAATGACTACAAGCAGAGTCATCATCGATGAAATAGGAGGCAGCTACAAGCAGAGCGGCCTTCAATAAAATGCAACAAATCGGTTACCTTCATAGACGTGTGCTCGACGGTGCAAGATACGCGTTTCTTAACTCTCTTATCTGTTTAACTAATGCTAGTTTACAGGTATCGGCATTACAAAAATGGTTTAGGATCGTAGAACATTCTGAATCATTCTCCGTCCCTATCGCTACTTTGACTTTCGTTTTCGAAACTTGCGTTTTTCCAAACTCAGTCAAAGTGGGGGCTTCTGTAGACACCCAAATGTGTCTCCCCAAAACCAAACCCAGTGATGAATACCTTTTGCGTCGAATGATTATCGAACGAGGTGAAAGTGTGAAAGGTCAAGTGTTGCGGTTGGTTTTTATTAAATTCTTTCTTTCTGTTTTCGAAAAACAACTCTATTTTATGAAAACAGCCAATCCAATTTAGTTTGGTACATGAAAAGGGTCCAATAATAGTGTAGTTGGATGGGGTTTGCAAAGAGATTTCCAACGATATATTATAGGCCCAATTCCGATGAATAATGAGGAAGTTATGACCAAAATACTAAACTAGGCCCGGTTTAATCTTTACATGCGGCCCAATGATCTAGGGGAGGGCCCAATGTTAATTATTATTCCTAAAGTTATTAGAATTAATGATAGTCTTCTAGAATTCTCCAGAAGGTTCTCTTTAATCCTAATAAGATTAGAATTAATAATTAGATTTTGATAAAGTTTTATTTGGAATAAAATATTATTTTATGAAAAATACGATTTCAGTTTTCATACGGACTTTACAAATCGATTTTGATTGATAAGTGGACTCCGTGTATGAAAGCGCGTAGGAATCCAGGCTGTCGCCAAATGACAGGCCTGTCGCCACGCGACAGAGCTTGTCGCCAAACGACAGGATTGTCGCTATGCTTCAAGCCTTGTCGCCACGCGACAAGACTTGTCCCCAAGCGACAAGGTCGGTTTTGCAGCGACAGCGTGGAGTTTTATTCCTTATCAAATTCTACCTATTTCCGGACTGTTTTCTTATAAATAGGGTCCTAAACCTCCGTTTTTGTTCATCTAGAATTCACAATCATAATAAACAATCTACAATCAATCATCTCTATTCTTTCTCTAAAAAAGCTAGAAGCTTTCTCTCTCCATTCTTTTTCTAAACCTTCCCTCTTACAAAATTCCGCGTTCACGAGATCTAGAAACACCTAGCCGAGTTCGAAGTTGCCTTCGCCCTAGACGTGAAAGGTTATAATTTCTGAGGGTTTGGTCCCAAATCTTTATTTCAATTATTTAATTTAATTGTTTGATTTTATATTTTCCTGGAAGTTACTAACGCGTGTATTTTGTTATTAGAAAGAGATACGAGGCATCCAAGTAAGTACTTTAATTGTTTTATTGATATAGAAATCATGTTTAGGTTCCTATTTTCATTCCTAATATCATGTTTAGGGAAAAGGTTATAATATCAAATATGCTTATTATGATTCCTGCGATGCTTCATATTTTCTTTCCTAATATCATGTTAGTATCATGTTAGGGCTAAAGCTTTGATCTTTATTGCTTAGTGACATGCTAAGGTTTGTTATTAATCTTGTTAGTATCATGCCTAGGATCTTGCTATTATATTTAAGCTTTATTATTAACATGATTATAATTGTTATGGTTATTATTATGATGATTGTTATTATGTTGCTTGATATTTATATATTATTGTTATTGCTTGATCACACCTTTTATGCATGCCTAAAGGGAATTTGTACTTGTAATCACGCTTAATAAGATAATTAATAATCTTGTTTAGGGTTAATTTGATTATAATTAAAGTGACCGCTAATAATAATTTGTTTGTGCATTAAGTTCAACCAACATAGATAAACAGGTTTAGGGTAAAACTATTGTTTGCATGTTAGTCAGAAAACGCACATGAATACGAGAAGAATGAAGTGGAGGCCTATATTTAGGGCAGGTTCAATCTCTTTTAGGTTGGACTTGTACCCTCATCCCCGAACCCTATTTGGTTCAAGACCTTTTAGCGTTGACGATCTCCTGGATCGTTAAGGAGTGTAATCTTCACCTTGTGAACGGTTTACAATTTCCTAAAACTTGTTGGCGACTCTTTTGCTCTAGCTTCCTTCCCTTTAGACGCCACCATGCTTAAGTGTATGATCACAGTGGGGTTCAAGCTTGGGGTTAATGGCTTGAAATATTCCCTACAAGGGAGGATGAGTGATTGGATGGATGAGATTAGTTGATCTTGACGCATGCTTGTTAGATTTGCCTTGAATTGGTTGTTCTTGATTTTGATTATTTGGGGTGAGGCATGTTTTATGTATTCATTGATGAGCTCTTTGCTTAGGGACAAGCAAAGGTTTGGCTTCTGGAGTTTGATATGTCTTATTTATATTGTGTTTTACCCCCATCCCTTGGAAATAATTAGTAGTGTTTTTGGCTCCATAGAGTCACTTTTATTACTAATTGGTGTTTTCTAGTGTTTTCGTAGTTTTAGTTGAGTTTTGTAAGGAATTGGACATTTGGAGCATTTTCCCGGGATTTTATAGAGCAACTACGAGCATTGGAGGAGCATGACCACTTTTCGTAGCCCAAGGCCAGTTAGAATCATTGAACCGGTGATTAAGGGCTCGACATTTGAGATACTGAGGCGTTGGACCAAGTTTTAAAGCCCCAAAAGAGGAAATCTGGATTGGACCGAAGAATCGGAGCCCAATCAAGAGTCTAAGAAGTGCCCAAGTGGCCTTGCCCGGCTCTAGGGTCTCCGCCCGAAGGCACGCCAAGCCGGGCGGGGCGAAAGAAGGAAGGGCGTTGCTTCGCCCAAGCTCACGCCCGACCGGGCGCGAGAGATTCCTTAAGGTTGAAAAAGGCGCGCCCGATCGAGCGCGTGTTTTGGAGGAGTGATTTTCAACGATTTTTTACTTAGTTTCTAATTAGGATTTTGAGGAGCTTTGTATAAATATGTGTAGACACCTAAAAATGTCTCCCCAAAACCAAACCTGATGATGAACAATCTTTCACCGCCATTATTGGTCGGGTTCAGTACTTAATCCCGAGAGTGCTTAAAAAATCGTATTGGATTGAAAATCAGTTTTAATAATCCACGGATCAGTCTTGATGTTTAGTCAAACCATAATTTTGGCCCAAACCTTTTTATTTTATTTATCTTCCTTTATTTTATTATTTTGGCCCAAACCTTTTTATTTTAATTTTCCTTTAATTTTATTATATTGGCCTAAACCTTTTATTTAATTTATTATTTTAGCCCAATTAATAAAAAATAAATTAGAAATGGCCCAAAATTATCAATCGGCACTTAAAAAGGCTGAATGAAATTAGGGCGAAAATGAATTTAAATGGAAAATGGACGCACAGTTTCCCGCGTCACGACAAAAAGCACCGCGTCACGGGGCTCAATGTCGCGCCACGGTGTGCATTCCCGTGACACAGTGCCAGTGCTGTGACACGGGGCATCTCTATGTCCTTTCCGCGTAAACCCTTCACGCGTTTTATCTCCCGTAACCTAATTATTTCCCGCGTCACTCTGTTTTTCACCGTGTCACGGTGTCCTCTGCCGTGTCGCGGTGTTAGTTTTTAAGGGTTTTTATCTTTTTAGGGTTCCGTGTGTTCCCTCGACTCATTTTCCCTATAAATACTCCTGATTTCTGATGTACGAGGCATCAATTAATTCTCTTTTTCTCTCTTCTATGCTCTAGCCTAAACACTAGCATACCTTTCTTCTTTCAAAATTCCCTCTTCAAGCACTCATAGAAGTCTATACTTTACTCGAGGTTCTGTCCTTAAACCAAGGCGTGAAAGGTAGAATTGTTTGAGGGTTTGGCTCCAAATCAACTCTATTTAATTTAATTTAATTTAATTATTGTTTGATTAATTTTCCTTGAAGTTACTAACTCGTTTATTATTTTATAGTTGCAAGAAAACAGAATCAAAGTAAGAATCATGTTCCTTTTATTTCTATTATTTTTCTAACGATTTTATATTGTTGAATTTATTGTAAATTGCTTCCAATATTAATGTTTGTTCTATTATTTATGATCATCATATTTCATGTTTAAAGGCAACATGTAATTGAAAATCACACCTAATAAGATAATTTGGACAACCGGTTAAGGTTCTTTTTTAATCTTGTTATTAAATCAAGTGATCACAATATTTTAGAATAATGTCTTGCATTAATATTCAACCAATTTAGTTTAATAATAGTTTGGAGCAAATTGAATTTTGTTTGTATGCCTTTGAGATCGCAGGAATCACTTTTCACTATAAGAATCGAGTAGAGGCCAATATGGGCGAACGTGACTCCATGACTCACTTCGTACCATCATCCGCAATCCTCCTTTCGTGGTTCCGAACCATATGAAGTTAGTAATCTCATGGATTATGAATGGGGTGTAACCTTCACGGGTCAATCGTTGTTGCCTATCGTTGTCCCTTATTCGTGGTTGCCTTTTATGATCCATGAACGGTTTACAAGTTCCTTAAAATCTTGTTGGCGGCTCCCTACTTTATTTGTCCCTAATCGTATTATGGCAATTCCACATCCTATGAGTGCCAAACATATTCACAACATGCTTTAAAGTAGGCGCACTTCGAGCGACGTCTACAATTTGGCGACTCCACTGGGGAGGATTCTTAGTTATTTATCGATTTGAGTGATCGGTATTTAATTAAGATGAGTGGATGAGACTTGAAAGATTCTTGCAAAATATTCCTGTGATTAAGTTGGCATTTTTGCATAAGTATAGACGTTTTAACGTCGCATTTAGGTCTGTCCCGTGGGAAAAGTTGAATAACTTGATTGCGAACAAAGGAAAACAGGGCACCAGTCAGATTTTCTGACTGCCGCGCCATGGCAGATACTGCCGTGTCATGGTGCCGGACAGCGTCACACGGTGTGCAGCACCGTGACACGGTGCACTCTGCCGTGTCACGGAAGTCCTTAAATCAGTCCAATGGCTTATTTTCTCTTTTCACAGTCAACTTCCTTCGATTTTTCTGAAAAAACGTGTGTGTTCTACATACGTCTTACCCCCGGGGAATTTAAGCTCTATCAACCCAAAAACGCTCATGGCAATAAGGGTTCATCCAAGTTATTAAATCCACCGAAACCATGGAGTCGAGTTCGATTTCATCACGAACTCGCGGAGCCGCCCGTTGGCATACACCCTCAAGGGAGGCTGCCTTGCTAACGCGTCCAAACTCTTAACCATGGTACCCTTTTGACACCCAAAGCTTGACCAATAGTTGAACATAGATCTTGACATTAGGTTGCAAACTCTTTTTACATCATCTTGACTAAATGCTATGTGGTTTATTAGGTGCTGACCCACACGTGTTTGCTCATTTTGTTTAACCTATGACCGAGGGTTTTTATTTCCACATAGTAATTAGTACAGACCTAAATTTGATTAAAACCTAGAAATTACGCAAATTTAGGCCTGGAATTGTGCACCGTGTCACGGCAGACCTGCCGCGCCATGGTGAACAATGCTGTTACACGGTGCAATGTCCCGTTTGACGGTGCATTGTACCGTGTCACGACACTCAGCACCGTGACACGGTGCCCGGGAGGTATATCCAGTCAGTTTTTTTTTGGTCTTTGTGCGTTCTTATGTGGTTCGTATGTCTGGTTTGATGTCTAGCTGTACGATCACAACACAGCCTCACTTCATCACTCACATGTCGTGTCAAGTTCACACCATTTTATGACCGTACTTTAGAATGGTCTTGTGTCGTTTTTCATTTTTTTTTTCCGAAGTAAGTCGGATGGTATCCTCCCATACATTTTATTTAGAAAATAAAGAAAATTTCGATAAAATAATAAAATTTTTGTTATTTTTTTTTTCTTTTCCAGATGGGTCAAGGTTAAAAGTGTGTTTGTTTCGATGTCACAACACTTGGTCTAGAAGCATGGGTAGATTGTTATGGTTCGAGTCATTAGCTCAACAACCTCTTATACCAAAGAGGCGTACAAGGAAACCACCACAATCGTCTCCACAAAGTTCGTCTCCAGTCTACTTTCAACTAATGGCTACTAAGGAGGATATTGAGAACATCAACAGGACCATTGAGATGTTGTCTAACATGATGCAAACACTCACCACCAGAGTCGACACGGTAGAACAAGATAATCAAAACAATGTCACTGCTGCTGCAATGGACAAGATCAAAGAACAGATGAGTAAGATATCTGAAGAGTTCACCTATGTGGAGCAACCTGTCACCTCTTCGTTTATAAGGGACAAACTTCCTGAAAAGTTTTCCACTACTGACATTCCCATGTTCAAGCCTACCGATAATGCGCTCTTCCACTTGAAGGCTTTTTCTGCGACCATGGCTCTTAAGGGATTAGATGTGACACTCTTCCCTACTGTATTCCCTCTTTCCCTGGAGCATGCTTATCAACAGTGGTTCTACTATCTGGAATACAAACATGTTGCGACTTGGGAGGATGTTACTGAAAGCTTTATGAACCGTTACAAATGTAACATCCAAGCCAAGACTTTTGAACGTGAACTCTCCATTCTCAAACAGAAGGAGAATGAAGGCTTCACTACTTATCTAAGCAGGTGGAGAGAAACAGCTGCACTATTGGTGGATCCTCTCAAGGAGAAAGAGATGGTTTGCCTATTTATTGCAAATTTGACTCATAAGTACAAGCA
Organism: Chenopodium album; assembly: GCF_948465745.1. Taxonomy (NCBI): domain Eukaryota; kingdom Viridiplantae; phylum Streptophyta; class Magnoliopsida; order Caryophyllales; family Amaranthaceae; genus Chenopodium; species Chenopodium album. Next base: position 12,792,831 of record NC_137850.1, read on the forward strand.
GCACTTGAAGTTTCTACCCTTGAATACCTTCGAAGCTGTGTACGATATTGGGATCAATATCGAAGATGAATTGATGAAGATTGCTAGTAGCAACAGTAATAACAACAACACTTGGAGAAACAAGAAGAACGACACTCCTTCTTCTTCGTCTTCCAAGCCCAATAATGCTACCAACAATGTCAATGTCAATGATGTGCTAGTTCTTAGTCCCCCCCCTCAAAGATTCCAAAGGTAAAGGAGGGTTTACACGCCTTTGGGAATGACCTATGATGCTGCTTTTGATCGCTTGCATAGTCAAGGATTGATTATGCCAATTGGACCTTTTCCCGAACCTCGACCAGAGAACAGAACTGCTAGCTATGACCCCAATGCTCATTGCAAGTTTCATCAAGGCAAAGGTCATACTACTGAGAAGTGTTGGAGGTTGAAGGATGCGATCCAAGACCTGATTGATGCTAATCAACTTCCTGTCCCTCCAGGGGGCAAGAAGCCCAATATTCAAACAGGTCCCCTGTCTGATGCTTTGGCTATCATGGGAGATGAAGTCTTCTTTGATCCATCAATTCTCATTCAACCTGTGAATAAACCTTTACCGGAAATTGTATTCATTACAAATTATGACGAAGTGAACGGAATTTGGGATAGTGATGATGAAGACGTCTATCTCAAAGATATAGCCTGTTCGTCTCTTGGCACTAGTGAAGATGTTTGGGGAGACCTTGAGGTCAAGGTTCTCACCAGGAACGGACGGTTGCAACAACCTAGTCCACCTCCACCTCCACCTCCACCGCAATCGCAACCAATAGTTGATCCCATCGACCCTGTGAACAATGATGTGATCAAACAATTACAAAAGACTAAGGTGGAAATGAACGTATGGAAGCTTTTGGCCACCTCTCACGAGCATCGAAAGGCTGTAATGAATGCTCTGATGAAAATCGGAGTTGATAATGATATGACTCCTTAAGGATTGGTCAACTTTCTCACCACTGAATTTCCAAGTACTAGTAATCTGATTTCCTTCTCTGACAAGGATCTGCCCCCGGAAGGGGACCAGCGTAATAAGGCCTTACACCTCACTGTGGTGTGTAGGCAGATGAATGTTCCTATGAGCCTGGTTGATAATCCGCTCTGCAATCAATGTATGCCCACTCCGCACTACAAAGAAGTTGGGCATAAAAGATGAAGAATTGATTCCCTCTACTCAAGGGATTCGTGCTTACCATAATACTCGCCGTTAAGCCGTGGGTACTATTATATTAAATATAACTACTGGAGCCATTGAACGTCGCACCAAGTTTTAGGTTGTGGACATTAAGGCTTCTTTCAATCTGCTGTTAGGTCGTCCTTGGCTTCATGAGCTAAGGGCGATCCCATCGTCGTTACACCAAAAGGTGAAAGCTATAGTTGGAGGCGTCCCAATTACCATTGATGCCTCCACCATGCGCATTCAAGTTATTGATACGCCCATCGTCCTTGTCGAACATGACGAGGAAGATGAAGATCTCTAGGGGTTTTCGTTGGATGATGCTCTCATGATCGAAGAAGAGGAGAAGTGTCACCTCGACTTTGATCCTTATTCAAACACCAATGTTAATGCCATTATAAAGAAGCAAGGGCATTTCCCTAGAATGACACTCGGACTCAAAAAGAAAATGGCTGAACTTTGGGGCCATCCTGGTGCACCTAAGAAGGATACCTTTGGCTTGGGATTCAAGCCAACAAAAGAAGATATGAAACAAGCTCTCCTGAAAATGAAGGCTCGCAATAATGCTCGAACCATGAAGACAGAAAGGGCCATAGACCCATATCCCTTCATTCTCAACGGCCAGTACATCAAAGAAGGGGAAAACTTCCCATGCTATGAATTCCCTGAGCCTTTCGTCCACAATGGGAAGCTCGAGCCAGGTTTCGAGATGTTCCTTGATTGTGACTTCGTCCACGAAGGCGATGAGTTCAAGCTCTGATGATAAGAACATCAATCTTCTTTTTGGACTAAAAAAGAATGAAACCAAGTTTGTATGCAATGACGATTCTGAGCTCATTCAAGTTGTCATATCAAGCAAAGATTTTGACCCCTCTGAGTTAATCGTTCCTGCTCATGATGTGTCAAAGGGATGGCGCAAGACGGTGAAGATCACTACGCCAAGTGGAGAGAAGATGGAAGTGACCACTGGCGAAGGTCTTATGTTTGATGAATCTAAATCGTCTAGGTCCGAGTCCGAGTCTGAGTCTGTAGACGAGTCTTTAGGATTTGAGGTCGACCCCCTTTCTGTCATAGAATCTAATGTAGTTTCCCTTAATGTTGAGTCTCTAATTAAGTCTCCTCATTCTATCCCAAATAATTCCGGCGAGGTTGCAGCTGACCTTGCCCGCCTTGATGTAATGACTAGTGAATTCAATGAAATGAGTACCTTTCCTTACGATGCGTGTTATTCCCCTAACCCTGATCAATATTGCTTTGTTAATGATAAAAATAACAAAGAAATAATAAAAGCAATGGAAGAACATGAAAATAAAACAGCAATCATCAAAGATACAGAAACAGTTAATATTTCCAATAATACAACTATCAAAGAAGTAAAAATTGGATTAACACTAAGTCAAGACGAACGCAAAGAGCTAATTAACTTGCTTAGTAAAATTGTTGATGTATTTGATTGGTCATACCAAGATATGCCAGGAATTGACAGGGATATAGCTCAGCATACAATACCACTCATTCCAGGTATGAAGCCTGTCAAACAAAAGCTGCGCCGTATGGAACCAGATGTGGCTCTCAAAATCAAGAAAGAAATCAGAAAGCAGTTGGCTGCAGGTTTCATCAAAGTATCCAGAATGGATAGCTAATGTGGTTCTAGTTTCGAAGAAGGCTGGAAGGGTCAGAATGTGTGTTGATTACAGGGATCTCAACAAGGCAAGCCCGAAAGATGGGTTCGCTCTACCTCACATTGACATTTTGGTCGATAACACGGCAAATCATGCACTCTTATCATTCATGGACGGCAACGCCGGATATAATCAAGTATTAATGGCCGAAGAAGACATGGAGAAAACCACATTCATCACACAATGGGGTACATATTGCTATACGATAATGCCATTCGGGTTGAAAAACACGTGTGCCACCTACTAAAGAGCAGCCACAACATTGTTACATGATATGATGCACAAAGAGGTGGAGGTATATGTTGATGATATGATCATCAAGTCAAAGAATCGCCCAGGCCACATCATTGCACTTCGCACGTTCTTTGAAAGACTCCGCAAGTACAACATGAGATTAAATCCAGCAAAGTGTGCATTCGGATTTACGTCAGGCAAACTACTTGGATATCTGATCAGTTCTCGAGGGATTGAAATAGATCCCACAAAAGTCAAAGCAATCATGGCCATGCCACCACCCAAGACTGAGAAAGAAATTCGAGGCTTCATCGGAAGACTGCAATATATAAGTATGTTCATATCAAAACTCACGGCGATATGTGAACCTATATTCAAGAAGCTTAAGAAAAATGTTCCAATTACATGGGATGATGATTGCCAAAAAGCTTTCGACAAAATCAAAGAGTACCTGGCAAACCCACCCGTGCTAGCGCAAGCAATGCCTGACTTTCCTCTTCGACTCTACCTTACAGTCATAAGAGAAACAATGGGGGCAATGCTAGCACAAGAGATCGAAAGCAAGGAGAATGCAATTTACTATTTGAGCAAGAAGCTTCAAGGATATGAAACGCGATACACACCACTTGAAAAGTTGTGTCTCGCACTCGTGTGGGCCGCGCAGAAATTAAGACATTACATGCTCACTCATACAGTGCATGTCGTGTCCAAGATGGATCCTCTCAAATACTTGTTCGAAAAAGCGACACTCAATGGCAAATTATCAAGGTGGATAGTAAACCTTGCTCAGTTTGACTTGAAATTTGTACCAAAAAAGGCCATCAAAGGTTATGCGGTTTCCGACTTCTTAGCAGATTTTCCACTAGAAGAAGTTGAGAAAGAAGAAGATGTGTATGATTTCCCTGACGAAGATCTAGTCATGACCGAAGATGATAGCTGGACACTCTATTTTGACGGAGCTTCGAACCAAAAGGGTTGTGGTGTAGGAGTCTTGCTCGTATCACCCAATGAAGAGAATATCCCAATTTCCATGAAGCTCGACTTTGATGTCACCAACAATGCCGCAGAGTACGAGGCATGCATCTTGGGATTAGAAATAGCTGTGGCCTTGGGAATTAAGAAGCTCAGAATCTACGGTGATTCATCACTAATCATTAACCAGATCTCCAAGAGATGGAAGGTGAGAAGTGAAAGTCTCGCTACGTATCATGCTCATCTGGAAACTCTCACGGAGCAACTAGATGAAGTGGAATATACATACTTGCCTAGAGAAGAAAATCAGTTTGCCGATGCGCTGGCTAAGTTAGCATCAATGGTGCGAATTCTAACAGACATAATCAGAATGCCATTGACCATAGAAAGAAGATATGAGCCGGCTTACGTTCATGCACTTGATGACGAACAATAATCACAAGAAGAAGAAGAGCCATGGTATACGGATATCCTTAACTACGTAACCAAGGGAGAATACCCTCCAAACACTGATAAAAGGGCACGCCGTGCTTTGAGGCTCCTGGCCTCACATTATGTGCTCATCAGGGGAGAACTCCATAAGAGGATTGCACTAGGGAGAAATCTCTTATGCATAGCTAAGAAAGAATCACACAAAATCATGGAAAACCTTCATGCCGGAATATGTGGAACGCATATGAATGCTAAAATGTTAGTCCAAAAGATTCAACGACAAGGTTATTATTGGACTACTATGGAGAGAGACTGTCATGAATACATCAAGAAATGTATGAAGTGTCAAGTCTACGCAAATTTGCAGCACGTTCCACCTTCGCTCCTCTACATGTATACTTCTCAATGGCCTTTCTCTACTTGGGGTATCGACATCATTGGAAAGATAACGCCACCAGGACAAGGGGGACATGAGTTCATCCTTGTAGCGATCGACTACTTGATAAGCTAACGCCACCAGGACAAGGGGGACATGAGTTCATCCTTGTCATGAATACATGAGTTCATCCTTGTTGCGATCGAAGCTGCCTCATATGCTAAGCTAACATCAAAACATGTAGCTCAATTCATTGAGAAAAATATCATATGCCGCTATGGGGTACCTCATGAAATGATCAATGATAATGGAGCGCATTTCCAAGCCGAGTGTGCAGAACTGTTAAAGAAATATCATATCAAGCATCACAGATCATCACCTTACAGGCCACAAACAAATGGTGCGGTTGAGTCAGCCAACAAAAATGTGAAAACTATCATCGAAAAGATGACGGAAAATTACATCAACGGGGGGTTATCGAACAAAGTAAGCTACATTTCGCCCTTTGGGGTTATCGAACCTCCGTTCCTACATCAACGGGGGCCACCCCTTTCTCTTTAGTCTATGGATTTGAAGCTGTACAACCAATAGAGCTCGAAATCCCTTCGCTCCGAATCGCGTTGGAAAGCCAACTAGATCAAGTCGATTGGATTAGAGCAAGGTATGATGAACTAGTTTTACTTGACGAAAAACGCTTGGCAGCTTTGCATCATGTTCAAACCTACCAACAGCGTATGGCGCGACATTTCAATAAAAAAGTCAATACTAGAAATATCAAGGAAGGTGACTTGGTGCTCAAGGAACTTCGCAAAAATGTGTTAGATCCAAGGGGAAAATTTAGACCTAACTGGTCAGGTCCATACATTGTTAAATCCATTTTGTCTAGCGGAGTGGCACAATTAGTAGACATGGATGGCAACGGTTTCCACAATTTAACCAACTTGGATCAACTCAAGAAATTTTATGCCTATTCGCATGGGTTCATGACCCGATAGAGCTACGTTTGGCCTGATTCCTTTTAAGGATACGTAGGCAACCCCTCAAGGGGGCCTGGCCACTTTAAAAAATAAAATCCTTTCTCCGTCGACCAAGTAAACACACAAGACAGCAAAACAGAGCTAAAATCAAGAAAATCATACATTGCGCCAGCTCAGAATCCACCGCTCCACGGCAGCCACCACAATCGCACGGCAGGATACCCCGTGGCACGGAAAAAAAAAGAAAGGTGCCGTGCCACGTCAGAATCCACCGCACCACGGGATTTTTTATCGTTGCACGGTGGATTTCCAAAAAAAAAAAAGGTGCCGTGTCACGTCAGAATTCACCGCACCACGGGAGTCGTTACCGTGTCACGGCAATTTTCACCGTGGCACGATGAAATTTCCAGCGCTGGACTTTGCCGATTCTGTTCGACGATCATTATTCTTCCATTGCGTCCGACTTCCTGACTCGGATAATAATAATAATAATAATAATAATAATAATAATAATAATAATTAAAAAAAAAAGTCATTGTAATTTTTTATTTAAGGCGAAAATAAATGTGCTATTATTGACATAAATGTGATTACAATTATTGGCATCATGCGCCTTATTTAAAAATTAAACATTTAAATCATATAAGCAAAGCAATATTGATCTAATCCTTCACTTTAGGAACCTCCTTCTCTTTTTCAACTATGTCGGCCTTCACCATTAATGTGTTTTTTGTAGCCCGAACTGTCACACCTCTAGTTCAACTTTCACCCTTTTCACCTTTCTTAGAATTCTTCGCTTGCTTCTCTCTATAAACCATCTTTTCCTTACCATTTCCCTTCACATAACTTTTCTTTTTAGGCATTATAGGAGTCTTAAACTCAATTCCTTGTGTTCTCGGACCTAGACGATCTTTAGGAGGCGCCTTCTTACTTCCAAGACGTCCCTTCACATCAAAGTTGCGTGATCCGACTCGATCCCTTCTACTTCTAGGATTCAACCATGCCTTGTATGCACTAGATAAGGGAGGAGGAGCTTGGTTACTCGCAGAAACGGTCCACAAAGGTCTTCCAATCCAATAAGTCTCGTACTTACAATCATTACTTTCAAGCAACGATACCTCACGAGGACTATTGTTATAGCGTGGAACTACTTGTTCAAGTCCATATTGTCGAATTAATCGAGAAGGACAATAAAAAGTAAACTTTGAAATACTAGGAACGCGACAATACGGAGAATCATTCGTGCCAACCATCTTATTAATCCTCCACCAAGGCACCACCCACCGAATGGGAAATTCTCTCTTTGCAAATAAGACCTTCCAATCTTCATATGACGTGTTCGTAGAGTAATTCTTCTTCCTACGGACCAGATCATTGGAACCATATTTTTCAATATCGTCGGGGGCTTCAAAGAGTTCTAGACGCTCCAGCAACCAAATCTGCAAAAATTAAAATCAGTCTAAGGGGCAGAAAACCACCGTGACACGGTGCAGAATGCACCGTGTCACGACAGACAAACACCGTGACACGGTGCCTTCTACGTGTCACAGGGATTAATTGGAGCGCGTTTTTACCTGCAACAATATTAGAGAGCCCTTCCTGATGGCTTTTCGGTTAGCTTTTGCTTCATCAAGGCCACACAAAGTTTCTCCAAGGCAAGTAGGCATAGGAGATTTCCCAGATTCAACATGTTCCAGCACAGACGCTAAACAAGCATGTCCTACCCTACCGTTTGCAAATAAAAGCTTGCTAAACATGCAAAAAATATAAGCCCTTCTACGGTATACATGATAAGACTCAGAGACAGGACGATTGAAGTATAAGTTTGCAAGCTTCTCTAAATCTACTTCATTACCACACACAATTTTATTTAAATCTGGATTTGTCAGATTCAGATGGCGTTCAAAGTCTTGGTAATAATACTCACATAGGATAGGCATTGCAACGAGATTTCTGCCAGGAAAACCAAAGATGGCACCAAATTCCTCCGGCAGGGGACAAATTTCATCAAAATCAAATTTGAAACAATGAGTTTCCACATTCCAATAATCTAAAGCTTCCCTAAGAAAATCATGTTCAATTGCTACATGCCTTAAGGCTAATAAGCCTCTGACATGAAACAATTCCAACTCTCTTTTGTCAGCATTGGTCAAAGAATAAGACCAGTCGCGCAATGTTTTTATTTTCTTTTGGAAAAATTGTAAAACTTGTCCTCGCAATTACAAAATGTGTTCCACTTTTCTCTTTATTTTCATTTTTCTTTTGGGGAAGGTCGGTACCCTCCACTTATGATTTTTGTTCGCGTCATTAAAAAGTACACAATCACACACAATGAGTCTCAAGCACACACTAATACGAACACAAATAAAGGCATAAACTGTGAATAAAATATACAAAGTGAGTCATGATGCATCAATCAAAGTACATAATAAAACCCTCGGTCAAAACTCTCCAGAACTAGAAGAGCTTGGATCAGTGTCATCTCGAGCCTGCGAATACGGAAACGGCTGACCAAAGAGTCCCTCCATCATCCGGGTACGAGGAGTAGTACCCCTACTAATCCCCGTAGCTCCACTAGAAGACAAACTCAAAGAAGGACCTGTCCAGTTGGTAAATGGTGTAGGCTGACTCCAAGAGGTTGGAAGCGTCGATGGAGGCATCGTCCCAAACAATGGAACTGAAAATAGGCCCTGCACCGGTGGAGGAAACGCCCCAGAGAATGGAACTGAGTATAAAACCTAGTCCACAGGAGTAATGACTGGCCTGAACTTAGGCTGCGAAGGCTAGGAAGATGAAGGCCTCGGGAAAATCAGTCATCCCTGCCCAAGGCCGATACTGGATCTCAACAGCAACCTGAAAGCCATAAAAAGTTGCGATGAATGCCGAAAAATAACACCAAGGTAGAGAATAACATGCTGCAAAATCAATTCTTACACCAACAAAAGTGGTGCCTCGGCGCAGCAGCCCGCGTAGCGTAGATACAAACTTCACTTGTGACTCGTCTCGGTCACGCCAGCTGACTCCGACAGGGAAATCATGGACCGCTCCGCGACGCCGTCGAGGGGCCAATCCCGGAAAGTACTCATAGAACCAAAACTGTAATGAAAATTAATCTCTAAGAACGTGAGTTAAACATGTTAAAACAAAACAGAAAGAAGAAAGATCGTCACCTCTACAACTCTCCATAAGCCGTAGACAGTGATAGGGGCCTGGTCATTCAGCTGCCTATAGCCATGACGTAGCGACGAGAGTATATCGACATATCCAAGACTGGCCCAACTATAGGATCCTATCTCGCCGATTCTGACTAAAGAAGGGAGGTAGCAAACGAGTGCGCGTGAACTTCTATCAGGAGAAAGAGTCACATAAATGAGAATCAAAATAAAGATCCGCACTCGCTGCTTGGGTGTCGTCTCAGCCATGTCAAAACCATGCGCAAGAACAGAAGCCAACTCTGATCGCCCACTCTTAGGACCACCTCGAGGCAACGGCTGAGTCCTGATATGCTGAACGACCGGACCTAACAAATCTGCTACCTTAGCCGCCCCCCAAGTGAGGTCAGGAATCTGTCGTACGGCCCGCTTAGTGAAGCGTAAACCGCTGATCATGCTAAAATCCAGAGGGGACACTGTCATCTCCCCCCAAGCAAAGTGAAAGGTGTTGGTAGTATCCCAAAAATACTCCAACAACGCACGAACAACTGTCGAGCCACAACCCCGGGGGCTGCGAAATCCTACGACCGCTGAATAGAAATCTCCTAAACCAGCAGACTCCCACAAGGCGTTAGTAACAGGATCCCTCGTGATAATCCCGTATAGTCGGGGAATCAAATCTCCAGCTCCGGATCCATGATGGCGAAGCGTGCCATTAACTATGCCGGCAAGTGGACGGTGAGAAACATGATTCTCGCGACAGAAAACCAACTTGTCTGGTGTCCAAGGAGGTGGAATCCACCTACCCCTACTCGAAGAAGGGCGAGGCTCGGTCTCTAGGGCATCGTCGTCCATGCCCTCAGGAACTGTGGGACTGTCCTCTCGAAAAGCCTGACGCCGGCCACGAGTAGAAAGATCGCGATCTCGTTGTCTAGGCATGCTATTATAAAAATAAAAATCTGAATGCTTAGCATCATTTCCTAAGTTATTTAGTTATTTATTCAAAAGCGACTTAACAGCTACCTTAAGTTGCATTATACTCAAAATTTTTACCGCAAGGCTAAAAATTAGCAAAATAATAGAATTATTTTTAATATTTAGTTTCTCCATGACGAACTAATACTACAGTTCCCCTAATTGCAATGTTACTATGTTCTCCATGATAATATAGTACATACATAAAACAAAGCATAATAGATCGACACATCATGGCATATTATCATTTCAAATACAAAGAAATAACATGAACAACAAGAACACCATTTCACACAAGTAGTATAAAAAAAATGGTGATTTACTCAATTCTTCACCAAATGACACAAATTTGGTCTCAAATTGCTCACAAACAAATATACATTCATACGCAAATCGGTTCATAGCAAGAATTTTGACATGAAAGCTCAAAATCAAAAACCCCCAATTTGATTTTTAATTTTTGGGTTTCAAGCAAATATGGAATTTACAGCATGATTTGAGAGATAAGCAAGGGAAACTTACATGGATCCTTGTGAGAAATTGAAAATGAGGAAAATAGCAAAAAATTGGAGCAAAATTGATGAAGATTTGAGCTCCAAAAGCTTGAAAAACCTTGAAGGCAGCAGCACAACCACCGCGACGCGGGAGACCCAATCGTGACACGGTAAACGAGCCCGTGTCACGGTGTACCCTGGACAGCAGCAAACCTCAGGCAGAAGCGGCGAGAAGCAGCGGTGATACTCTGACAGATTTGGCGAAACGTCAGACAACACCGGTAGCAAGAAAACCGCGAAACAAATTGCCGTGCACTGAGAAAACCGCCGTGTCACGGTCACTGGCGCCGCGTCACGGTGTTTCCTAACGTGCGCCGGTGCTACTCTCCGTGGCGCGGTGAACGGAGATATTAAAATAATAAAAATAAAAATAAAAATAAAAAAAGAGAAGGAGAAGTGAGAACAGAAGGAGATTGGGAACGAAAATAGGGAATCAGCAGCTAATTACTCCCGTTTTACGAATCCCGTTACCTGGTAACGGCATTTTTTACCGTGGCATGGTGATATTATCGAGGCGCGTGGACAATTTCAGCAAAAAGCAGTCCCGCGTCACGATGTTTCCTACCGTCTAACGGGACATTTGCACCGTGTCGCGGGATATGCCCACGTGGCGCGGTGCTTTTCTTATGTCCTGCATCTGTTTTAAACCTCCTGGAGAATATTTTTTAGTATTTTTCACTAAATTAGAATGATTTTCCGCAACTTTTGGACAATTATTTTTCTCACCAGAATTATGCGGAAAATTCTAATTGGTATTTAAAGAGTTCCAAAATTACCGGTTTGTCCCTAACAAGCATTAGGGATGAATTTTCGACATTTTAAATGCCTAATATAGTCGAATAATCGACTTGAAGGTAAATCATCTACGGCCCACGTTCGGGGATAATCGAACCATCATGCACTTGCAAATTTCAGCGATTATATCAGTTGTCGGCTTTCCTCAAGCATGGAAAGCGTAATCGGTGGATTTTTCTTTAAGTGTAGAAAACCGCCAAGTCGGATTTCCTCAAGCATGGAAAGCGTTAATCGGTGGATGTTTCTTCAAGTATAGAAAACCGCCAAGTCGGCTTTCCTCAAGCATGGAAAGTATTGTTCGGCAGATTTCTTCAAGCATAGAAAAATGCCAAAATCATATGTCGACTTTCCTCAAGCATGGAAGGTATCATCCGGTAGGTTTCTTTAGGCTTAGAAAACTACCAAACTCATCAGTCGACTTTCCTCACACATGGAAAGTATTTCAACAAAATGCCATCCGATGGATTCCTTCAAGCATAGGAAGCTACCAAACTCATTTGTCACCGATACGCTGGTGTCAGATAAGCATTCTATCCCTTTACTTTTTTATCTACAGAACTAACACTTTTCTGCAGGTGTAGGCGTATACAGAGTGATAGAGGATCGCAGAACGTCTTAAATCATTCTCCGTTCCAGTCGAATACTTTGACTATCGTTTTCGAAACTAACGTTTCTACAAACTCAGTCAAAGTGGAGGCTTCTGTAGACACCTAAAAATGTCTCCCCAAAACCAAACCTGATGATGAACAATCTTTCACCGCCATTATTGGTCGGGTTCAGTATTTAATCCTGAGAGTGCTTAAAAAATCGTATTGGATTGAAAATCAGTTTTAATAATCCATGGATCAGTCTTGATGTTTAGTCAAAGCATAATTTTGGCCCAAACCTTTTTATTTTATTTATCTTCCTTTATTTTATTATTTTGGCCCAAACCTTTTTATTTTTATTTTCCTTTAATTTTATTATTTTGGCCCAAACCTTTTATTTAATTTATTATTTTAGCCCAATTAATAAATAATAAATCAGAAATGGCCCAAAATTATCAATCGGCACTTAAAAAGGCTGAACGAAATTAGGGCAAAAATGAATTTAAATGGAAAATGGACGCACAGTTTCCCGCGCCGAGACAAAAAGCACCGCATCACGGGGCTCAATGCCGCGCCACGGTGTGCATTCCCGTCACACGGTGCCAGTGCTGTGACACGGGGCATCACTGTGTCCTTTCCGCGTAAACCCTTCACGTGTTTTATCTCCTGTAACCTAATTATTTCCCGCGTCACTCTGTTTTCCACGGTGTCACGGTGTCCTCTGCCGTGTCGCGGTGTTATTTTTTAAGGGTTTTTATCTTTTTAGGGTTCCGTGTGTTCCCTCTACTCATTTTCCCTATAAATACTCCTCATTTCTAATGTACGAGGCATCAATTAATTCTCTTTTTCTCTCTTCTATTCTCTAGCCTAAACACTAGCCTACCTTTCTTCTTTCAAAATTCCCTCTTCAAGCACTCCAAGGAGTCCATACTTTACTTGAGGTTCTGTCCTTAAACCAAGGCGTGAAAGGTAGAACTGTGGAGGGTTTGGCTCCAAATCAACTCTATTTAATTTAATTTAATTTTATTATTGTTTGATTAATTTTCCTTGAAGTTACTAACTCGTTTATTATTTTATAGCTGCAAGAAAACAGAATCAAAGTAAGAATCATGTTCCTTTTATTTCTATTATTTTTCTAACGATTTTATATTGTTGAATTTATTGTAAATTGCTTCCAATATTAATGTTTGTTTTATTATTTATGATCATCATATTGCATGTTTAAAGGGAATATGTAATTGAAAATCACGCCTAATAAGATAATTTGGACAACCGGTTTAGGTTCCTTTTTAATCTTGTTATTAAATCAAGTGATCACAATATTTTAGAATAATGTGTTGCATTAATATTCAACCAATTTAGCTTAATAATAGTTTGGAGCAAATTGAATTTTTGTTTGTATGCCTTTGAGATCGCAGGAATCACTTTTCACTATAAGAATCGAGTAGAGGCCAATAATACGGGCGAACGTGACTCCATGACTCACTTCGTACCATCATCTCCGATCCTCCTTTCGTGGTTCCGAACCATATGGAGTTAGTAATCTCATGGATTATGAATGGGGTGTAACCTTCACGGGACAATCGTTGTTGCCTATCGTTGTCCCTTATTCGTGGTTGCCTTTAATGATCCGTGCACGGTTTACAAGTTCCTTAAAAACTTGTTGGCAGCTCCCTAGTTTATTTGACCCTAATCGTATTATGTCAATTCCACTTCCTATGAGTGCTAAGCATATTCACAACATGCTTTAAAGTAGGCGCACTTCGAGCGACGCCTACAATATGTTTTTAGTGTTTTTGGTACGATTGACCTCTTCTCTTAGCTTTTTTCTCTCTACTTAGTTTAGATTAAACTTCTCTCTTGTTTTTCTCTCTTTACAACTAAACAACCTTGCTCTTTATTCAGTCCATTATTTCTGTTAATTTTGGTAACGATTCCTTCTCTATTAATTTTCTGTAATTTAATTTCTTTATTTCATCATGAATTGTTTAATTGCTTCGATTAGTTTAGATTTAATTATGTGTGAGGAGTTTTCTTTCTAGGGTTGTGGGATCCATAAATAATATGAAGGGGTAATTTATTGTTGTTGATTTTCAATGCTAGATTAATTTCCTATTGATTGATTTAATGTTATGCAATTAGACTTGCGCAGGTTTAATATGTATGAGTTTAGCAATATTGATTCGAGATTCGAGAGATGAGAATTGATGTTTAGGCTTAGTTTCAATAGTCAGGTTAACTTATAAATGGTTAAGTCAAGATTCGAGATATGTGATTTAATACCGGTAGATTAATTCTATGTTTGTAATACGTAGCAAAAGCCCTTTATGACCTGATTAACTGATGCATTGATGATTGATTGTTATGTTTTACCCTGGAGTATTATTTATTGGTGAACCTATGCCCTAGGTCTTTTATTCATTGATTTCTCTCTACCTTTATTCTTAGTAGTCTAGTTTCCATTCAATAATAATAATTTGTTACTTAATAATTTAGATTGCTTTAATTAATTAGGAATAGAAAGACTTGTTTCCCTGTGGATTCGACCCTACTTCCCTATCTACTTTAGTTAGAGGATTTAGGTAATACTTTTGATTAGGTGATACGACTTTAACCTGTCACCTAGTTAGAGTCTTTCGTGGTTGGCGCTAGCTAGACCTCTAGGAGATAGCTTGTTGAGCTCTTTTGATTTCATTGTCTATCTTCCCTTGCAATACTCGAATTAATCAATCTCAACCCGATTAGTGTGTGTTCGTTGCAATTACATGTGGATCCTAAATCCCTAGTGTCTTGATATATTGATTTACTTGGTTTGATTAGTTGAATTAGATATACCTACACCACCATCTTACCTTTCGAAGTAGCTTGACATTGGCCGTAGCAAACTTCCCCCCAATCCTAGTGGTTCGACCTGAACTTGCCCTATTACTGGGTGTAGGTTTGGTTATAAATTTAGTTTGATTGGAGGAATTTTAGTTTCCAATGACCTAGAATCCACCCTCCATCAAAATGGCGCCGTTGCCGGGGAGTGGCGTAGTTGTTTGCTATTGTTGTTGAGTCTATTTCATTTCATTTCAAAAATACAAAAAGATTTTTCTCTTTTAGGCTGCACTTGTAGCCGTGCTACTAATTGTTTCTTTGAGATTGTATGCATAGGACAAGAGGAAGGAATTTAGTACCTTTTGATCCGGAAATTGAGAGGACATTTGCAAGGATAAGAGTTGCTAGATGTTCTTTGAGTTCTAGCCCTTCAAGTGAAGAAGACCACAACAAGAAGAACAAGCAAGCATGGGAGAAAATCCAAGGGTTGCTTTGAAGGAGTTGGGAACTCCCGGTGCTTATAGATTTGAGAGTGGTATTGCTCCACCTACAACACCTGCAAATGATTTTGAAATAAGGCCGACAATTATCACTTTGATAGAGAGGCGACAATTTAGTGGGGACAAGCATGAAAGTCCACTAAATCATCTTAAGGAGTTCGAAAAGTATTGCAACACTATCAAAGTGAATGGAATTTCCCAAGAATTTATCCGCCTCAAGCTTTTTCCCTTTTCCCTCATAGGGCGTGCCTTGGAATGGCTAGACAAGGAGGTCAAGCCGAATTCTCTAAGGATATGGGACGAAGTGACCAAGGAATTTCTATCTCGTTTCCATCCACAAAAGAAAATGG
Source organism: Chenopodium album (assembly GCF_948465745.1). Classification (NCBI taxonomy): domain Eukaryota; kingdom Viridiplantae; phylum Streptophyta; class Magnoliopsida; order Caryophyllales; family Amaranthaceae; genus Chenopodium; species Chenopodium album. The sequence continues at coordinate 12,808,444 of NC_137850.1, forward strand.
CGGAGGCTAGAGCTTTGATTGAAGGTTTCAAGCAAAAGCCTAGTGAAAGTCTTTTGAAGCATGGGAGAGGTACAAGGAGTATCAAAGAGAATGTCCTCACCACGGAATTCCTACTTACAAAATTATTCAAATCTTCTATGGTGGCCTTAGTCCTGAAGGAAAGTCATGTCTAGATGGAGGAGCCGGAGATCCCATTATGAATAAAACAGAGGAGAAAGTGGTAGACATGATTGAAGACGTAGTGAGGTACTATAGAGATTAGCAAGACGGAGAAAGGGAGTCAACTAGCAAGAGTTTGGTGTACTCGGTTGATCATCTTAATGCAATCAACAATCTATCCTCACAAATGACAAACTTGGGGAAGGAAATGTCCACTATCAACGCAAAGTTGGAAAGTGCTACCTCCCAAGTTTGGAATCTTCCCTTCCAATCTAAGGGGAGAGGTATGTCTTTTAATTCTCAACCCTCTCCCTCTTCTAGTAACATGCCTAGTGGTTGCTTGTTTTGTGATGTTTGTGGATCGTATGATCATGATGCTTCTAATTGCCCTCATGCATGTATGGATGTTTGTGATGATCAAGATGGAAATGTGAATGAGCATGTGAATTATGTGTCAAACAATAATGATTCTAGGTTTGAGAATCAAAGAGGTCAATGTAATAGGAATTACAACCATGGGAATTTTGACAACTGTAACCGAGGTGGTGGTTATAGGAACCAAGGGAACCAAAATTTCTGAGGTGACTATAACAACCAAGGTTATAGTAGCCAAAATCAAAACCAAAATTATGGTAATCATACCAAGGTTATGGTAACCATAATCAAGGTTATGGTCAAAATCAAAATAGGGGTAATTGGAACAACCAAGGTAGGGGAAATTTTCAAAACAATGCTCAAAGGGGTCCCCACCCGGTTTTGTTCGAATGACCCAAGGTGATAATTCATATGCTCAACCTCATCTTCTAGAACAAACTTGGAGGAGATCATTGAAAACCAAACAAAATTTTTGAACACTTACATGGCGGTGAGTGATAAGAAATTCAATGAGAAGATGACACACAACAAAATGCTTGAGACCCAAATCACTCAACTAGCCGATACCTGGAAAGATAATGCTAGGATGAGTGAGGAGGATGAGAAGAGGAGTGACTCAAATGAGAAAGAAGAGAACGATGTGTCAAAGAATGTGAGCAAAGAGGAAGCTCAAGAGAAAAAGAAGAGTGTTGAGAAAGTGCAAGAGGAAGTGATAAAACCCAACCTTCCATACCCCCAAAAGTTTTTGAGGAACAAAATTGATTAGAAATTTGGAAGGTTCCTTGATATGTTGAAGGAAGTTCATCTTTCAATCCCTCTCACCGAAGTCATGACCCAAATGCCTAGATACTACAAATTTCTTAAGGAGATCTTCAATGGCAAGAGAGAGTGTAATGAGATAGATTCAGTAGAGGTTAGGGAGTGTTGTAGTGCTTTGATTCACAATGACTTACCCAAAAAGATTGTTTAAAGGCAAATTGTTTGAAAATGCATTGTGTGATCTTGGTGCTAGTGCTAGTATCATGCCTTATTCCGTCTTCAAGAGGCATAAGCTAGGAGGGCTTCTTCCTACCAACATGACTTTGCAATTGGCCGATAGATCCATTAAGTTCCCCAAAGGAAGGGTTGAGGATGTTCCCCTTAAGATAGGTGGTTTTACTATTCCCGTAGATTTTATTGTGCTTGAAATTGATGAAGATGACCACATACCTATCATTCTTGGGAGACTTTTCTTAGCTACTTCGGGAGCTTTAATTGATGTTAAGGGAGGCCTAATCACTTTAAGAGTTGGTAGAAATAAGGCAAGTTTTGAGCTAAAACTGATGTATGAGTCCTTGTCCTTTGTTAATGGAACCAAGTGTGTTAGTTCCCCTCGCTCCATTGATAATGTATGCCTGATTGACTCTTCAACTAACGATGTTCTTGAGATTTGTGATGATGTGCTTTTGAGTTTTGATTGCAAGAAGGTTAGTGAAGAGAAAAAGGAGTTTTCCAAGCCCATGGACGAGGAGGTGATTGACATTCCTCATTGGTTTGAGCTTTACCCTCAAGAGGAGGAGGATGATTCCAAGAGTGTGGATGGTGAGAAACCGTCTACTAAAAGGAACAAGGCAAAGAAGAAGGCGAGAGCTTCTAGGAAGAAAAAAATGAAGTTGAAGCAAGAGAGGCTTGCTTTTGAGGTTTCATCAAGTGAAGTTTCATCTAGCAACAATGTGAGGTTGCTAAAAATTGAAGAGGAGTTTGTTCCATCCGCCACTTTGAACAAGGTGGTGTTCTTTGATCCTCCATGATTTGGAGGAAGGGTCGAGCTAAGGACCTTAAGCAAGCGCTTCCCGGGAGGCAACCCGGTTTTCTAACCCTTTTCTTTTGATTTCTATTTTTCTTAATTTTCTTTTGTATTCCTTTCTTTCACTTGTTTTGTATTTGGATTGATAGGTTAATTTCATGTGAATTGGATTATTTCAAGCAAGCATAAGTAATGGAAAGGTGTTTCGTGTTTTTGATGAAAATATGTTCGATTTTATCGAATTTTGAGGTGAAAGGGTAAGGTACCTCGGGATTGAGTTGATTAAGATTTCCGACAATTTTAGTGAATATTGAAGGTATCAAGAGGTTTGATTTGAATTAAGGTGAAGGAGAAATTGATGTGCAAGTGCGTTCCCGTGAATTTAAATCATGAACAAGTGATTTTTGGTCTGCCCTCCTCGTGGGTATCACTTGATCATGACGCTAGTGGGCGTCGATGAGAGCGCGAGCACGAGAGTAAGCACAAGAGGGAGCAAGCCCCCCTTGGCCTTGGCTGGTGCGCACGCACCAGCAGGGGCAGAACTACCCTCTTTCTTTTGAGAAAAACCAAGCAACAATTTCAAGAAAGGAAGCCACAATGGCGCGGGCACGCCAGGAAGCCAGGTCGCGCGGCCGCGCACCTGGGCAACGCCGAGACTCTATTTATTTTCTTTCTTCTTTCTTTCCCTCATTACCCCTTAACCTCATTCTTGCATGCACGACCCTCATTCTTACTCTAAAGAACCGAAACCTTAGCACCATTTCTCTCATATTTCATCATCAATTCATTGAAAATCCATCAAAAATCAACATTTTTCTTCTACAAATTCATCTTTTACAACAATAATCATACTACTTTCTTCCATTTTTAATCTCCAATTCTCTCCTCCATTGAAGACCAAATTTGGGGCTTTACGGTTTGGTGGGAATTGGTGGTTAATTCTTGTTCAATCTTGCTTCTAGTATTGTATAATCATCTTCTTCAACTCTTATTTGCATTTTTATACCTTATTGTTGCAAGAATTTGATTGTTTATGGTTGTGAATAGTAGTAGTATGTGTTTTGATGAATTTATTGATTGAATGTAATATTTGGTTGATTATTTGTGTTGATTGTTGATTGATTTTTACTCACATTGTGTTGTTGTATGTTTGTGAAGCAAATTTGGTTTAATTGGTGGTGATTGTGAGAAGTTGAAAATTTTGAATATTGGTAGTAAGTTGTTGTTTGTGTGATTGGAGTTATTGGTAAGGAGTTGTGATATTGGTGATTGGAAGTGATTTGTGGTCTTTTTGCGGTGTTTGTAGTGTTAATTGATTGGATTTTGAGTTGATAAATTTGGGGGAAACACAATGTCGAAGCTTGTTCGAGCCTTTTCCTCTAAGAAACGAAATACCAACATCACAATCGAAGAACCTTCTTCAAACCCCTCTACTTCCCAAACACGACAACCTACTCCTTTTCCTAAGATAAAAATCAATGACCCAATCTAAAAAGCTCGATATGCCAAGCTAAAAAAGAATCGATCCCTTAAACCCTCTCGACACTACTTTCAACAAGACATGATCAAATTGGGTATTGATGAGGATTTGAGGGAATTGTTTAGCAATCTTCGCATGAGCACCTTTGTGAGCACGTGTTACCGTAACTACCTTGAGCCAAATTTGGAATTTTTGGCTACGGTTTCATGTGAGGTGGTAGAGGATGATAACTACCGGGTCCATTTCTTTTCAACATTCATCATGATATTTCTCTTGCCGAGTTCAATGCGACACTCGATCTTAATCCGGGGGCGGATGTCTTGCACCTTGAGTTCTTCTTCAAAAATGAGTATGACCAAAATTCCTGGTAGGATAATATATCGGGGGAAGGCGATTTCATTACTCGGTATGCCGCCATAACCAAGGTATTCGAACCGTGTCTAAGAGTTCTTCATAGGCTTTTGGGATATTCGATAATCCCTAAGCAAGAATTTGGAAAGATGAGTCAATTGGAGCTCCGGATACTTTGGTTGGCTACTAGAGAGGAGTACCGGGGTCATTTGAACTTAGGGTACATGTTCTTGAGATATTGCAAGGGGTTACAAGAAAGGGAGTCCGAAGAGATCCCTTGTGGTAGTATGGTTATGAGGCTCGCAACCAACCTTCATCTGGACCACTACTTACCCTCTTGTACTCCGGTGGGTAGTTCGAGCATCCTCTACCTCGACATTGCACAATTGAAGCAAGTGCAATTTTTGTCTAAGAATGAAGATGATGAGGTGTTTGATTGGCTTAGGTAGAACAAACATTGGTGCTATCTCCCTAACCCCTTCTTGACTTCTATCCACCGAGAGGATGTGCCTAATATGTGGCATGTACCCTTGAATAACCGCCTCCCCTATGGTGATGTTGATGAGGAGATGAGAGAAGAACAAGATGAAGAAGAAGAAGAACAACTACAACAACAACAACAACAACAACGACAACCACGACAACAACATCAAGATCAACAACATCACAAATTTGCTAACCCCAATATGGATGCTTTAAGTGCACAAATGAAGGGGATGCAAATTAGATTGGAAGGCATGTACGACCAAGACTTCAAGGCAATTTATCACCAAATGAGAGGAATCTTGGAGATGCAACAAGGTATGTTTCTCCAACAACAATATTTATATGATGCGAGTGTTAACCGTGGGGAGGTTTCCCTCGCGGTTAAATACCCATACTTTCCACCCTAACTTGGTCCTATACCATCAAGTGGGTACCCATATTGGCAAGGATCCCCGGGGTCAAACACCGTGACTCGCTTATTCCCCGATGAGCACGGTAACTACGATTACCGTGTTCACGATGGGAGCGATTATAGGGGTGATCCTAACTACCCCTATGTTCACCCCGATCATCCACTACCGTTCTCTTTGCCCGAGCAATATACTCCCATTGCCCCTTGGCAACAAGACAAATTCAAGGGGCACTATGGTCGACCACCCGGTTACACCGGGGGATGGGATCCTTATGGTCCCCCATCCGGGTTCTCCTATGACGGGGATGACCTTGATAGTGCTGGGCTGAGTGGTAGCTAGTTCCCCTATTTTGTGCCTTTTTCCTCCATCTCTTATTTTATGTGATACTTGCTTTGTATTGATGGGATGTTGAGTTGTATTTTGTGTCTATTATTGATGGTGTTTGATTGCTGTTTTTATGAGCTTTCCATATCTTTTCTTTCTCTCTTTATAATGTTGTTGTGTTGATGATTTCTATGATGATGATGATGATGCATGTTATTTGCTCCCATGAATCCAAAGCCCTATTATCCAAAACCCTTGAATCCAAATCCCTTAAATCCAAATCTTGTAGTTTAAGTGATTAGTTGCTAATTTAGTGAATAGTTCCTTTAGTTTTCTTTGCCTATTCTTACTTTTTGGTAGTTTACCTTGATTTTTGCTTTGTATTTCATTTTATTTAGTTTTGCTTTCTTTTATTTTGTTTTGAAGTTACTAACCGTTTTCTTTGTTTATAGCTCTATTTTCTATTTTTCTTCTCTCTTGGCTTTGATGATGATGCTATTGTTTCTTGGAGCTTAATGAAGGTGGTTGATCATTCACCTTATTTTTTTCGCATTGCTTGGAAGCCCGGTGAGATCCTTCTTATTTACTTTCTTTTATTTCTCTACTTTTCTTGGATACATAGATTAGGATTAGTTTTAGGAGAATTTGAACGCTTCGAGGATGTATGCTTGTAACACCTTAGAGTGTTTGGGATCATTGGCGATGTTGTCAATTGATCACTTGTATGACGATTGGGAATTACGTGTTATACTTGCTTCTTTGTTCCTTTCTTTACTTTCCTACTCTTCCTTTATCTTTGTTTTCCTATTTTCTTTATTTTTCTTTACTTTTATTTCTTTTCTTTTCTTTTCTTTTCTTCTCTTTCTTGTTCTTTTGGTTTGTATAAAGTTTTTGAGGCTTTATTTTTCTTTTTGTTATCTTTCTTGTGAATTGGACTATATACCAACAAACTTTTGCTTTTGAATGAACATCTTCCTAGTTGGTAGTGGTATACACGGTTTGAGAATATGCTTGGATGATTCTAGGATGGCGTATGCTAAGGTAGTGTGTCTAAGAACTAGGAGGATCATGAAATCCGATTCTACTTGTTTGTGGCATGTTTGGTAGTTGCTTCCTATAGTCGATTTGACACCAATAGTGAGTTTTTGCTACATCAATGTGAGGTTTACAATTTTTCAAGCCTTCTACACATACTTGCATGAGCGGCATGAATCCTTGACTATTGCGGACCTAATCTAGAATCTTGACTCATAATTCTCAAGATCGAGACTGAACCATCTAGGGAGGACAAAGGCATCTTTTCGGGGTGGTAATTTTTCTTTTCTAGGAAAGTCTTCATTATTTTTGGTTTTTGGGTTTACATTTGCCTTCTTGCTAACCATTTGAGCCTTTTTCCCTTCTTTTCAAGCCACATCTTTAGAATTTTGCGCCTTTTGTTTCATTTTTGTTCCATTTTTGGTTTTTATGAAGCAAATGATCATGTTATTGGAGATTGTAGTATATGAGTTTGGGTATTGGTTCTTATTTGTAAACAAGCTTATATTTTGTATATTTTGTGAATAATGGCAAGTAAATAAATGAAAAAGCCGTCCATAGTTAAAAAAGGCAAGGACATTCAAGTGCAAAGTTGAAAAGCTAGTTAAAAGAAGCGAGGACAATTGTTATGAATTTGAAAAATGCAAAAAAATATTAAAGTGAAAAATGAGAAAAATGCAAAAAATATTTTGATGTTAATCTTTTCTCCCTTTTAAGCATTGAGGACAATGCTTCATTTAAGCTTGGGGGAGGAGCATTTACGCTTTTTGTATATATGATTGTGAGTATAGCTTTGAATAAGCTTGGGGGTGCTAGTTTGTTTTTGTTTAGTGATTACTTAGTTATGAGGAGAAGGCTTGATCACCCTTTTGCTTCACTAATTAGGAATACCACCAAATTCTAAATTTTAAGCCTACCCTCACCCTTTTTGCCCTTTCATTACAACCTTTGAAAGTCCTTTTGACCTAGAGGTTGAGTCACATATCGGGGGAGGGAATTATGAGTTATAGCCTATGAAGAGGGAATGCATAGTCAAGATGTCGAGTAGCCTGAAATATTTTCTTTTCCGGTTCCTTCGAGGAGCTATTGAGATGCTCACTAGAGGGAATTTGAGACTAGTAGGGAGAACGCGGTAAGATTGAATGGGATGAAGGTGGATTGTGATCACTAGTTCTCTACGCTTAGGATATTCTATGTTTCAATCAACCTCGGATATCTTGGAACATGCATACCCCTATTTGCTTAAGAAAGTTGTTGATTCATTTGAAGTGTAGTCATTTTGTAAAGTCCAATTCGTAAAGGTTTTGATTTTACTTTTCTTTTAATTTCTTTTATTTTTGTGATTTGCCTCATGTTTGTTTGTTGAGAGTTATGGGTTAAGCTCTTATGAAACCTTTATGAGACCTCACTCGTCCTCATAAGCGACTTTGGGGTTTAAAGGGCTTGTTATAGCTAAAAACAACCGTGATTCCTACGATAGAGAGTCTTAGTGTATATTCTCATCTCATGTCTTTCTTTTTCCTCTTTGAATAAGTCTTTCATCCCTTTCTTGCTTGCTTGGTTTTGCTCGAGGACAAGCAAAAGTTTAGCTTGGGGGAATTTGATGAGTGTCATTTATGACACTCATTTGTTCTCTTTTAGGGTGATTTTTTTTAGAATCTGCCATGCTCCGTGTTCATCAAGCACACCAAGTGGAGCGCACGAGGAGCGTCAAGTTGAAAGGGAAGAGAGCTGCCCTGCTCCCAGGTGCGGGCGCATGTGACAATGGCGAGGCCACGCAGTATGGTGGCGCGGGCGCGCGGTGTTCTGGCACGGCCGCGCCTGTTGCTTCCCCTATTCCATACCCTCTTTTGCGCGGCCGTGCATTTTCTTGAAGAAGGACGCGCCTGTACGGGTCTATTTTGGAAGATCTAACCAACTTCTCTTTGTTAACTTTACTATATATAGATTTTTCTTCTATTTTTAGAGAGGGAGGGGATTAAGGAATTCATTAGGGAAGAATTTTAGAGGGAGAAACTCATGGTTGATGATTGATGATTCTAAGAACATTTCCTTTGAGTTCATCAAAGTTTGTAAGGATTTCTTTTACTTTAATGCAATCTTTAGCTTTTGATTTCAATTGTTTTGTTGATTGTTCAAGTTTATTGATTAGTTGATTGAATTTGTTTAATTGAAATGATGATGATTAATTTGTTGAATTGTTTAGTTTTGATATTGACTTCTTCCATGGATTGTGAGTAGTTTACTTGCTAGGGATGTGGTGAAGCATGTTTGAGTGATGGATCATAGCTAATTGGGGGTTTTTGATTGATTTAGCATTGTGATTAAATTGGTTGATTGATTTTGTGCACGTGTGTGATTAGCTAAAAGATAGCTAACTTTAATTGTCATACTAGATTGCATTGTGTGCCTACATTGATACGGACCATTGATTTGTAGCTCGCATTTGTCGATTGAGCTTGGTTAGTGAAGTTCCTAGCTAGTTAGAGTCTTTCGTAGTTAGCGATAGCTAGACCTCTAGGAGATAGCTTGTTGAGCTCTTTTGATTGAATTGTCTATCTGCCCTTGCAATACTCGAATTAATCAATCTCCAACCCGATTAATGTATGCCCATTGCAATTACATGTGGATCCCAAATCCCAAGTGTCTTGATATATTGATTTACTTGGTTTGATTATTTGAATTAGATAACCTACACCACCATCTTACCTTTCGAAGTAGCATGACATTGGCCATAGGAAACTTCCCCCCATTCCAAGTGGTTCGAACTGAACTTGCCCTATTACTAGGTGTAGACACCCAAATGTGTCTCCCCAAAACCAAACCCGGTGATGAATACCATTCGCGTCGAATCATAATCGAATGAAGTGAAAGTGTGGAAAGTCTAATGTTGTGGTTAGTTTTTTTATTAAAAATCTTTCGTTCTGTTTTTTAAAACCTGCTCTATTATATGAAAATAACCAATCCAGTTTAGTTTGGTCCATGACAAGGGTCCGATAATGGTGTAGTTGGATTAGGCTTGAAAAGAGCTTTCCAACGATATATTAAAAGCCCAATTTCGATGAATAATGAGGAATTTATGGCCAAAAATACTAAACTAGGCCCGGTTTGGTTCTAATATGCGGCCCAATGATGTAGAGGACGGCCTATTATGAATTATCATTCATAATGAAAGTAGGATTGATTATAGTCTTCTAGAATCTTCTAGAAGGTTTTTTTGAATCCTAAAGGGATTAGGATTGATAATTATGTTTTATGAGTTTTATTTAGAATAAAAAAAGTGTTTTAAATGAAATTACGATTTTACCCTTCGTACGGATTTTACGACTTGATTTTATCGAAAAATAGATTTCGCGTTGAAAACGCGTGGAAAACCTTCTGCATCGCCAAACGACAGTTTCGTCGCCTGGCGAAGAGTGTTTTATTCCTTTTCGAACTCTGATTCTTTTCTATTGATTTCAGACTATTTTCTTACAAATAGGGTCCCTGGACCTCCGTTTTCAAAGGATCAACTCTCAACTAGAATTCTCTAATTCCTCTCTCTCCCTAAGCTAAAGCTTATTCTCTCTCTCTTATTTTTCTAAACCTTCCCTCTCTCACAATTCCTCATACATAAGCACTAGACACACATAGCCAAGTTCGAAGTTGCCTTCGCCCTAGACATGAAAGGTTTGATATTTCTGAGGGTTTGGCCCCAAATATCTATTTCAATTATTTAATTTAATTGTTTTGATTATTATATTTTCCTTGAAGTTACTAACGCGTGTATTTTGTGATTAGAAAGAGATACGAGGCATCGAAGTAAGTACTTTAATTGTTTAATTGATATTATGATATAGAAATCATGCTTAGATTATTATTTTGATTGCTTCCTAGTATCATGTTTAGGGTAATGATTAAGTTTCTTATATCAATTATGATATCTATGATGCTTCCTATTTTCTTTTCTAATATCATGTTAGTATCATGTTAGGGCTAAAGCTTTGATTTTTATTGTTTACTGACATGCTAGGGTTTGTTATTATTCTTGTTAGTATCATGCCTAGGATCTTGCTATTATTATGCTTTAACATGATTATTTTTGTTATAATTGTTATAATTATTTGGATTATTATGATGATTATCATGTTGCTTGATATATATATTATTGTTATTGCTTGATCACGCCTTTTATGCATGTTTAAATGGAACTTGTACTTGTAATCACGCTTAATAAGATAATTAATAATCTTGTTTAGGTTAATTTGATTATAATTTAAGTGATCACCAATAATAATTTTGTTGTGCATTAATATTTAACCAACATAGAAAAACAGGTTTAGGGTTAACCTAATTATTGTATGTTAGTCAGAAAGCGCACATGAATACAAGAAGAATAAAGTAGAGGCCTATTATTAGAGTAGGTTTAGTTTCTTTTAGGTTGGATTTGTACCTTCATCCCCGAACTTCCAGTCCTGGTTCCAAACCTATTGGACTTGACGATCTCCTGGATCGTTAAGGGGTGTAACCTTCACCCTGTGAACGGTTTACAAGTTCCTAAAACTTGTTAGCGACTCTTTTGCTCTCGTTTCCTTCCCTTTGGACGCCACCATGCTTAAGTGTATGGTCATAGTGGGGTTCAAGTTTGGGATAATGCTTGAAATATTCCCTAAAGTTTTTGGTGACTCCACTAGGGAGGATTTTCTATTTTAATTCCTATAATTTATTTTGGCAATGATTTAGAATGAGTGGATGAGACTCGAAAAGTTCTAAGTATTTCATGTGCGTAATTTTGATTAACATTATTGTCATATGCATAAAAAAAGTTTTCATTGGAAAGACCATCCGTAATGAGTCAAAAACATAGAATTTTTACACGTAGCAAATTTGCGATATCTTTCACAAGTAGAATCGAAATAATACTGCGAAAACTGGAAAATTCTAAGAACACAGAAAGCTGATGAGGCATGTAGGAACTAGCGTCTAGAAAACCGAGTGCATCGCCTGAAAAATGGCCTCGTCGCCTGCGCGACAATTTTGTTGTCAGGCGACAGAGTCATTTTTTGGCGACTGACTCTGTTTCTGGCGCCGTGTTCTTCCAATACCGAGCCAGAACTCTGCCTTCTTGTTTTGACTGGTTCTAGCACTGTTGGCTCGATTCTACTTCCTGATTGAGTTTTTCTCTCTTTTCTGAAACCCATATGTGTTCTACATATGGTCATATGGACATAACCCTCTAGGAATTCATGCTCCATCTACCCAATCGAACGCTCCTGGCAACGAAGGGTACATCCGAGAATGTTGAATTCACTAAATCATGGAAGCGAGTTTAACTCGTGGGGTCCCATCCACACGCACCAACCCTTCCTAAGGTAAGGCTTCCATGCGGTGCATCCGGACTCGTAACCATGGACCCTCTTTAACTAACCCATATCTTGAACTTTAGAGAACTAGAGCCATGGGTAGGTTGCAAATTCATTGCATCATATTGTGACTACGTGACTACTTGTGCATTATTTTCTGTGCATACTCTATGTGTTTTTCCTAACCGTTTGTTTGACTTATGATTAAGTCTAAACTAATTAATGACTAAAAGGACTTTGCCTAATTAATTAATTAATTAACTTGACTAATTAAAGGCTAATAAACTAATCAAACCGACTTAGTATGACTTTAGGCCTGTCCCTTTAGAGTAAAAATACTAAAAACAGTCCCAGATCGATGTTCCAGCAATGGCGCAAAAATTTAGGCTGTGGCGCCAAACGCTGTTGTGCAATTCTGAGCGACAACCCTGTCGTCTGGCACTGCACTGCAGTGTGCGGCGACAGTCCTGTTGCTTTGGCGATAGTTCAATTTGTTGCTCGAGTCATCACAAAGAGTCTAATTAAACAGTTTATTAATCAGTTTGATCAGTTTATTAATGGCGGTGATCATGTTCAGTTCTTAAATGAGTCTAGGCACATAGTCCCATGGTCTCACACAAGAGTCAAAGTATGTCATTCACATTCACCACTAAAAGCACACACCTAATATGTCACATTTTGACCATGTCTAGAGAGTCTCGTATGCGCGTCCTTTCCGTCATTTGAGTTGGGGGTCCACTTTATTCCTAAATTCTTCTATATATTCCCATATACATCATTTTTTCACTTTCTACATACTTTTTCATACCTATCATTCTCCTCTTTCTTCCATGATCTCTTCCCATCTATTGCATGTTGAATAGTCCTTGAGTCAAAAATGAAAAACTTATCCATAATTTCCCTTCCCACAACACTTGGTCAAGGAGAGAAAGGCGCTTAATTAAGGACAATACATTCGTTCAAATACTCCTTTTTGATAAACTAGTCAGTCGGAAAAGAAAATCTAAGAAGATAATGGCGAGTCAAGAAGAAGTCAATGAGCTTAAGAAGCAAATGGCCAGCGTAACTGAGGTGTTGAAGACCTTAACCCTTCAAATCAATGACCCTGTGAAACAACAACAAATGGAGCTCATGCAAGAGAGCTTGAGCAAAATATCCAATGACTATAGATTCCAGGGCATTAGCTCGCAAGGGGTCTTGGTGGACAAGGAGCTTCTTCCGCAAAAGTTCAATGCCAGTGACATCCCTAAGTTCAAGGCAACAGATAACCCTTATTTCCATTTAAGAGCGTTTGAGACAATAATGAACATTATGGGGATAAATAAGAAAATTTTTCATACATTGTTTTCTTTATCACTCGAAACTGTGTGTCAACAATGTTTCTTTTCCCTTGACAAAGAGAAAACCTCTACTTGGGATGCCATTGTAAACTCTTTCATTGATAGATATAGGTGTAATATTCAAGTTGAAAGCGACTATAGACAACTTGAGATCTTAAGACAAAAAGAGAATGAAGGCTTTACTTCTTTCTTTAACAAACGGAAGGAAACTTCCGCCAATATGATAGAAGTTCCTACTGAAAAAGAATCCGTGAGGATGTTCATCAAAAATTTACAAGAAAAGTATTCAAAGCACTTAAAATATCAACACAACTTGAATACTTTCAAGGCCGTCTATGACATAGGCATCGAGATCGAAGATGACCTCGCAAAGCAAAAAACTACTAATAATAGTAACCACGGTGGCTAGAAAGGAAAGAAGAACGACAATCCTTCTTCTTCCGAAAACGCCCACTCTAGTAACAATGTTAGTACCTTTGATTTTAGTGAAGTCTTAGCCATGGATAACCAAGGATCTAAGAAGCAACTAAGGAAATACTTTACCCCCATTGGGATGAGCTATGATGCTGCCTTCGATCGACTCCATATTAAGGGACTCATTACTCCCATTTGACCCATTCAAGATCCCGCACCTGAAAAAAGATTGCCTAGCTGGAATCCAGATGCACATTGCAAGTACCATCAAGGTAGGGGTCATACTACTGAGAGCTATTGAAAGCTAAAGGAGGCAATCCAATATTTGATCGACAATAAAAAGCTTCCTATACCTCCAATTAGAAAGAAGACCGAGTGATGATAAAACACAAGACACGAAGCGAGCTTCAAAGACAAGATTTCGTGACCTCTTTTTTTTCTATTTCTTTATCCCTTCCCCAATAAGTCTAGCATAGACACCTTTTATTTTCCCTTAGATTTGCTTTTTAGGTTTTTTATTTTTCCCTTTTAATAAAATGAGCATTTCTTCCCTCGCATATGATCATTGCATCGCATTAAAAAAAAAAAAAAAAAAACCATGCCGAACTAAGCACAAGGTACACCCATGATTAGAGGCACCCCTTGTAGCCTATCATATCATCTTCACCCTTTCAAATATACCATCCTTTTTTGATAAACCACTTTGAGCCTCGTCTAACGATAGACCTTTCTTTCTTTAACCCACGTCTACCTAACCTTGGGATGGGATGGTGTGCTATTTATGCAATTTTTTCAGAAGAACAAAAGCTTGAATGAATCAAAAGAATTAAAATAGCAAAATAGTAAAAGTGTACAAAAGGGAAAGTGTTCCAATGTCTTTGATATGAAAATATCTTTGATAAGAACACGTCTCGGATTGCGTTTCTTATCGAGTTCTCGGTACCGTGCTTGAGAAACATGAATGCCAAGTGAGTGATAGACCGCATGATCGGGATTGCCAACACTTATAAAAATAAAATAAATTCAAAAGCAAAAGTTAAAGCCAAATATAAATGAAAAAAAGAAAAGAGAGCTAAAAAAAAAGAGTTAAAAGCCTCGAGCATAAAAATATAAAGATTCAAAAGCAATGTTGCACACCTTGGGGGCTTATTGAGGGTCTTGAGCCTTTATCCCCTTCTTCTTCAAACCTTTAGCCTAACCACGTTGCAACCCTTCAAAAGACCTTTTTGAGGTATACACTCTTGTGCGAGGTTCGGCTAGAGCTACATTTGGCCTGATTCCTAACGGATACGTAGGCAACCTCACATCGAGGTGCGGTCGTAATAAAAATGCATTCATATTTGCGTTCATAATTGATCATATCAAGGACTTTCCTATGCTCATCCCTATCCATCTAGAGCTAGACTTGGAGGCTTAATCCCTACATTATTAGCCTACCTAGCGTATGAGTCACCACCATTTGACTCTTTTCAATATATTTTTCCACACACTTAGCCTTTGCAGCCTAGCTTTAGTGTCACTTTCACACACATCACAGATACATGATCAAATAGTCCTTCCCTTAGGAACCTTTTGTCATGAAATCTTAACACAACGTTGAAGCATACTTTGTCATAACAAAATCACTCATCATTGCATCACAAAGTATGAAGTGCTTAGCCTCCGTGCCTAAGTTACCTAAATACTTTCATCCTTGAGTCAACAATTGAGATAGCCTAGGATGAATTAATCCTTGCACCTTGAGAGATATTATCAAACAACATTTGACTAAGCTCATTCAACATGCACCATCAAAAACTTCTTCCTTTTTGTGTCTTTCTTTTTCGGGAGAAAATCAGTTCCCTCCACAAAAAAATGACGGAAATTTTTTCTTTTTTGCATTTTTCAAGTCGCACGGTCACACTATAATGCACACACGAGTCATGAACGTTGAGTCATGTCGTGTCATATCATCTTGAATTGAGTCTAACACATGTGTCAAGCACTTTGAGTCGAGTCATGACAAGTCATATGTGTTAAAGACACATTAAGTCTTAACTAAGCCTTAGGTCAACCCTAAGATAACTAAAAAGATGAGCAAAATCCTATAGTCCAAAATATAAATGCAGGTAAGTCCCATCAAGCAAGAACATTCCCCGATTTTTTCGAAAAACCGCGAATATGACACATCAGATTCTTCCAAGATGAGAGGAGTTTGAGCAAAATTACGTGGATCAGTAAATTAGAGATGAAGAGCTTTTATTTACAAAAGGTTTGAGCGGATTTGGAAACGACCAAGTTCAAAGTTCGGAGCGAAACCGAGCAACAAACAGCAGCAGCAAAAGCAAAATAGGGAAGACCCAACTCCAGCGCCAGATGACAAGGCTGTCGCCTGGCGACAGAAGCAAAGTGCGGTGACACATTTTTCAGCGGGCGCTGGTGTGGCGACACAATGCGTGGCCCCCATATTAGATTATGCGGACCTAGTGCAGCAATTTTCGGGTTCGTTAGTACGCCAATTAGCCCCTATAAGCAATTTGACATGATTAAGTAGTCGGCTTGATTACAATTGCAATAAGTGATCGACCTGACAAAATATCGTCTCACTTAGCTTAAAGCGCCTAAACATTGGCTCATCGCAAACACTGAAGTATTGGTTCACAAAGAATTCCTAGGATGGGAGATTTCCACAAATCAATTTGAAGCCTTTAAGAATCTTAGATATGGTTCTTGATAAGGATTTTCCAAAGATGGAAGGGTCAATTTGAAGATTGAAGATGAAGAAGTCTTCAATAGGGGGACTTTAAGATTAAAGGGTCTCTCGCTTAGATTTGAGAAGATAGCACGAGATGGCCGGTCTTCGACAGAATTCGCTAAGATTGTGGAGGTTGTAACCAAGATTTGAGAAGGTAGCACGAGATGGGCGGTCTTCGACAGCATTCGCTAAGATTGTGGAGGTTGTAGCTTATATTTGAGAATATAGCACAAAATGAGCGGTCTTCGACAACATTCACTAAGATTGTGGAGGTTGTCACCAAGATTTGAGAAAATAGCACGAGATGGGCGGTCTTCGACAGCATTCGCTAAGATTGTGGAGGTTGTCACAAAGAATTGAGAAGATAGCACGAGATGGGCGGTCTTCGATGGCATTCGCCAAGATTGTGGAGGTTGTCACCAAGATTTGAGAAGAGCAGTTCGTGATGAGGCGGTCTTCGACAGCTTTTGCTATGATTGGGAAGGTTGTCACTATGATTCAAGAAAAAAGCTCGAGATGTAGCAACAATGATAGACGACGTTCCCTAGGATGTGGACAGTTGTCACAAAACTGAAGATGGCTACAAGCAGAGTTATCTTCAACGGCGTTCCCTAGGATGTGGAAGGTTGTCAGAAGCAGGAGGTGATTTCAAGTGTAGTTATCTTCGATCATATTCCCTAAGATGTGGAAGATGGTCATAAAACAACAAAAATTGGAGGCAGTTGCAGGCGTAGCAGTCTTCAGGAGTTATCCCCTAGCTTGAGGAAGATCGTCAAAAAAAATCAATTACCCTAGAGACGTGTGCTCGACGGTGCATGATACGCATTTCTTAACTCTTTTATCTGTTTTAACTAACGCTAGTTTGCAGGTATCGGCGTTACAAGAATGATTTAGGATCGCAGAACATTCTGAATCATTCTCCGTCCCTATTGCTACTTTGACTTTTGTTTTCGAAACATAAGTTTCTCCAAACTCAGTGAAATTGGGGGCTTCTGTAGACACCCAAATGTGTCTCCCCAAAACCAAACCAGGTGATAAATACCTTTCGCGTCGAATCATATTCGAATAAAGTGAAAGTGTGGAAAGTCTAATGTTGTGGTTAGTTTTTATTAAAAATCTTTCTTTCTGTTTTCAAAAACCTGCACTATTTTATGAAAATAGCCAATCCAGTTTAGTTTGGTCCATGACAAGGGTCCGATAATGGTGTAGTTAGATTGGGCTCGAAAATAGCTTTCCAACGATATATTATAAGCCCAATTCTGATGAATAATAAGGAAGTTATGGCCAAAATACTACATTAGGACCGGTTTGGTTCTTATATGCGGCCCAATGATATAGAGGAGGGCCTATTATGAACTATCATTCCTAATGCAATTAGGATTTATTATAGTCCTCTAGAATCTTCTAAAAGGTTCTTTTGAAGCCAAAAGGCATTAGGATTGATAATTATTTTTTATGAGTTTTATTTGGAATAAAAGAAGTGTTTTAAATGAAATTACGATTTTACCCTTCGTACGGATTTTACGACTTGATTTTATCGAAAAATAGATTCCGCGTTGAAAACGCGTGGAAAGCCTTCTACATCGCCAAACGACAGTTACGTCGCCTGGCGACGATTTTGTCGCCTGGCGACGAGCACTGTCGCTGGCGACAAAAGAGTGTTTTATTCCTTTTCGAACTCTGATTCTTTTCTATCGATTCCAGACTATTTTCTTATAAATAGGGTCCCTGGACCTCCGTTTTCAAAGGATCAACTCTCAACTAGAATTCTCTAATTCCTCTCTCTCTCTAAGCTAAAGCATATTCTCTCTCTCTTCTTTTTCTAAACCTTCCCTCTATCACAATTCCTCATACATAAGCACTAGACACACCTAGCCAAGTTCAAAGTTGCCTTCGCCCTAGACATGAAAGGTTTGATATTTCTGAGGGTTTGGCCCCAAATCTCTATTTCAATTATTTAATTTAATTGTTTTGATTATTATATTTTCCTTGAAGTTACTAACGCGTGTATTTTATTATTAGAAAGAGATACGAGGCATCGAAGTAAGTACTTTAACTGTTTAATTGATATTATGATATAGAAATCATGCTTAGATTATCATTTTGATTGCTTCCTAGTAACATGTTTAGGGTAATGATTAAGTTTCTTACATCAATTATGATTTCTATGATGCTTCCTTTTTTTTTTTTCTAATATCATATTAGTATCATGTTAGGGCTAAAGCTTTGATTTTTATTGTTTAGTGACATGCTAGGGTTTGTTATTAATCTTGTTAGTATCATGCCTAGGATCTTGCTATTATTATGCTTTAACATGATTATTTTTGTTATAATTGTTATAATTATTTGGATTACTATGATGATTATCATGTTGCTTGATATATATATTATTGTTATTTTTTGATCACGCCTTTTATGCATGTTTAAAGGGAACTTGTACTTGTAATCACGTTTAATAAGATAATTAATAATCTTTTTTAGGTTAATTTGATTATAATTCAAGTGATCGCCAATAATAGTTTTGTTGTGCATTAATATTCAACCAACATAGATAAACAGGTTTAGGGTTAACCTAATGATTGTATGTTAGTTAGAAAGCGCACATGAATACAAGAAGAATAAAGTAGAGACCTATTATTAGGGCAGGTTCAGTCTCTTTTAGGCTAGATTTGTACCTTCATACCCGAACTTCCAGTCTTGGTTCCAGACCTATTGGAGTTGACGATCTCCTGGATAATTAAGGGGTGTAACCTTCACCCTATGAACGGTTTACATGTTCCTAAAACTTGTTGGCGACTCTTTTGCTCTCGTTTCCTTCCCTTTGGACGCCACCATGCTTAAGTGTATGATCATAGTGGAGTTCAAGTTTAGGATAATTGTTGAAATATTCTCTACAGTAGGTGTAGGTTTGGTTATAAATTTAGTTTGATTGAAGGAATTTTAGTTTCCAACGACTTATAATCCACCCTCCATTAGAGCCCTTGAATTCCAATCTCCCATCATTGTGGGAGAGCTGGTAAAAAGGCATTTTACAATTTAATTTAATTTAAAAATCAAATTAAAAGGTAATGAATCAACAAACAATAAATGACAAATGTTGAGCAAGAGGTAGGTGAGGACCACATGGGGGGACCATCCACCCCCTTGTTCCCCAAGGAAAACCCTTCACACCATTCGGCTTCACACGACACACTCACATAGCGCCAGCTGGCCTACTAATCTTGGGCACCAAGGCACGACCAGCTAGCTGCCTAGTGCTTCGACTGGGCATGCCAGCTCGGAAGCATGTGCGAGCTGCCCAGCTGGCATGCCACGCATGCCTGCGGACTATTGCTGGGCGTTGCCCTCGCTAGCGAGGCCTAGCGTGCCTTGCTTGCGAGGGCTGTTGCCAGCCCCTTGTGCACAAGCAGCTCGACGCTTGCGGCAAGTGCTTGCTAGCCATACGATGCGCGCAAGGCACACTCAGCTAGTATGCTCGGCCATGCTAAGCATGCTGCGCTTGCGGCCGAGCACTACCTTGCGGCATTGGCTAGTTTTATTTCCCTAGCCTACGGATTGCTCGGGGGATTCCGAGGCTAGGGATATATTTATTACTTGTTGTTTGCTTGATTTCTCGTCTCGACGATTTCTAAATTTGATTCGACTTATAACGCATGGTTTCGATAATGCTCTTAGCTTGATATTCGACGTCTATGTTCGTAATACTCTAATAACTAATTTAATCCTTCGGATTAATTCATCATTTTGATTCGGTTACTCAATTGGGTGTGACCCGACGGGTTCAATCAAGATTAAGCTGTAATAGTAATTATGAATTAATATTACTGATCGGAAGCGGCCTCCAGCTAGGCATTCCGATTACTTGACCTCTCTGAATAATTAGCTTTCTAATAATTCCGAATCCTCCATCGGAATAATACCCTTGTTCGAAGGACACCATTCCTTTCAATCTCCCACTTGTCCTTCCAGACAAGTGCGCTTTTAGTGTATAGCCTATTTCCTATGTCACTTAATGTCTCTTCATGAACTATAAGGTAAGATTTTTCCTCATCCTTATTACATCTAGAAGTGTTTTTGAATTTCCAAATTTAATTGTCAGTAGGTAGATGTTTTCTAAAATCCATCTTAGCACGACCATGCATTGTCAAACTCTCGCTCTTTGAGAGGACTTGTAACAACAAAGACATGTTCCTTATTGTTAATAGGGGGACATTCCCAGTCTTGCATTGTTAGCATCTCTTACTAAGAGGACATAGCCGCTCGAGTGTTTCTTTCATAACCTTTTTGTACAGAAGACGTTTGACAAACATCAAAGCGGACTAGTACTTAAACAAGAGAACTTACAATACTCATGGTCGAGGAAAGAGGTTCCGAAAGCCATAATGAGCAGTATACTTATGACGATTTTAAATCTCTTAAATTTTTCTTATAGGTCGATCCGGTATAGTTCTAAACCAACACATGAGCAAATAATTTATGACAATCATGTCCTTGTAGCACAAGAAATGGTGCTATAAATCATACTACATGTTTTGGGTGTTTTTGTCCCTCGGGAGAGTTACGTCACCAAGACTGGTCCGTTGCAATTTATACCTTCAAAAAACGGAGACTCCGGTTGGTTAGAGCTCCGCTTCCGACGATCAAGTTCGAACAAGTTTGGAGAATGTAAAGAGTGCGGAAGAGTAAAGAGAGATCTTCTCGCACCCCGAGATCAGGTGTTTTCTCTGATGAAAGAGAATGTAGGGTAGTGTAATAAAATGGATGTACCCCTAAAATGGGGAAATCTTCCTAATTATAAGGTCATCGGAATACGTGCTCATTAGGTTATTCTAACCTAATGGGCTGCGGCGTTTTGCGGCTTTCTTGGGAATTAGGCCCTGAAGACCGCAATTCTAGCTGATATTTGAGGCTGACACGTGTCACCTGGTGAGTGGCCCATGTCGGACCTATCCAAGCTTGACTCGTGTCCTTCTCTGATTGGGCCACGTGTCTAGAGTATATTTACCCTAAACATTTGCCCCTCATAGGGGTGACGTGGCAGGCCACGTGTTGTTGTGACACGCACTCCATGTAGGTGATGTACAGTAAAAAAGACAGTTCACCTTCTAGGGTGTGACGGGGATGCCCCCCGTTTTACCCCTCTTTAAATATGGATTTAACCCCCTCTTTTCACTCTTATTGTTGACTTATTTGCAATTCCTAGAGAGAGAAAGAGAGAGATTTCTAGAGA
This sequence comes from Chenopodium album, assembly GCF_948465745.1. NCBI lineage: Eukaryota > Viridiplantae > Streptophyta > Magnoliopsida > Caryophyllales > Amaranthaceae > Chenopodium > Chenopodium album. Next base: position 12,829,913 of record NC_137850.1, read on the forward strand.
GAGAGACTCTGCCCCCGGCTGTTGCTGATTTTTCAAGCTTCCGTCTACCCCTTAAGTGGACAAAACCGATCACCGTTTGAGGCAGCTTTTAGAATTTTCTAGAGTTTGAACAGAGGTAACCGTCTTTCCCCTTCTTAGCTCTTTCAAGCTGTTACCGTTTGTATTTTTATTGTTTTCAATAAATGGATTCATCATCAACACACACGGCACAACCTAGGACAGTAGTTAGCCAGTCTCTAAGTACGGCTGAGTCTAGGACTGGGGGTGCCATCTCTAGATGCTTGGACATGCTTTGCTCATCCCCGAATCCCTCCGTGTTTGTATCTATGCAGGACACAATGGCTTGAACAAAGCAGACGACCATTAAGCCAAAGAGGAGGCGTACAATGGAAGTGCCTGTAGATGAGGTGACCCCAGACGGGAAGTACCATGAACCGGATGAGCAAGCAGAGTCCTCTCCGCGTGTCCCCGCAACTCTAAGTGACGGAATCTTGGAGGAGTCAGACGGCTAAGGATTCGCCTTTACTTAAAGTTAAATTAATGAGTCAGACGACGAAGATGCCATTGACAGGTCCGGCTCAGAGGCTTCCTGCTCCGATCAGGAAGAAACCGCCTATGAGTACCAGAAGGCGGCTAAAGGGCCATCCATAACGAATCCTACTCAGATGGGTATGTCCCCTAAGGAAATTGAGACTTTGAAGGGTAGCTTCAAAGCTTTTCAAGACAAACATCCCATAGGGAACGACTAGGTCATTAAAGTGCCGCCTGAGGAGGCGACGGTCGCCTTGGATGACGACATTGTGAATGCCGATAATTACTTTGGCTGCTACAAGGTGGAATTCAAAGCCGGCTTGCGCTTTCCTCTCCATAGAGGGGTAAGGGCAATTTTAAGGGGGTATGAGCTAGGCGTCTGGCAGCTCACTCCAAACACGTGGGTAAATATTTTGAGTTACATTACCGCCTGCGAGTTTCAAAATGTGACGCCTGGCTTTGAGGCGTTTGCCCATATGCATTATATGAGCCGCGCCCCAGGCGGTTGGGGAGCGTGGTATACTCTAACCATACTCCCGGAATACATGATGACGCTGGATAAGGTGTCTAAGTGGAGCAACTGGAAGGAGAAGTTTTACTTGGTTTCTTCTCCAACTCTTAAGTCGAACCGGTTCCTCCGCCGGTATAATAAGGACCCGGCTCTACTGGGGAGAAACTGTGCCCGACCACATATTCCTGAGAAGGCTTGGAATTAAAATAATGGAGCGGGGCCTTATCAAAACGACCATAATGCCGTTTGATGATGGGAGCGAATAATCGTACCCCAGTTTTGGATACCTCATCTAGAGTGGTTCAAGGATGAGGCGTTTCTCTTCGCTTGTGGTCTTAGTACCATGTTTGAGAGACGTACGTAACTCCTCAACCGAATTTTTTCTATGTGTTTGCTTTATATTACTTCTCATAATTTGTCTAACCGGTTTACTTTCCTTTTTGCAGCTGTTGGATTGGAAATGGTTGATTCCAACAAAACTCCTGCCAAATCTGCTACCCTAGTCCGGAAGGAGCTGTTGGAGCAGAAGAAGCCTATGCGGCCAAAATAGATGGGGTAAGCTCTGCCTTACCTATTTGCTTGTAAAATTTCTTTTTCCTTTCTGTTGAACTAATTCTTGCCGGTTGTCCCATCTCAGGTGAAAACAAATTTATTCCCCGGTCGATTACCGAAATGCTCAAACGGAATCGTCCGGATGACCCTAAGAAGACGCCTGCCAAGGCTGCAAGGACTCAGATTACCCATACGGTATTTGAGAAGAGGCCAACAATTACAGGTAAAATCCCGGCTGCGTTAATAGCTTTCAGCGAAAGTGCTGAGATTGTCAGCATAGAGCCGGGCGTCTCGGAGATGCCGAAGGTTGGTGTGCCACCAGGACCTACATCCGGTTCTGCAACGGTTGTGCACCTTGGGGACGTTAGTCTGGAGCCCAAGGTATGAATAGTCTTGAACTCCCATGGTCGTTTGACTACTTAGTGCGTGTGAAATCCCAGACTTCTCAATCTGAAAATTTGCCATGCAGCCGGCACAATATTGGTGCCGCCTATGCTGCTTCCTCACAAAATCCTTCTTCTGGTGCAGATACATCCCAGAAATGGCCAGACATACAGTAGTATTCTAGGCGGATGTTAAGGACTCTCACCCGGTCTGATAAGGACCGGGTCCCTGGGTTGCAGCAGATCAACTTTGACCAGATTCTTGCCCTGCTGGCTAAGGTATCTTGTACACTTTTTATCTGTGTCTGATTTTGCAAGAGGATTTTTCCAACTCCTTTTCACTGTTTGTGTTTTCTCAGGCGATGTTGAGGATGGATGGCCTGAAGGTTCCTTTTAGAAGGAAACAAAAGAGGTAAGAGACGCAAAAAAACCGGGCAATTGACGCCATAAACTCTGCTGAATATCGCTCTATCATGGGTGTAGTTGAAACTAAAGCCTTGGAGATGCAACAGGAGGAGCTGGTCAAGGAGCTCACGGCTGCATTGGACACAGCCAATAACAAAATTAACACTTGGAGTTGGAGCTAAAAAATGCTAAGTCTGACCTTAAGGCTCTAGAAGCGGCTGACACAGAGAACATTAAGCTGAGGGCACGTCAAGCAGCTCCACGTGGATATGGCCAACCTGCAGGCGGCGCACAGTGCTGAGCTCAAGAAAGAGCAAGAACGGCTAGTGGCGGAGAATGAGAAAAATAGTGAGGAGCGCATGAAGCTCACTTAACACTCATTGATCCCGACACCGACTATGAGTACTACAACTTGAGATATCAGTACGCCTCTGACGTATTCGATAATCAGTAGCTGAACCTGCCGGCTCCGCCTTCCTTCAAGGAATGGGCCGCTGAGAAGGCATCAGGATTGTCTCAGATGGAGAAGATAAGGAGGGAGAGCCAGAAGAGCAAAAGGACCAAGCTCCGGTTTTTAAATTTATAGTGTATGCCGACTGAGTCAGTTTTGTTCAATTTGTTTCAATTTTTTCACTTCAATTTTTCATACATATATCTTGGATTTTTTCCTATCTTTTTAATAACATGTGGAAAAAGATAATACGGCTGTACTTGCCCCTTAGCGGCTGTGTGATTGGTTTCAAGGTTTGGTTGATTGATTGACTTGGGAACTTTTGATACTTTAAGGAGTATGAGTTGTTACTAAGTCAATCAATCATAGTAGCGATTGCCCCAAACCATGTACACAGCCGTCTAATACTACAAACGGATCAGCCTTTAGCCAAGGAGGTGAAAACCTCTTGGGTTGTTTGCAACCCAACTACGCCCAACGTCCTTCTGCCCCATTGGGAGGACGTGCGTAATTTCGAAAAATAATCTAAGTTAGAACATTAGCCGGTCACCGGCTGATGTCTTTGGACATCCGGTTCCCGAAAACTTAGTCGCTCTTATAGATTATTCTGGTCAGACGGCTATGAGTTGACCAATTAGGTTGTTCAATCTTTGTCCGTGTGTATTCACGTGTAGAGCAAGGTTTTACCCAATATGGGAGTTGCTCTCTACGACGATTCCACCCAGATGAGCGTCGCCGGATGCCTTACTCATGTTGGAGCAGCCGAATTATAAAAGAAAATACCATCCGGCCATTGGCCTAACGTTTTTTAGATATCTGTTTAGCTACTAAGTTATTAACTTAGTTTATCATCCAGTCATTGGCCTCATGCCACTTGGAAATTGGTTTAGCTACTAAGTTTTTAAATTACTTTAAATTTAATATAGGAAAGTTGTCCGTCTGTACATTGTACAGGCGGTGCTTTGAGCATTACGCATGTATAAAAAGAAATAAATATTATTATTAAAAACAAATAACAACTTTTTCATTGATATGCTTTTCATTTACAAAAATTTACAAGTCTCAGAAGTAGTACTTTTTTAAGTTGTCTACATTCCAAGTTCCAGGCGGTAGGTCTCTTAATTGTTCATAGATCCGGTAGAAGCCTTCCCAATTATGAGTTAACTTTCCATGCTCATTGGCCCTACCGGTGGCCTCCATTTTCCGTAACAAAAAGTCCCTAACTTTCAACGGCCGTTGTGTACTCTTTTGTTGTAGGCACGGATCATTCTCAGACGATAGATCTCATGACGCAAGGCGGCATTGCCCCTGCATTCCAGGAATGAGTCCAAAGCTAGCCGCATGGCCTTCCAGTTTGCCTCTTCATGGTGTAGCATGACTCGTAGAGTTGGCTCATAATGTTCGATGGGCAAGACGGCTTCAGCACCGTATACCATGAAAAATGGGGTTTCACCGGTTGCCCCTTTTTCAGTTGTCCAAATGGCCCATAAGACATGAATCAATTCTTCTGCCTATAAGCCTTCGGCTCTTTCAGTTTTCTATTTGATGTCGTTTGGGATGAATTTGTTGAAGGCTTCAACTTGGATGTTTGTATGGGGTCGGCCGAATGATGCATAACAATGTGAGATCCCTTGACCTCCTAACCAGGTCTTAAGCTGAGGCGTCTCAAACTGAGGGCCATTATCAAACACCATAGACATAGATACCCCAAATCGGGTGATGATGTTCTTCCAAATGAAAGAGATGGCATCCTTTGTCTTGATGTTCTTGACCGCCTCTGCCTCCACCCACTTGGTGAAGTAGTCAACAGCCACCAGAATATAGTGTTTTCCGCTTGGTGCAGGGGTATAAGGACTTAGAATGTCCATTCCCCATTTAGCAAACGGGATTGGCCTGTGAATTGTCGTCAGATCAGTAACCGGACGATGGATTAGCTTGCCAAATTTTTGACACTTGTCACATTTTTGACCATCTTCATGGCATCTGACTCAGAAGTGGGCCAGAAGTAACCCTGCCGCCTGGCTCTGACGGCCAAAGATCTGCTGCCTATATGGGAGGCGCAGTACCCTGCATGCAATTCTTCAAGAACTTCTTGCCCCTTTTCAGGGGTAACACACTTCGGCAGGGGTTTCAAGAAACCTGCTTTAAAGAGTTCTCCGTTTCTCATCTCGAAGTTTGCATCACATTTTTCATCACGACTGCCTCATGGGGTGAATCAGGAAGCGTGTCACTTGTCAAATATGCCCAAATGCCATCCATCCAGGTAGAGCTTCGGTCAAGTACTCCAATGGGCTCTTCATTTATACTTCATTTTTCCATAACTTCCCAGAAGACTAACCGAGGCGTATCACATCAGGCGGAGGATGCCAACATGGATAAGGCATCCACCTGGTTGTTCTCAGATCTAGGCACTTGACTTAGATAAAATTCTTCAAGTGTCCCAGCTTCATCTTTGACCGCCTGAAGGTATTTGATCATAACGGAATGGGTGGCCTCATAGTCACCATGGTATTGGCTAACAACCAATTGTGAATCAGAATAAGCATCAATTTTCGTTCCCCTGCTGCCTTACACATGCGGACACCGGCTAGCAGGGCTTCATATTCTGTCTTGTTGTTTGAGGATTGAACTTGAACCGTAGTGCATATTCAAATTTATCCCCTTCAGGAGACTCATAGATAATGCCTGCACCACAGCCGTTCAAAGTAGAGCTCCCGTCTACATACACTTTCCAAACCTGATCAGTATTGTCCGGTACAACCGGCCTTGCCATTTCGACAATGAAGTCGGCAAACGCCTAACCCTTCACTGCCTTTCTTGGTTTGTAAGTGTAGAGAATATTTCAAGCATCCCACACTTGAGCCCCACTGTGATCATACACTTAAGTATGGTGTCGTCCAAAGGGAAGGAAGCTAGAGCAAAAGAGTCATCAACAAGTTTTAGGAACTTGTAAACTGTTCACAGGGTAAAGGTTACACCCCTTCACAATACATGAGATCGCTAACTCCATAGTGGTTTGAAACCATGACTGGATATTCGGGAATGAGGGTACAAATCCAACCTAAAAGAGATTGAACCTACCCTAAAAATAGGCCTCTAATTTATTCTTCTCATATTCATGTGCACTTTCTGACTAACATACAATCAATATATTAATCCTAAACCTATTTAATCTATGTTGGTTGATTATTAAAACACAAACAATTCCATTATTGGCGATAACTTGAATTAAAATCACATTAGCCTAAATAAAATTATTAATTAACTTATTAAGCGTGATTACAAGTACAAATTCCCTTTAAACTTGCAAGAGAGGGCGTCATCAAGCAATAACAATAATATATCAAGAACCTAATAATAATTAACACAACAAATCATCATCATCATAATCTCAATAAAGCATAATAATATTAGCAAGATCCTAGGCATGATACTAACATGATTAATAACAAATCCTAGCATGTCACTAAACATTAAAAATCAAAGCTTTATCCCTAACATGATACTAGCATGATAAAAGAAACAAGAAGCAACCTAAGCATGATACTAGAAAGCAATAAATAACATCCTAACATGATACTAAGAATTAAAATAATATAAATATGCTTTCTATAAAAATATAGCAATAAAAACAACTTACTTTGTTGCCTCGTATCTCTTTCTATAAAAACAATACACATGTTAGTAACTTCAAGGAAAATATTAAATCAAACAATTAATTTAAATAATTGAAATAGGGACTTGGGTTCAAACCCTCAGAAATTATCAACCATTCACGTCTAGGGTGAAGGCAACTTCGAGCTTGGTTAGGTGTGTCTAAGACTCGTGAATGCGGTATTGTGTTTATAAAAAGGCTAAGCTTAGAAAGAGGGAAAAAGAACAAGCTATTGCTCAAGAGAGACAATTAGAAAGATAGTTGTTGATGATTGGTGGTGATTTGAAAACGGGGAATAAAGACCCTATTTATAGAGAAAATAGTCCCGAAACAATCAGAAAAAAAGAATCGAATACGATTCGGAGTAAAACTACTCCCATCTAGGCGCAATGGATCCATCGCCGCGTGACAGGGTCTATCACGACGCGATGGGTCCTGTAGTTTCGCGATGGAGAACGCGTTATCTAAAATCCGTACCGAATCCTTAATCTAATTAAATTAGATTAATTAAAGTCCGTACTTATCTTTTGAAATCAGATTTAATCTTTTAAAACACTTGTCTTATTCCAAATAAAATCCTTTATTTTTCTAAAAGATATAATTACTAATCCTAATTCCACTAGAACTCAAAATAACCTTCTAGATTATTCTAGAAAATTAAAGTCAAACCTAATGATTTCAGGAATAATAATTAATGGGCCCTTCACTTGATCATTAGGCCATATATATAACTCATTTTAGGCCCAATTTAGTATTTTGGCCATAATTTTCTCATTATTCATCAGAATTGGGTTTATAACATATCGTTGGAAAGCTCTTCTCGAGCCCCAATCCAACTACACAATTACTGGACCCATATAATGGACCAAACCAAACTGGACTAGATATTTTCCCTAAAAAGAGTATGAAAAGAAATGTTTTCGAAAATAGAAAGAAGTATTTTTATTAAAACGACCGCATCACAAGACCTTTCACATTTCACCTTGTTCGATAATCCATGACGTGAAAGATATTCATCACTGGGTTTGGTTTTTGGGAAGACACAATCAGGTGCCTACAGAAGCCCCTACTTTGACTGAGTTTGGAGAAAAGTTCGAAAACAAAAGTCAAAGTAGCGATAGGGACGGAGAATGATTCAGAACATTATACGATCCTAAATCATTCTTGTAACGCCGATACTTGAAAACTAGCGTTAGTTTAAACAGATAAAAGAGTTAAGAAACGCGTATCTTGCACTGTCGTGTACACATCTCCGGGGTAATCGATTTTCCTGCATTTGTGACGATCTTCCTCAAGCCAGGGAATATCGCTAAAGACTGCTTCGCTTGTAGCTGTCCTCAATTTTTTTGCTGTGACAGTCCTTCCACGTCTCGGGAATTCTATCACGAACCACTACCCCTCGAGTGATCCACTGGACGACAATCTTCCATACCTTGGGAATTCTATCGTGAACCACCACGTCTTGAGCGATTCACTGAATGACGGTCTTCCACGCCTTGGGAATTCTTATTGTGATCCACTACGTCTCGAGTGACCCATTGGATGATGGTTTTCCATGCCTTGGGAATTGTTATCATGAGCTTCTGTGCCTTGAGCAACTTACAAATGAATGATGACAAATTTCCTCGCCTTAGGCAACATGTCGTAGACTCCTTCGTCCTAAGCAGTCTTCTGAATGATGATTTTCCAGGCCTTGGGAAGTCTAATAGTTTAACAGTTTCCATGCCTTGAGAGTCTTGTCGTGACCTCCTACGCCTTGAGTAGCTCGCAAGTGAAATTCCACTAAGTACCCATGCCTTGGGATGCAATCGCCAACTTCTACACCTTAGGAAGTGTGCATCAATCGACAATTTCTCTTCGTCTTGGGAAAACTTGTCCGATAATTATGGGTCTCTTTGCCTTGAGAAACTTGCTGTATGAGTCGTCCATGGCTTAGGACGCAATCAATTTTTGTTGAATCATTGTTTTTTTGTTCGACAACCTCCACATCTTAGGGAACGCCGTTCAAGATTGCTTCGCTTCGAGCTATCTTCTCAAATCGGGTGACAACTTTCTCATCCTAGGGAATGCTGTTGAAGATCACTACTCCTTGAGCCGTCTTCTCCAATTAACGTGACATCTTCCATATCTTTAGGGTATATTGTCGAAGACCACTACGCCTTGAGTCGTCTTGTCAAATTCTCTCATGTTCACGCCTTGGAAGTGATAGCTTGTCATGTCTTGAAAAAACTTACGTCTTTTGCCTTAAACCTTTTCAAAGATCACCTGTCTATCTGGGACTTAGTGCACCTGCATCTATGTTTTTTACTATAAGACTTTGCTTATGTTTTTGTTAGGGTTGAACTAAGGTTTTTTTTGCTAGATATTATGATTGCTTTGACTTGAGGTTGACTCAAGGTTTAGTGTGTTCGACTCTTATATGACTTAATGTGTTTTGACACATGTGTGTAGACTCAACTTGATGTGATATGACATGTGTGTGCATTGTTTTGTAATGTGCGTGACTCAAAATGCTGAAAAACAAAAATTTTCCATCATTTTTGTGGAGGGTACCGACTTTCTCCCGAAAAAGAAAGACGTGAAAAGAAAGAAGTGAAGTGTTTGAATGTTTGATGGTGCATGTTGAATTAGCTTAGTCAATGTATGCGTCGATGTTGTATCTCATGGTGCAAGGATTGTAGCATCCTTGACTATCTCAATTGTTGACTGGATGATGAAAATATTTAGATAACTTAGGCACGGAGGCTAAGCACTTCATACTTTGCGATGCAATGATGATTATGATGATGTGTGATCTTGATATGACAAGCGTGCTTTATCGTTGTGTTAAGATTTCATGACAAAGGGTTCCTAAAGGAAGGATTATTTGGTCATGTATCTGTGATGTGTATGAAAGTGACACTAAGTTAGGCCGCAAAGGCTAAGGGTGTGGAAAAGTAATTTTGAAAAGAGTCAAATAATGGTGACTCTTAGGCTGGGTAAGCTAATGAAGTAAGGATCAAGCCCCCAAGTCTAGCTCTAAATGGATAGGGATGAACATTGGAGATCCCTTCATATGATCATGTATGAACGTAATTATGTATGTAAATGCATTTTATTACGGCTGCACCCCAATGTGAGGTTGCCTATGTATCCGTTAGGAATCAGGCCGAACGTAGCTCAAGCCGAACCTCGCACAAGGGTGTTTATACCTCAAGGAGGTCTTTTAAGGGTTGTAATGTGGTTAGGCTAAGGGTCGAAGAAAAAGGGGATAAAGGTTTAAGACCCTAGATAAGCCCCCAAGGTGTGCAACGTTGCTTTTGAATCTTTGTATTTGTATGCTTGAGATTTCTATCTTTTAAACTCTTTTTTGTTTATATTTTACTCTCTCTTTTTGCTTTGGCACTTTTTTTTTATTTTGATAAGTGTGGGCAATCCAGATGATGCGGTCTATCACTCACTTGGCATTCATGTTTCTCAGGCACGGTACCGAGCACTTGACAAGAGACGCAATCTGAGACGTGTTCATATCAAAGACATGTTCATATCAATGACATTGGAACACTTACCCTTTTGCACACTTTTATTTTGTTATTGCTTTATGCTATTTTAATCTTTTGAAATCACTCAAGCTTTTGAAATTGCATAATTTGCACACCATCCCATCCCAAGGTTAAGTAAATGTGGGTTGAAAAAAGAAAGGTCTATCATTAGACGAGACTCAAAGTGGTTTATCAAAAAAGGATATATATTTGAATGGTGAAAGTGATATGATGCGGCTACAAGAGGTGCCTCAAATCATTAGTATACCTCGTGATTAGTCCGACAATAATTTTTTTTTATTTGTTTTTTATGCAATGCAATGATCATATGCAAAGAAATAAATGCTCATTTTATTAAAATGGAAAAGGGTAAACTACAAACTCTTAATAAATCTAATGAGGAAGATGAAGAATGTCTATGCTAGACTTATTGGAGAAAGGAGGAATAAAATAGAAAATAGAAAAAGAGGTCACGAAATCTTATCGTTGAAGCTCGCCTCGTGTCTTGTGCTCTATCATCATTCGGCCTTCTTGCCAACTGGAGGTATGGGAAGCTTGTTATTATCGATCAAATATTGGATGACCTCATTTAGCTTCCAACAACTCTCGGTCGTATGCCCTCTACCTTGATGGTACTTGCAATGAGCGTTAGAATCCCAGTTGGGTGACCTGTTCTCGGGTGCTGGATCTTAAAGAGGTCCGATGGGAGTGATGAGTCCTTTGGCATGGATTCGATCGAAAGCGGTATCGTAGTTCATCCCAATAGGGGTGAACTCTTTTTTTAGTTTCTTCTTAGGTCTTTGGTTATCCATGGCTAAGACTTTGTTAAGGTCAAAGGTACTAACATTGTTACTAGAGTAGGTGTTTTCGGAAGAAGGATTATCGTTGTTCATTCCTTTCCAGCCACTATTGTTACTATGGTTAGTAGCTTTCTGTTTTACAAGATCATTTCCAATATAAATACCTACGTTATAGACAGCTTTGAAAGTGTTTAAATTGCATTGATATTTCAGGTGCCTTTGGTACTTGTCCTGGAGGTTCTTGATGAACATCCTCACAGATTCCTTTTCAATAGGAACTTATACCATCCTAGCAGAATTTTCCCTCCACTTGTTGAAGAAGGAAGTAAATCCTTCATTTTCTTTTTGTTTTAACATCTCAAGGTCCCTATGGTCAGATTCAACTTGGATGTTGTACTTGTATCTATCAATGAAAGCGTTTGTTATAGAGTCCCAAGAAGAGATCTTCTCTTTGTCTATGGAAAATAACCATTGTTGATAAACGATTTCTAGAGATAGTGAAAACAATGAGTGGAAAGCTTTCCTATCAATTCCCTTTATTCATTATATTTTCGAAAGCTCTCAAATGGAAGTAAGGGTTATCTGTTGGCTTGAACTTAGGGATGTGATTGGCATTGAACTTCTGCGGAAGAAGTTCCTTGTCCACCGAGACCCCTTGTGAGCTAATTCCTTGGAACTTATAGTCATTAGATAGCTTGCTCAAGCTTTCTTCCATTCGCTCCATCTGTTATTGTTTCTTAGGGTCATTGACTTGAAGAGCAATGGTCTTCATCATCTCAGCTAAACTACCAAGGTTGTGCCTAAGTTCATTGACTTCTTCCTGAATTTCCATTTTCTTCTTAGCTTTTCTCTTTTGTCAAATCGGTTTATCAATTAGTAAACTTGGATGAAAACGTTTTCGTTGATTAAGCGCCCTTCTCTCCTTGACCAAGCTCTGTTGAAAGGGAAGTCATGGATACTTATTGTTAATTATTTGACTCAAACTCAATTCAACATGCATAGATGGGAAGATCATGGAGTATAAATGATATGTATGGAGAAAGCATGTAAGATGAAAGTAGAAGAAAGGTGTGAGGTATTTAATGTACGGAAAGTGATGTGAAAAAACGTTGAAAGCTATAGAAATTTCTGGAATAGGACGGACGACCAACTCGAATGACGGAATGGATGACTCATGCATGGACCTAAGACATGGTCATGGTGTGAAAAGAGTATGTACAAAGTGTGTGAATACTTGTGAGTGTAAGTGATATGTTCAAGACTCATGTCATGATCATGTGGCTAGACTATGTGACTAGACTCAAACAAAGACTAAGTTAATACTTCACGTCTATGCACTAAACTGGACATGCTGTAATATTTTAGTCATAACTTCTAATATGTGAGTCCAAATTGAACAAAACGAACGTCAAATTAAAGATAAAACTCGAGGCTACATATCCATAGGCTGTAAGACTCGTAACTGTTCCTAGAACTCCGGCTATGATCAAAACACGTTGATACTCGTGCAGTATACTGGAATAAAAATCCGGGTTGACTCAAAGGACCTATGACTCGATTTTAGACATATTTATTAGCTCAAATTAATTAATCAATTAATTAAGCAACGTCCTTTAGTCATTGGTTAACTTATTTAAGCATATTTATAATCACAAGTCAAACTAAACAGTTAGTTTAATCACAAGTAAGTATGCACAAGCAAGTAATGCACAAGTAGTCAAGTAAGCACAATATGATGCAATGAGTTTGCAATTTAACCATGGCTCTAGTTCTCTGAAGTTCAAGGATAAGGGTAAGTCAAAGACGGTCCATGGTTATGAGTCCAGATGCATCGCGCGGAAGCCTTACCTTAAGAAGGGTTGGCGCGTATGGATGGGACCCCGCAAGTTAGACTTGCTTCCATGGTTTGGTGAATTCACAAACTCGGATGTGCCCTTCGTTGCAATGAGCATTCGATTGGGTATATGGAGCGTGAATTAAAAGAGGGTTATGGCCATATTTAGAACACATATTGGTTCAGAAAAGTGAGAAAAACTCAATCAGGAAGTAAAATCGGGCAAACAGTACTGGAATAGGTCAAAACAAGAACGCAGATTTCTGGCTCGGTATTGGAAGAACTTGGCGCGAGACAATAGGGACCATCACGAGACGATAGCCTTGTCATGCCGCGATATTGCTATTACGCTGCAACAAAGCCATCGCGCTACGATGGACACTGTTTTCTCAGCACCAGTTCCTACATGCCTCAGCAACTCTCTTTGTTTTTAGAATTTTCCAGTTTTCGCAGCGTTTTTTTCGATTCTAGTTGTGAAAGATATTTCCCAAATTTCCTACGTCTAAAAATCCTATGTTTTTTACGCATTATGGATGGTCTATCAAATGCGGACCTTTATATGCTTATGCCAATAATGTCAATCAAAATTACACACATGAATACTTAGAAATTTTCGAGTCTCATCCATTCATTCTAAATTATTACCAAAATTAAAATAGAAATCCTCCCCAGTAGAGTCGCCAAAAAACTGTAGGGAATATTTTAAGCATCCCACACTTGAGCCCCATTGTGATCATACACTTAAGCATGGTGGCGTCCAAAGGGAAGGAAGCTAGAGAAAAGAGTCGCCAACAAGTTTTAGGAACTTGTAAACCGTTCACAAGGTGAAGGTTACACCCTTTCACGATCCATGAGATCGCTAACTCCATAGTGGTCTGGAACCACGATTGGATATTCGGGAATGAGGGTACAAATCCAACCTAAAAGAGATTGAACCTGCCCTACGAATAGGCCTATACTTTATTCTTCTCATATTCATGTGCGCTTTTTAACTAACATACAATCAATATATTAATCCTAAACCTGTTTAATCTATGTTGGTTGATTATTAATTCATAAATAAATCTATTATTGGCGATCACTACTTGAATTAAAATCACATTAGCCTAAATAAAATTATTAATTATCTTATTAAGCGTGATTACAAGTACAAATTCCCTATAAACCTGCAAGAGAGGGCGTGATCAAGCAATAACAATAATATATCAAACAACCTAATAATAATTAACACAACAAACCATCATCATCATAATCTCAATAAAGCATAATAATATTAGCAAGATCCTAGGCATGATACTAACATGATTAATAACAAATCCTAGAATGTCACTAAACATTAAATATCAAAGCTTTATCCCTAACATGATACTAGCATGATAGAAGAAATAGGAAGCAAGCTGACCATGATACTAGAAAGCAATAAATAACATCCTAACATGATACTAATAATTAAAATAATATAAACATGCTTTCTATAAAAAAAATATAGCAATACACACGTTAGTAACTTCAAGGAAAATATTAAATCAAACAATTAATTTAAATAATTGAAATAGGGATTTGGGACCAAACCCTCAAAAATTATCAACCTTTCACATCGAGCTTGGCTTAGTGTGTTGATGATTGTTGATGATTGTTGGTGATTTGAAAACGGGGAATAAAGACCCTATTTATAGAGAAAATAGTCCCGAAACGATCAGAAAAAAAGATCGAATTCGATTTAGAGTAAAACTGCACCTATCGCGACGCGATGGGTCTATCGCCACGCGACAAGCTCCATCGCGGCGCGACAGGGTCCATCGCGACGCGATGCGATGGGTCCTGTCATTTTGTGACGGAGAACACGTTACCTAAAATCCATACGGAATCCTTAATCTTATTAAATTAGATTAATTAAAGTCCGTATTTATCTTTTAAAATCAGATTTAATCTTTTAAAACACTTGTCTTATTCCAAATAAAATCCTTTATTTTTCTAAAAGATATAATTATTAATCCTAATTCCACTAGAACTCAAAATAACATTCTAGATTATTTTAGAAAATTAAAGTCAATCCTAATGATTTCAGGAATAATAATTAATGGGCCTTCCACTTGGTCATTGGGCCATATATAAAACTCATTTCAGGCCCAATTTAGTATTTTTTTCCATAACTTCCTCATTATTCATCGGAATTGGGCTTATAACATATCGTTGGAAAGCTCTTCTCGAGCCCCAATCTAACTACACAATTATTGGACCCATATAATGGACCAAACCAAACTGGACTGGACATTTTCCATAAATAGAGTATGAAAAGAAATGTTTTCTAAAACAGAAAGAAGTATTTTTTTTAAAATGACCGCATCACAAGACCTTTCACATTTCATCTTGTTCAATAATCAATGACGTGAAAGATATTCATCACTGGGTATGGTTTTTGGGGAGACTACGGTAAGTGATTTCAAGACTTTGCATTTCAATAGCCCACTTGAGCATTCTACCAGATGACTCCAAAGTTGTCATTGGCCGCTTAAGAGGTTGGTCTGTATAGACCACCACCGGATGTGCCACGAAGTAAGGTTTCAACTTTTTTACTGCCATGTAAAGGGTGAGGCCAAATTTTTCAACCATGGGGTACCGTAGCTCAGCATTTCTAAGAAAATGAGTAATGAAATAGACCAGAAGCTGAATGCCGTCTCTCTCAAAAAGGAGAAAAGAACTGAGAGCATGATCTGAGACGGCTAAGTACATGTAAAGCGTCTCTTTGGGCAGAGGGCTAACAAGCCTTGGCAAATAGTGTAAGTGTTCCTTCAATTTCTGAAAGGCCGCCTCAGCATCATCTCCCCATTCAAACCTTGTCTTCTTTATGATCGCTTGGAAGAAATAGAGGCACTTGTCACCTGACCGGCTGAGGAATCTTCCCAAAGCCGCTAGGCAACCGGTAAGTTTCTAGACTTTACAGTGCGAGGTGACTTCATGGCAATGACCGCCTGTATTTTTTACGGGTTGTCCTCTATCCCATTTTGATCGATCAGGAATCCAAGAAACTTTCCAAACTCAAACCCAAAGACACTTATTGGGATTGAGCATGACCTTGTACCGCTTGAGTGTGGTGAAGGTTTCTCGGAGGTCAACAAGATGATCTGTCTGGTGCTTGGATTTTACTATCATGTCATCAATGTACGCCTCTACATTCCTCCCAATCTGATTAATGAAGACAATATTAATCATCCGTTGGATAGTAGCAGACACATTCTTCAAGCCAAACGACATCACAGTATAACAAAATAACCCCTGATCAGTGATGAAAGCCGTCTTCTCTTGATCTTTTTTCCACAGGGGTATCTAGGGTGGAAGCCTGAATAGGCATCCATAAAACTCATCAAGCCATGCCCGGCTGTAGAGTCGACCAAACTGTCGATCTTGGGGAGCGGGTAACTATCCTTTGGACATGCCTTATTCAAGTCAGTATAATCTACACACATGCGCTAGGTACCATTCGGCTTCTTTACAAGAACAACGTTCGCAACCCAGTCAGGAATGTTACATGGCCGAATGAACCCAGCGTCTAAATAGCTTTTTGACCTCAGCGGCTGCTGCCTGACTTCTCTCCTCGTCGTGATTTCATTTCTTTTTCCGGATAGGCTTATTTTTAGGATCCACGGCGAGTTTGTGGACAGCGAGATCCAGGCTGATGCCTGCCATCTCTTCCACTTCAAAGGCAAAATGTCTTTGAATTCCATCAACAAATGGTGTAAGTCTACACCTATCCTTTCAAAGGCAGCCGTCCCCACCTTAATAGTTCGCTCTGGACGGATGTCATCCAAAGGAATATCAATATCATCACCAGCCGACTGGGGACGTATTTCATCTAACCGTTCCCCGGTCAGTGATTGCTATTTCTTCTCTTTCTTCACCTCCTCCAGCTGATCAGCTTTTCTTTTCATTTCGGCTGCTGGTGGGGCTCGGTTAGAGTCCTTGACGTCGTCAAGGTCTATTGGCTCCTTGAGATGACCGGCTGTTGCAACGTTGGTTTGACGTCTGAGAGGTAACACTCCCTTGCCGTCTTCTGATCCCCGTTCAAGGAGCTAACAAAGCCATCATCTGTTTCATATTTTAATAACATGAGAGCTGGGATGGTGACGGCCTTGCACTCATTAAGAGTGGGTCGGCCCAGAATAATGTTATAGGCGGTCAGCTCATCAACCACCAAAAACTAAACGATCATATGTCGCCCTTTTCCCTTTTCTCCCAACCGATGGGTAAACCAATTGATCCGACTGGGTGCACGACCCCTCCCCCGAAACCTACAAGAAGATGGGAGACGTCGCGTAGGTTGTTCATCTTACACTTCAGCTTGGACATACACTTGTAGCTGATGAGGTCAGAAGAGCTACCCGTGTCTATAAGGATCCGACCAGCCAGTTGGTTGGCGACCTTACATTCGATGACAACCGCGTCGTCATGCGGCCGGCGGACTTTGCCTCGATCCTTCTCAGTGATGAGGACGTCTAGGAAAGTACCACTACTATACGCCTGGCTATCATCGACAAAGTGGATCATCTTCTTTAGATGATCCTTGGTGCCCCGGATGGTCGGGCCACCACTGGCGAATCCGCCTGCTATGTTGTAGATCAGGTCCTTGTCGGTGTCCGAACTACTAGTAGGCTGGACCGTCTTGGACGACTGTCCCGGATTCGTCTTGACAGTTGCTTTGGACTTCAAGACATAAGATTTCAGCACCCCCTTGTCATCCAGACGGTCCAACGTCCGCTTGAGGCTATAGCAGTCGTTGGTGTCATGGCCGAATTTCTCATGGAAGTGACAATATTTATTCTTGTTTTGTGACTGGACGGAACTCTTCATTGGATTCGACTTTTCAATGTTCAGCCGGTCCTTTATCTCCATGAGGATGGAGTAGCAGTCTTCATTAAACTCGTACCTTGGGACGTACAGTTTGAATTCTTTCTTTTTCTTCTTAGACAACTGATCAGGTTCATCAATCGCCCAAACTTCTTTTCTCTTTTTTCTCTCTCCGCCATTCTGAGCCGGCTGAGAAGATCGACTCTCTTTTTTCTTATCAGACTTTTTGGAGCCTAACTGATGGCTAGACAAACAGAGGTCGGTCATTTGGATAAAGCTCTCCGCCTCTATCAATGCCTCTTGGAGGATGAAGACCCTCTTCCGGACAAGGTCAAACTTAAATGTTAACCCATCCTTCAAACCCTTAAAGAAGTATGTATAAGCTACCTCGTCAGATAGCCCTTGTATCTGGATTCTCACCAGATTGAACCGTCTAACGTAGGAACGAAGTCCTTCTCTCACTCTCCCTGCCGTATAGTGCTCAAGTCGAGACTTATTTTCTTGGCAGGGATGTTTATCAAGAAGTTGGAGGCAAACAGGAAGGCAAGCCTCCTAAAGCTATCAATGCACCCGGCTAGCATGTTGTCAAACCATTGTTGGGCTATGCCCTTCAAGGTAGTCAAGAAGCATCGGCACCAAATAGCATCCTCCAACCCTTGCATGTGCATAGGGTTGTTGTAGGCCATGAGGTGGTCCTATGGGTTGGTGGTACCATCATAGGAACCAACCAAGATATTCTTAACCTTGGCTGCCTGTGCCGCCTCGATTATATCCTTGGTGAACGCAGATGTTTAATCACCAAGTCTAAGCAGACAAAGCTGCCAGTCTAGGGGCTGGACATTGTATGTCCCCTTTCCTCCGAAGAAGGCCGGCTGCATGAATGGTGGGACATATTGCCCGTATGGCATCTGAGACACATATGGGACTGCCCCAATCATCTGAGGGCCAGTATGGACGGACTTGCCGCCTGTATGGCTCTCATGCAAGGACTGAGAATTCCTTGCACATGTATTTTTGAAGCTGTCTGGAAAGCTTGATGTAGAGGCTGACTCAGATAGCTACTGGCTCCGGTTGTGCTCGATGATGTGTCGAGCATCGAAGAAGGTTTTCTTGCTGTCATCCGGCTAAACAGCTCGAATGACCTTCCTTTTGCCTGTCTGGGGCAGAAGGATCTTAGACCAGTCAATGGCAGACGTAGTCTTCTCCTTTGGATGTGGAGTAGGCTGCCTGTCTCTGACTGACTTCCTCCTCTCAGCTTGAGGAGCCCTTTTGGCCAACTGACCCTTGCTAGAGCCAGCCGTCTTCTTGTTGATCTAGTCCTTGATTTCACCCTTGAAACTCGTCATGAATTTCATGAGTTCGTCTCGGGTAACAAGAGCCTGACCCTGCACCACCGAGGTGTCCCCAAGCGGTGGCCCAACTGACTTGCTGGTACCAGCATCATTGTTTCCTCGTTCCAGCTTATTTCTAGAACATATGTGCTTAGAGAAAAGTGACCCATCAGGGCCCACTCGTGTTTCGACTTCACAGTCGTTGTCTATATCTTGGTCTGAATAGATCACCCCATCGACTTTAGGCCGGTTGGGTTAAAATGGCGGTACAAAAACATGAACCATCTTAGAGGTACTCTCCCCACAGACGGCGCCAAATGGTTAGGTTCAGTTACGTCACCATGACTGGTCCGGCGCGATCTGTACTTGCAAAACAAGGAGACTCCAAGTGGTTAGAGCTCCACCTCCGACGATTAAGTTAGAATAAGTTCGGAGAATGTAAATAGTGCGGAAGATTAAAGAGAGATCTTCTCGGATTTCGAAATCAGGTGTTTTCTCTGATCAGAGAGAATGTAGGGTAGTGTAATAAAATGGATGTGCCCCCAAAATGGGGAAATCTCCCTATTTATAAGGTCATGGGAATACGTGCTCATTAGGTCATTTTAACCTAATGGGATACACCGTTTTGCGGCTTTCTCGGGAATTGGGCCCCGAAGGCCGTAATTCTAGCTGATATCTGAGGCTGAAATGTGTCAGCTGGTTAGTGGCCCATGTTGGACCTATCCAAGCTTGACATGTGTCCCTCTCTGATTGGGCCACGTGTCTAGGGTATTTTTACCCTAAACACTGCAAACTAATTTCAAGTGGTCATTAGTCGTTCAACATTTATATGACCTTAATTAGGGATAATTTTAGTTTAAAATATTCAATGTTCACTAAATAGATGTTTCTTTATCCAAGACATTGTCTTGATACCTTATTTTGAATATTCTCAAAATTGAATGGACTCAATATTTAATTCTAAACCACAATTAAATAGAAATGGAGTAATAATAATTTGAAGAAAAAATTAAATTGCTCCATAAACGAATAGTTTATCATAGTATTTTACATTAAAATCCTCAAGATTAATTAAAACACATAAATAGGGAAATCAAAGCCAATCTCCAAGGTGCTTGATTCCCATTACCTCAACGTGCTTGTTGTTTTTCATTTGAGGCAAAGGTTTAGTGAGTGGATCGGCTACATTGTCGTCCGTTCCAATTTTACAAATTCTGATTTCAGCCTCTAACTTCCATTCCCTTATCATGTGAAATCGCCTCTTGACATGTTTGACCTTCTGATGTTCCCTTGGCTCCTTAGCCTGAGCAACAACTCCATTGTTGTCATAATAGAGATTTATTGGACCCGTGATTGAGAGTACAACATCAAGCTCACTAACGAACTTACGAATCCAAATTGCCTCATTAGCTGCTTCTAGGGCTGTCAAATGGCTCGTGTCGTGTCGGGTTCATGTTCATTTCGATGTTAAACGAGTTGAAAAACCCTTGAACAAAACCTAACCCGTTTATTAAATGGGTTGAAAATCTTTGACCCAAACCTAACCTGTTTATTAAACGAGTTACCCGGGTAACCTTTTACCCATATAATATGTAATAAACTAATTAATATTCAATTTAAAAATAAAAAAGACAGACATCATTCCTTCATTAAAGATAGGGTTTAAGTTAGTAGTTTTAACAATACAACCATGCATAAGAATTGTCTCAAATTAATCTCCAAATTAAACTTTAATTTACAAAAGATGAAAATTATAATTTTTTCACCTAATTAACCGCCAAAAATTTACCAAAATGTATAAATGGTGTCAAGGTAATTTACAAAATTACAAGTCTTAAAAAAACAGTTTTTTTTACTACTTAATAAATAAATTAAGTGTGTCCGGTTCGGGTTGACGGGTTGTCATTCAACCCATTTATATAATTGGGTTATGCATGTTAGTTTCGGGTTGAAAATTTCAACCCAAACCTAACCCGTTTAATTCCGTATCGTGTTCATGTCAACCTAATTATATAAACGGGTCGAGAATTCTAGACTTGAACTCGCTTATTTCGTGTCGGGTTCGTGTCAGGTTATCTTGTCGTGTCAGTTTTTGACAGCCCTAGCTGCTTCTGAAGCTGCCAAGTATTCGGCTTCAGTTGTAGAGTCTGCAGTTGTGCTTTATTTAGTACTCTTCCAACTAAACGCTCCTCCATTTAGACTGAATATGTACCCTGATTGCGATTTGAAGTCATCTTTGTCAGTCAGGAAGCTGGCGTCGATGTAACCTTCAACAGCCAAATCATTACTCCTACCATAGACTAGAAAGTTATCCTTGTTCCTTTTCAGGTACTTGAGGATATTCTTAGCCACAGTCCAATGCGCCTCTCCTGGGTCTGAATGGTATCGGCTCTAAAACTCAAGGCATACGATACATCCGACCTAGTACATGTCATGGCATACATGATCGATCCAATAAGCAAAGCATATGGAATCCGATTCATCCTCTCTCGCTCATCAGGTGTCTGTGGACACGGCTTCTTGCTTAGAGTTGTGCCATGTGACATAGGTAGGTGCCCTCTCTCTTAGCCTCCTACATGTTAAATCGTGCTAGTACCTTATCAATGTAAGTACTTTGGCTCAACTAAACTATCCTCTGAGATCTATCCCTATAGATCTTGGTGCCCAATATGTACCGTGCCCCTTCCAAGTCCTTCATTGAAAAACATTTTCCAAGCCAAGGCTTTACAAACTCTATTATTGGAATGATGTTTCCAATAAGCAATATGTCATCAACATATAAGACGAGGAATGTGATGTCACTCCCACCAACCAGCTTCACATGGCACACTCAAATTGTGCTAGCTGGCCGCTCGAGCGTAGGCACCAACGCACGCTCAACTAGGCCTACCAGCTCAGCAGCATATGCGAGCGGCCTAGCAGCCATGCTGCGCAAGCATGCGGGCTGCTGTTGGGCACTGTCCTCTCTTGCGAGGCTCAGCGTGCCTTGCTTGCGAAGGCTACTACAAGCCCCTTGCACGCTAGCAGCTCAATGATATCGACAAGGACTTACTAGCCATGCGATGCGCACGAGGCACACTCAGCTAGCATGCTCGGCCATAGGCATGATGACCTTGCGGCATTGGCCTTGGCTAGTTATATTTCCCTAACCTTTAGATTGATTGGGACATTTCGAGGCTAGGGATATATTTATTACTTGTTGTTTGCTTGATTTCTTGTCTCGTCGATTCCTAAATTCGATTCGACTTATGACGCTCGGATTCCACGCCCTAAGCTCAATATTTTACATCTATGTTCGTAATACTCCAAAGCCTCATTTAATCCTTTGGATTAATTCGTCATTTTGGTTTGATTACGCGATTGGGTGTGACCCGAAGGGTTTAGTCAAGAGTATGCTGTAATATTAATTATGTATTAATATTACTTATCATAAGTGGTCTCCACGTAGGTATTCCAATCACTTGACCTCACTGAATAATTAGCACTCTAATAGTTCCGAACCCTCTATCGGAAAAATACACTTGTTCGAAGGACACCATTCCTTTCAGGTGAGATGGTTGCTACTTTGCTGCTAGAATTAGGGTTAAATATATAATTATATACTATTATAGAGTTTCCGTCCTGGACCGGATAATTTCGGTTTTTACCCGGGTCGGACTAGAAATCCAAAATCACTTATTTTTAGGGGAAAAGGACCGGACCGTAATCAATCGACTCGGGTCGGTCCGATCCAATTCTTGTCTGGTTACAGTCCTGGTCAAAATTTGCAAACTCTTAGTGATAAGTCACTGATATTATTATGACTGGTCACTATTTATATTATGACATGTCACTAATATTATTATTATTATTATTATTACTATTATTAATGTGGAGAAAAAATATTAAAATGGGAAGCTGTTTTACGCCAAAATCGCTCCCCATTACACTTTACATATCATGTGTGAAATGCAAATAGGAAGCGGTTTGGCGCCAAAACTACTTGCCATTCACTACAAATGGGAAGCGATTTGAACCACTTGCCATTTAAATGGGCAATAGGAAGCTCCCCATGCCCAAGCAGTTCAAAAACGCTTCCTATTAGGGTGTTTGAACCGCTTGCCATTTACTTTTTTCTACTAGTGAATGTTTTCATGACATTTATCTTCATTGCCATGACATCTAAGGACTAGCTCCTTACCGATATCATTGAGTTTAATTAAAACTAACGCGTATACCTAGTATACCTTACGCCCCTAGAAAAGTAGGTGAGAACCATAAGGAGGACCACATGGCCTCCTTGCTCCCCACGCAAGAGGGGAAAGGGAGGGTCGTAGGTGAGAACCATAAGGAGGACCACATGGCCTCCTTGCTCCCCAAGCAAACACCCTCCACAAGCTAGGTCCACTAGCGAGGCCTGCGTTGGGCACCAAGGCTGCCTCGTTGGCGGCCTGATGCCTTTACTAGGCCTACCAGCGGCCCACGCGGTATCAGGGCCATGCCAGCAAGCCTCGCATGCATTGCGAGCTGATGGCACGCTGCTGCTGCAATCTCTCGCAAGGCCTAGCGAGCTTCGCTTACCATTGTCCAAGCTTGCGGGATTTGCTGGCACATTCGGGCTGGTGTTGGTCTTGCTAGCATGCCAGCACACATGCTTACGGGGCTAGCGCTGCTAGCATGTGTGCTCGGCCAGCTCGGCAACATGCACACATGCGTGGTTGCTAGGCTTGTGGCCAAGACATGCACATAGCTAGGAGCCTTGCTAGCCTAGCTTGCCTAACCCTCACATGGCCAGGCCATTGTGCGCCTAGGACTTTTGCGCGCGTTGACCTGTTGTTAAACTTATTTCTCGTCTCATCGATTGCATAAATCTACTCGGGGTTCGACGCTCTAAGCTTGAAATATGACGTCTTAGTTTGTAAAATTTCTATCGACTTATTTAATCCCTTAGATTAATTTTTCACCTTGTTTTGGTTATACAATTAGGTGAGACCCAAAGGGTTCAGTCGAGTACAAGCTCAAATATTAATTATGCATTAATATTACTGATCAAAATCAGCCTCCAACTAGGCATTCCAATTACTTGGCCTCACTAAATAATTAGGTTTCCTAATCATCACTTGTGTTGGGTGCAAAGCTCATATGGTTCCAGAGTATTATGACGATTAAAAATATGTGATCACACATTTCAAGGATGGATATACTCACCCCCTTTACATATCTAGTTGTAATCTCTATCCAAAAGGGTAAGAAAAATGAACATTTTATGAGTGTCATTTATGGCACTCAAATGGCGATGTTTTAGAATGTTCTTGGTTGCTTTTATAGCTTCCTTTCTTTCTTTTCACATAGTTTTAGGGTTATATTATTTTGTTTATCTCTTTCTTGCTTATTTCATCTTTTCCTTCTATGTTTTGGGATTTATTGTGTTTTCTGTTTTATTTGTTCTTCTTTCTTTTATTGTAGGGATAAAGTGAAGCCCGAGACCCCTCATGATGATTTCTCGGGTTGGAGGAAGCTCAAAGTGCAAGGCAGAAGCTCTTACATAGCTCACAAGGCAAGGAATGGCTAGCTTCAAGAATTAGTGATTGCGCTCGCATGTTACGCTCAAATGAAAATATGGTGATGAACCCATCGTAATATCCATTTTGGGACTACCATACCTAAATCAAGAGGAGCACACCACCTACATCACGAGCGCACCTTGGAAGATGCCGTGCGCGCAAGCCAGCAGTGCGAGCGCGCAAACCACTAGCGCAGCCGCGCATATCTCCCGTGTGGGTGCGCCACATGGGTTTCCTGCTTTGTACCAAATCGTCGCAGGGCACGCATGCTCGTGAGAGGGCGCGTTCGGACGAGTATATTTTTGGACTTCTACCTTATTTTCTCCTAGTTAGTTTTATACATATTTCCTTTTATTTTTAAAAATAACTAGAATTAGACTTTTACTTCCATTTTTGTACTAGATTTTAGAGAGAGAAACTTGAGAAAGAATTTGTTGATTCCAACTTTTGATCTTCATCTCTATAGACACCTAAAAATGTCTCCCCAAAACCAAACTTGATGATGAGAACCTTTCACCACCATTATTGATCGGTTTGAGTATTTAATCTTTGGAGTGCTTAATCCATATTTCCATTCAATAAACCAACCCAATTCTTAGCCCATTTCCCCACGCCATTAATTACTTTTCACTTTTCGTGTCCACATCAAAAAAAATCGAGATAAAATTATTTTATGGCTCTATAATTTTGATTCAAATATTATTTGGTTGGATAGCCCTTTCAATAATCTTTCCAACAATATATCATAAGCCCAATTCCGACGAAACACGAAGAAGATATGAGCAAAACATTAAACTCGGCCCAAAACCGACACCCTTTCACTAAAACGCCATATCTTTAAATCTACAAAATATTTTGACCTGACTCTAATTCGGATGGAAATTACACTTGATAAGCTTTCCAATGATATATTATATGACTTATTCCGAATTACGAATCAAAAGATATCATAGTTTTAAAAACATGTGAAAACGGGAAAATACCACGCCACGGTATGCACACCGCGTGATGGTGCTCTGCACTGTGTCACGGTGGCCAGCCACGTGTCACGGCACACACACCATGACGCAGTGTTTAATTAGGGTTTTTTCTCCACGACGCCTACCCTTCTAGGGTTCCATGCTTCACCCTATTCTTTTCATCTATAAATACGAACCTGATATCATCAGTTTTGGGGCATCAAATAATCCTCTATTCTCTCTTATATGCTCTAGCCTAAACACTAGCCTACCCTATTTTATTTCACAATACCTCCCCAAAGCACTCCAAGGAGTAAGTACTTTACCCGAGGTTTCGTCCTTAAACCAAGGCGTGACAGGTAGAACTATTTGAGGGTTTGGCCCCAAATCAACTTTATTTAATTTGATTTCATTTATTGTTTATTAATTTCGTTGAAGTTACTAACGCGTTTATTATTTTGTAATAGCAAGCAAACAAAATCAAAGTAAGGAATCATGTTCCTTTTGTTTCTATTATTTTTCTAACGATTTTTATTATGTTTGTCATATATTAAATGTTTGATTTGTTGTTGAATTTCTTCAAATATTAATGTTTATTTTATTATATTTTTTATGATCACCATAGTGCATGTTTAAAGGGAATATGTAATTGAATATCACACCTAATAAGATAATTTGGACAACCGGTTTAGGATTCTTTTTAATCTTGTTATTTAATTAAAGTGATCACAATATTTTAGAACGAATTATATGTTGCATTAAAATTCAACCAATT
Organism: Chenopodium album; assembly: GCF_948465745.1. NCBI lineage: Eukaryota > Viridiplantae > Streptophyta > Magnoliopsida > Caryophyllales > Amaranthaceae > Chenopodium > Chenopodium album. The sequence continues at coordinate 12,856,009 of NC_137850.1, forward strand.
TAACATAATAATAGTTTGGAGCAAATTGAATATTTTGTTTGTATGCCTTTGAGATCGCAGGAATCACTTTTCACTATAAGAATCAAGTAGAGGTCAATACGGGTGAATGTGACTCCATGACTCACTTCGTACCATCATCCCCGATCCTCTTTTCGTGGTTCCGAACCATATGGAGTTAGTAATCTCATGGATTATGAATGGGGTGTAACCTTCACGGGTCGATAGTTGTTGCCTATCATTGTCCCTTATTCGTAGTTGCCTTAAATGATCCGTGAACGGTTTACAAGTTTCTTAAAAACTTGTTGGCGGCTCCCTACTTTCCTTGTCCCTAATCGTATGTCAATTCCCACTTCCTATGAGTGCCAAGTATATTCACACATGCTTAATGTAGGCGTGCTTCAAACGACGCCTACAAATACAAGCATAATTTCTTTGATAAATCAGAGTTTGTAAAATTCTTCTTCTTAATCCAATTTCTTTGCTTTTAATCTTGTGAATTGTTGCAATTTTAAGTTTGTTGGTTAATTTGATCTTTATTAGTTTGTATTGCAATTACGATGATGTTAATGATGATAAGCTTAGTTTTGCTTCTTCAATTCATAATGATTATTGAGTAGAATATTTGCTAGGGTGATGGTGAAGCATGATTGAATGATGGATTATTGCTAATTAAAGGAATTTTATTGATTAATTGTTGTAATTAAATTGGTTGATAGATTTGTGAATGTGTTTGGATTGATAGGAGTAGCTAACCTTGATTTTAAAACTAGATTGCATTGCATTTCCTAATGACATGACAATGACAAGTTTACCTTTACAAAGGTCACTATGGTTGTCCTCCGGGCTATACCAGGAGTTGGGAGCCTCTTTCATTACCATAATTTAACTAATTGCCTCAATGACAAGTTGACCTTTACAAAGGTCACTATGGTTGGCCTCCGGGCTATACTAGGGGTTAGGAGCCTCATAGCCCTTCGGCCAGTTTCTCCAAAGATTTAGGTGATGATGACGAGGTTCCTAATGGTAATGAGGTCAGTCCTGGTGGCCAATAATCTCCTACTTTTGCTTTTTCCTCCATCACTTTACTTGTTGATTGTTTGTTTTTCATGATGGGATGTTAAGATAATTTCATTTAAGCTTATGGGAAATTATTCATGATTAGGGGAGGGGTGTGTGTCTTGTGTGTGCTTGTTGTTGATATGCTTGGTCTTTATTCTTCTTGTTGTGCATGATGCTTTTCCTTAGTACATGGGGATTTTGTTGTTTGTTGTTGTGATGATGATGACTTCATCATGACGATTTTTGATGATTTTGATTATGTTCTTGATGATGTTGGTTTTTGTTGATTATAATGATGACATGATAATGATGATGATTATGCTAACTTTAATCCAAACCCTTGAAATCCAATGTTTTTTTTAGCTTAGTGCTTTTTTTCTTTGTTTTTATTTTGAAGTTACTAACATTTGTTTTGTGTATAGTTTGTTTTCTTTTCTCTTTTCTAATCTTGTCTTGTAGATCAAGCATGGCTTTCTTAGAGCTACATGAAGGTGTAAGCTTCCTTATGCTTCTTTTCTTAGCTTAGCTTGGAACGTTTGGTGAGATTTTTCTATTTTCCCTTCTTTTATTTTCTTTCTTGTTTGCATAGTAAAGGTTTAAATTAGGAAGAGTTGAACGATTCGAGGTTGTTTGCTTTCATCACTTTAAGGGTGTTTGGGGCCATTGGCGATGTAGTTGAATTGGCACTTGTTTATCGATTGGGATATATATGATCTTGCATGCATACACATTTGAACTCTTCTTCTTCTTTTTCTTCTTCTTCTTCTTCTTCTTCTTCTTCTTCTCTTTTCTTTTCCTTCTTTTTTTTTTTGGTTAAATATGAAAATTCTAAAAAGTTTTTTGTTTGAGGCAAAGTCTTGTGTTCCTTATTATGATTGCTTTTTTTTGGCGTAATACCATTTAAACTTGTATATTTTGATGTATGTCTTCCTAAAAGTTAACGATGTGCACGTTTTGAGAGTATGCTCGGTTGATTCTAGGATAAAGTATAGTAAAATCAAAGTTTATCACCAAGATAAACAAACTTTGTTAATCTTGATGGCATATTGGTAAATAAAGCTATATTATTCCTTGTTTTAAGAATATAATTGATTAGCTGGACAACGACTTTACAACAACATTCATGAAAAGTTTAAAGTGATAGCTAAGGTTTACTTAACGGTTGTTTGATGAAAAATAACGAATATTAACTCAAGTTAGATACTATTTAATAAATTTTACAAATTTTGGGGAAAAGTTTAGAGAAAGAAATGTGGCCTTGGAAGAGTATGATAATGGGTAGCAATTGTTTTCAATTGTTATGTTCTTAATTAAGATCTTGTTGGTCCTTATTAATCCAATCAACAACTTCCCCACTTAGTAAATTATTGAGTAAATTCATCTATGGAGTTATGTTCATCGATTTTTTTTTCCAGAGATGGTGGCAGCTTCACTGCTTCAATGAATGACTTTAATGGAGGAGTTTAAAGGAGGACGAGGCCAACCCTACCCTTAGGGGTTCACCATGCCCTTAATTACACCCTTTTTCATAGGGTTTTTTTTTTACATGGCGGCAAAGCCGCTAAAGCTGGTGGTGTTGTAGGATGGGTAGAGACATAGAGACATAGAGACTTGTAATCTCTCATTATCAGACAAGTTTTTCTCGAGGCGTGGAAAATTTTTGGTCGTTACACATTTCTCGAGTCATAGAAGTCAGCAATTGTGTCCCAAGGCGTGGACATTTAATGTCCCAAGGCAGAGTGGCTCATGATAGGGTTCTCGAGGCGAGGAAACTATCTCAAATCAGACAAGCTTTTCCCGAGGCGTGCAAAATTGTTGCTCATTGCACACTTCACGAGGCGTAGAAGTCAGCGATTTTATCACCTTCTAACGGATTGCTCAAAGCGTAGTGGTTCACGGTTGGGTTCCCGATGCGAGGAAACTATCTCATATCAGACAAGCTTTTCCCGAGGCGTGGAAAATTGTCAGTCGTTGCATACTTCTCATATCAGCATTCTCGAGGCGTGGAAAATATCATCTAATAGCATTCTCGAGGCATGGAAAAACATCATCTAATTGCATTCCCAAGGCGTGAAAAAATATCATAACAGTCTTCCCGAGACGTGGAAAATTATCATCTGGTGGATTTCTCAAGGCGTAAAAAACTACCAAAACGTCTTTGTTGCCATGTACTAGTGTCAAATACACATTATATTCCTTTAATTTACTCCTTTATCTGTGGAAGTAACACTTTTTTGCAGGCATCGGTGTATACAAAGTGATTTAGAATCGCATAACGTCTTAAATCATTCTCTGTCCCTATCGACTACTTTGACTATCGATTTCGAGACTGACGTTTCTACAAACTCAGTCAAAGTGGGGGCTTCTGTAGACACCTAAAAATGTCTCCCAAAACAAAACGAGATGATGAACAACTTTTCACTGTCATTATTGATCGGGTTGAGTATTTAATCTTTGGAGTGCTTAAATCCATGTTCAATTCAATAAATTTTATAAACCAACCCAGTTCGTAGCCGGTTTCCCCAAACCATAACTTATTGCCTTCTTCTTTTGTCCACATCACAAAACCGAGCTAAAATTATTTTTTGGCCCTATAATTTTGATCCAAATATTATTTAAATTAGGCCTTTCAATAATCTTTCCAACAATATATCATAAGCCCAATTTCGATGAAACATGAAGAAGATATGAGCAAAACACTAAACTCGGCCCAAAACCGACACCCTTTCACTAAAACACCATATCTTTAAATCTAAAAAATATTTCGATAATTCGGTTGGAAATTACACTTGATAAGCTTTCCAATGATATATTATATGACTTATTCCGAGTTACAAATCAAAAGATATCATAGTTTTAAAAACGTGTGAAAATAGGAAAATACCGCACCACGGTATGCACACCGCGTGACGGTGCTCTACACTGAGTCACGGTTTCCAGCCACGTGTCACGGCACACATGCCGTGACGCGGTGTTTAATTAGGGTTTTTTCTCTACGACGCCTTCACTTCCAGGGTTCTGTGCTTCACCCTATTCTTTTCCTCTATAAATACGAACCTGGTTTCATTAGTTTTGGGGCATCAAATAATCCTCTATTCTCTCTTCTATACTCTAGCCTAAACATTAGCCTACCCTATTCTCTCACAATACCTCCCCCAAAGCACTCCAAGGAGTTTGTACTTTACCCGAGATTCCGTCCACGTTAAAATTGCCGCGCAGCGGTACATTGGGACGTGTCACAGAACTTTGTACTATGTCACAACAATTTTTTAGGGTTTTATTTTCGCGACGCTTCAATTTTAGGTTTTCGTACCTCACCCCTCATATTTTCTCTATAAATACGAGGCTGATTTCCTCAATTTCAGGGCACCAAAAGCAATTCTCTCTTCCTCTCTTATACATCAACACACATTCTCTTCTTTCTCTCTCTAACATTCTAAGCCTTAAACCTATTCTCCTAATTACATCATTCCTTCCTTAAGCATTACAAGGAGTCTGTACAACAGCCGAAGTTCCGTACTAAAACCAAGGCGTGAAAGGTAGAACCGACTGAGGGTTTGGACCAAATCTACTCTACTTTTTATTTAATTTAGTTTCAATTTGATTCATATTTTTATTGGAGTTACTAACAATTTATTCATGATGTAGCAATTCAAAGAAACGCAGAACGTGTGGTAATTAATTCATTATTTACTCCTATTTTTATTCTTTATTGCTAGTATCATGATAAGGGTTATTATTATGATTTAATTTGACTAACGTTTGTGGTTAAATTGCTTCCGATGTTAATGTTGATTTTATTATATTCATCGATCACCGTATTGAATATTTGAAGGGAATATATAATTGAATATCACGACTAATAAGATAATTTGGACAACCGGTTTCGGTTCCTTTTAATCTTGTTGTTTAATTGAAGTGATCACGATACTTTAGAATTATATATTGCATTAATATTAGTTTGGAGCAAATTGAATCTTTGTTTGCATGCCTTTGAGATCGCATGAATCACTTTTTACAATAAGAATTAAGTAAAGGCCAATACGGGCGAATGTGACTCCATGACTCACTTCGTACCATCATCCCCGATCCTCCTTTTGTGGTTCCGAACCATATGGAGTTAGTATTCTCATGAATTATGAATGGGGTGTAACCACTAGTAGAAAAATTGAAATAAACATCGCTAATTGGCCACCGGTTCAACCCAAACCCGTGGCAAAAAAAATTGGGGGGAAGAGGTAAACAGTTATTGCCACCGGTTCAAACTAAACCCGTGGCAATAACAATAAGGCCACCGGTTTTGAACCGGTGGCAATAATCTATTTAATTAATTAAAAAAAAAAAAACGCGCCACAACTCTTTTCTTCTTTCTCCAATTCCTCGACTTCCTGTTTCATTCTCAACAGCCCTGCTTCCACAAACTCCCCCTCACTCTCCAACGAACACCCCCGCACCACCCTCCACCAGCAACCACAACCACCGCGACCGCACCACCCTCCACCACCTGCGCGCACCCCCTCCACCATCAGCAGCAAGCAGCAGCATTGAGTCCACCACCAGCAGCAGCATTGAAGTCCACCACCTGCCGCCGCGCGCTTCCACCAGCAGCGCCACTGTGCCGCCGCGCCGCATTGAGTCCGCCTCCTCTCTTCGCCGCCGCGCCGCTGAGTTCCCTCCACCACGGACCACCGTCCTTCTCTCCTCCCTTTCATCTCCACCTAGGGTTAGTTTTAATTTTTTTTTGCATTTAGAATAATGTTTAGGCAAATTAAAATTAAGTAAGTTTTGAATATAATTAACCCTATTTTTCTGAATTTTAGCTTGTTTTATTAAGAAATTTTGAACAATTTAGGTTGTTATATTCTTAGGTAGAGATTAGGAAAAAAGTTATTTGAATTTTCATAAGTTCTAATGGGTAATTTTTATTAAATTAGAGATTATTAGTAACCTTGTTACTTAATTAGTTGAATTTTGGTAGTATGTTTTTTTGTGTAATTATATTAATTGGTATGTTTTAATGTGTAACTTTAGGTTGTTTTATAGTTCTTGACAAAAGTACTAACTTTTATGTTGTTTTATTTTGTTTATTTTTGTAGATTCGTATATATTGAAGCACAAGTTTATTAGCTACTCAAGTGGGAAGTTCGTGACATTACTTCCATTGTACTTGCGATAGATATTGGTATGAACTATAATCTTTATGGAGCTATATTTCTTTCTATTTATCCATTTGATAAAAGTTTGTTCATGATATTGCAAGTTATGTCTTGTTGAATGTTTGCATCATCATATGCCTAGATACTCGTTCAAGGCTTTCTCATTAGGAGAAAGTCTTGAATAGTCCCCGGTTGGGACTGTTCTTGAATGTTTACTCTCACTTAGGTGGTGAATGTATGTCTTTTTTTCGATTTTAAGGAACATCTTGGCTTTTCATTTCTTCACCATGTTCTCTGGGTACATATGTGGGTAAGTAATTATCTACATCGTGTACTTGGAGAACTGGGGGGAAGTGCTGCCGGATTTTCCTTAAAATTGGAAAGTTGACATACATTCACTAGTGAGAGTAGACATTCAAGGATGGGTTAGGTTGGAGTGATAAGGACACTTTGGAAACATGCATTTTTTCACTATATGAATGGTTTATTCACGGTGTGTACTTGAAGTTGATTTACGTAAAATATGTAGCAATTGTACATTATTCATAATATGTTGCTATATATGTTTAGAGACACTTTACTAAATGGAGAAGGCTCGTGGTTGGATGTATGGTAGACGTGATACATTGGAATTTTGGAATGGGGTTCAAGAGTTTTGCAAGACGGCTTTATCTTATCAGCGCAAAATGGGTGTGGAATACCTATACTGTCCTTGTGTTGATTGTAAAAATGTGAAGGTGGTCAATAGTGTTGAGATCATTAGAGATCATGTACTTTGTCGTGGGTTTAGACTTAAATACGATGTGTGGATTTGGCATGGTGAAAGTGGAGAGTATAGTGGGGATCTTGATGGGAATGATGTGCATGACAGAAGCAATAATTAGATTCATGTGGGGTTAGAATGTGAGAATGATGAATATGTTTTTGAGGATGGTGAGGATGGAGCTGAGGATGATCCAGTAGATGAGGTCGAGGATGAGGACGTGGATGAGATGTTGCATAATGTCGAAGGTGATGTGTTTGAATTACTTTCGGAGGCTTCCAAAAAGCCTTTGTACCCTGGGTGCAAAAAATACTCCAAACTTTCTGCCGTGCTAACACTTTTTAACATTAAGTCGAAGCATGGGTGGACGGACGTCAGTTTCACTTCTTTGTTGACCGCATTAAGTGATATCTTGCCTGATGGGAATGAAATTCCTAAGTCTTACTATTATGCAAAGAAGCTGATGTGTCCGTTTGGTTTGGAGTATAAGAAGATACATGCATGTCCTAATGACTGTATTTTGTATCGTAATGAGTATGAACAATTGGAGGAGTGTCCACGATGCAAGCAGTCGCGCTACAAGCGCATGAGTTGCAATCCTGGTACGACGGGACCTCCTGCTAAGGTGTTGTGGTATCTTCCTATTATTCCAAGGTTTAAGCGTCTATTCTCAACTCCAAAAGACGCTACAAACTTGAGGTGGCATGCCGAGGGAAGACAGAAAAACAGAATGCTGAAGCATCCGGCTGACTCCTCGCAATGGAAGAACATTGATTTGAAGTTTCCGGAGTTTGGTAATGAAGTCAGAAATTTAAGACTTGGGTTGTGCACAGACGGGATGAATCCATTTGGCACTCTTAGTACCCAGCACAGCACTTGGCCTGTTCTTTTGGTGACCTACAATTTGCCTCCTTGGTTATGTATGAAACGGAAGTATATAATGCTTTCATTGCTAATAACGGGGCCTAGGCAACCTGGAAATGACATAGATGTTTACCTTGCGCCACTAATTGACGATTTGAGGAAAATGTGGGACGAAGGGGTTTCTTGTTTTGATGCTCATAAGAACGAGATGTTTACATTGCGTGCAGCCCTTATGTGGACCATGAATGACTTTCCTGCATATGGCAACCTGTGTGGGTACAAGGTTAAAGGGAAAAAAGCATGCCCCATTTGTATTGATGACACATCAAGCATATACCTGATGAATTCTCACAAAGATGTGTACTTAAGGACTCGAAGGTTCCTTAGGCGTGATCACCCGTACCGTAGGCAGAAAAAGGCTTTCGATGGGACAGTGGAGGAGGAGATTGCGCCTAGGCCATTGACGGGTGTTGAGGTTTACGCTCGAGTTAAGGGTATACGAACGGTGTTTGGAAAATATGAAAAAGCTCCGGTCTCAACAGCTCTTTTTAAAAAAGAATCAATCTTGTGGAAGCTTCCGTACCGGAAAGAACATGATGTTAGGCACTGCCTTGATGTGATGCATATAGAGAAGAATGTGTGTGATGCTCTTGTGGGAACGCTTTTTAATAGTTCAGGCAAAACAAAGGATGGAAAGGGTGTACGGTTAGATTCCAAGAGATGGGGATTCGTCCGGAATTATGGCCTCAGGACAAGGTTAGAAAGGGGAAGGATAGAAAGGGAAAGGAACCGGAACAGGAAAATGTAAATGTTTCGAAAAAAGAAAAGGGGAAGAGCAAGGGAAAGGGAAAGGCCGCGGATGCTTCAAAGAGTAGAGATGATGAGGGTCAAGGCAAGGTTGAGAAGAAGTATTTACCACCGGCTTGCTACACATTGTCAAGGGTAGAAAAGCGGATGTTTTGTGCATGTCTTTACGGCATTAAGGTTCCCTCTGGGTACTCATCTAACATGAAAAGATTTGTATCCTTAAGTAGCGAAATGAAGTTGACAAGTATGAAATCCCATGATTGTCACATGTTGATGCAAATATTTCTACCGATTGCAATTCGTGGTATTTTACCGATGCACGTGGAAAATATGGCCAAGCGTGACGGAGGAAGAGTGGAAAGAATTTGTTATTCAAAAAACAAGACCCAAAGCAATTGTAAGAACTAGTAAATCTAATGAGAATTGTATAATATATTGACTCTTTTTGCAGTAATGATTCTAACATTTGTATTTATGTAGGAACTTCGAGAGCAAAACAAGGCAAATACATTGCAGAAGGAGTACCTTCATAAGACGAGGGCCAAGACATTTGGTGAATGGAGGCCTACTTGGTTGAAGGAGGGTATATACCCTACTTTGCTGCCTGGGTCATCCAAAGAACCCTCCGACTCCACGATCACTACGTTGGTTAGTCGTGCTGGCGATTTCATTTGTTCTCTACATTCCTTTGATAAGGAAACCGGAAAATGGGTCACCAAAGAACCGGAAAAAAAAGTGGCTGATAAACTTGTAAGCTATTTGAAACTTTTGCATAACTTTACCATCTAAAAACATTATATGTATTCATGTTGACATTTTTTCTTATGCTACAGCTTGAGTATACTACAGAAGTTGTTGAAGGCAAGCTGGTCCCGACTATAGAGAAAGACCCGTTCACCTTGGCTTTGGGAAAGCCCTACCATCCAGGCCGGGTAGTAGGTATGGGAGGGACGTTGCTAGGATGGGAAAAAGTCATGGGTTCGGAATACACAAAATTGGGAAGATCTCGGCCAAGTGTTAACTCACCGGAGGACTTGGATGCCAAGGTGGCATCCATCAAGGAACAAGTACGCAATGAGTTAGTAGGTGAGTTCAATGCTTGGGCGAAGCAAATGAACTTACCCTTGCCGTTCCCCTCGACTACACCGGTCGACTCAAGTAGCCACCCAAAAGGACAAGGAGAAGATGATAGAGATGGAGAAGATGAGATACATGAGGTAGTTTTCAATCTATTAGTTTTGGCATAGTGAGTTATGTGAGATCAAATGTGACATTTTTGAATAACTATTGCAGGTTGTTACTCCCACACATGCGGACTCGAGGGAGCTTGATGATCCAACACCCCATGAATTTCCAGATTTAGAGGTGAATTTAGGATAATCTATTACTTTTAACATAGTGAATTTCGTTAGATGATCAATTGTATACGAATAGACCTTTTTTTTTTATAATTTCTGGTTTTACAAGTGAATTTCGTTAAATGATGTAGGTAGACACCGAGTGTACACTTCTAGCCCCAGGGCTATCAAATAGTGAAGAGTTGCAGTTGGTGGCGCATGGTAGTGCACAAGCGACGAGAGGAACGGTCCATTTCCAAGGGCTTTGGCCACAACATTACGCGGTCGGCATCAATTCTGTCGTAGCTGGGTTCAAAAACATCCCACTACCGGTGCCTATAGTGGATGATGGGATTACTCTTCTTTGGCAAGCAAAAGGTAGCTATGTCCAATGGCCTCGTGCTTGGGTAAGGTTGATCAACGAGGTAATAATTTTTTAACATGTGCTAAATAACAAATCTGAATGCCCTTTGATATTATTCGGTTTTTTTTAACAAAAAAAAAAAAAAAAAAAAAACTTGTGCTGCCTGGGCTGCAGCAGCCTCGGCAGGTGCTGCCTGGGCTGCAGCAGCCACGGCAGGTGCTGCCTGGGCTGCAGCAGCCTCGGCAGCTGCTGCCTGGGCCGCTGCCGCCTCGGCAGCCCATGCCTGGGTCGCTGCAGCCTCGGCAGCCCATGCCTGGGCCGCTGCAGCCTCAGCAGCCCATGCCTGGGTGGCATGCTGCAGTTGGTGGCGCATGGTAGTGCACAAGCGACGAGAGGAACGGTCCATTTCCAAGGGCTTTGGCCACAACATTACGCGGTCGGCATCAATTCTGTCGTAGCTGGGTTCAAAAACATCCCACTACCGGTGCCTATAGTGGATGATGGGATTACTCTTCTTTGGCAAGCAAAAGGTAGCTATGTCCAATGGCCTCGTGCTTGGGTAAGGTTGATCAACGAGGTAATAATTTTTTAACATGTGCTAAATAACAAATCTGAATGCCTTTTGATATTATTCGGTTTTTTTTAACAAAAAAAAAAAAAAAACTTGTGCTGCCTGGGCTGCAGCAGCCTCGGTAGGTGCTGCCTGGGCTGCAGCAGCCTCGGCAGCTGCTGCCTGGGCCGCTGCCGCCTCGGCAGTCCATGCCTGGGCCGCTGCAGCCTCAGCAGCCCATGCCTGGGCCGCTGCTGCCTGGGCCGCCGGTGCATCCTTGGCAGGTAACTCCTTGTTTATTGCGTTCGTATAGCTTAACCCCCGGCCTAGAATTTTTGATCCTCCATTTACTTTGTTTGATTAGATTTCGAAAAAAGGCCACACCTCAAAGCGAAGGAAGGTGGAGAAGCCCAAAAGCGTTGATCAACCTACAAAGAAGATGAGTGAACAAGGGTCGAAGAGTGAACAAGTGTCAAAAAAGAATTCTTCGAAAGGTTCAGCCATGCAACCTACCCCACTTGTTGGAGAATGTCCTTCAATCGCTCACTAAGGGCTTAACGTTTCTACACAATCGTGTTAGCCATTTGCCTAGTGACGATCCCATTGAATTTGCACTACCTAAGGCAATGTTCCACTATGATGAGGATGCAAGTGCATGGTTAAACAAACAAGATGTGAAGGAATTTTTAGGAGGTTCTAGCCTTAGCATTTCTCTCATTCAAATATTCATGAGGTATGGGAACATGGCACTAAAATTGAATATGTTAATTCATATTAGTGTTGTTTATCCTTGATATGTTAATCAATTTGTCATTGTCCATGCACGCAGAGCACTACGGGAGCACTTAAGTGACACTAATTCCCCTGGTAAAGTTGGGTGGTTATGCCCCGAATAGACATCCGAGACTAGAATCTTAAACAACTCCCCTGAGGTGATGGACTATGTTAATCATAGTATTAGGGTATCAATGCGTGCGGGAGATGAGTTCATATTCGCCCCATGTTATGAGGAGTACGTTTAACCATGTGTAATTCAATTATTTCTACATTTGAAATATATTTTGTACCCTAATTATTGATTTGTTTGTGAATTGTGAATTTATGTAGGTATCATTGGTTTCTCATGGTGATTTGTCCTGCTAAAAACACAATATTTCACCTTGATTCAGCTCGATCAACAAAGAAGTACCTCGTGGCCTCTGTACTACAAAAGTAAATATAGCTACCTAGTGGTGATTATCTTAAGCTAACTCATTTAGTAGTCAAACTAATCAAATTTGAATTTACTTTCCTATAGTATTATGAAGAAAATACATGGTCGTGCTCCAGAGGGTCCTACATGGAAATCACCTACGGTAATAGCACATCATATTGTGATTATCTTAATAAACATTGCTCGAACAATTGTGGATTTTATGTGATGTTTGATTCATTTGATTTGTTCCTATGCTAGTGCCCACAACAAGATAATGGAGTTGATTGTGGATTGTACGTGATGAGATTCATGCTTGACATAGCGACTCATTGTACCAACACCATACATCTTCATGAGGTACGACCTTAAAACTAGTAAAATGCGTTTTTTTTGTGATTTCAAAGCTTAGCCACCTAAAACTAAGTATAATTGACATGTTATGAGAAGTAACTAGCTCATTAGTTACAAAATGTACAAAATGGGCAAGGTAGAAGTCATTTAGGCCTTATTTAAGCCATTTAGTACCAAAATGCGTCCTAAAACTTATTAAGTTGCTTTTTTATGTGATTTCAAAGCTTAGCCACCTAAAACTAAGTGTAATTGACATGTTATGAGAAATAACTAGCTCATTATTTAAAAAATGTACAAAATGGGCAAGGTAGAAGTCATTTAGGCCTTATTTAGGCCATTTAGTACCAAAATGCGTCCTAAAACTTATTAAGTTGCTCTTTTTATGTGATTTCAAAGCTTAGCCACCTAAAACTAAGTGTAATTGACATGTTATGAGAAAGAACTAGCTCATTAGATAAAAATGTAGAAAATGGGTAAGGTAGAAGTCATTTAGGCCTTATTTAGGCCATTTAGTACCAAAATGCGTCCTAAAACTTAGTAAGTTGATATTTTTATGTGATTTCAAAGCTTTGCCACCTAAAACTAAGTATAATTGACATTTTATGAGAAAGAACTAGCTCATTATTTAAAAAATGTAGAAAATGGGCAAGGTAGAAGTCATTTAGGCCTTATTTAGGCCATTTAGTACCAAAATGCGTCCTAAAACTTAGTAAGTTGCTTTTTTTATGTGATTTCAAAGCTTAGCCACCTAAAACTAAGTGTAATTGACATTTTATGAGAAAGAACTAGCTCATTATTTAAAAAATGTACAAAATGGGCAAGGTAGAAGTCATTTAGGCCTTATTTAGGCCATTTAGTACAAAAATGTGTCCTAAAACTTAGTAAGTTGATTTTTTTATGTGATTTCAAAGCTTTGCCACCTAAAACTAAGTGTAATTGACATGTTATGAGAAAGAACTAGCTCATTATTTAAAAAATGTACAAAATGGGCAAGGTAGAAGTCATTTAGGCCTTATTTAGGCCATTTAGTACCAAAATGTGTCCTAAAACTTAGTAAGTTGCTCTTTTTATGTGATTTCAAAGCCTTGCCACCTAAAACTAAGTATAATTGACATGTTATGAGAAAGAACTAGCTCATTAGATAAAAAAATGTAGAAAATGGGTAACGTAGAAGTCATTTAGGCCTTATTTAGGCCATTTAGTACCAAAATGCGTCCTAAAACTTAGTAAGTTGCTTTTTTTATGTGATTTCAAAGCTTTGCCACCTAAAACTAAGTATAATTGACATGTTATGAGAAGTAACTAGCTCATTAGTTACAAAATGTAGAAAATGGGCAAGGTAGAAGTCATTTAGGCCTTATTTAGGCCATTTAGTACCAAAATGTGTCCTAAAACTTAGTAAGTTGCTCTTTTTATGTGATTTCAAAGCTTTGCCACCTAAAAATAAGTATAATTGACATGTTATGAGAAAGAACTAGCTCATTAGATAAAAAATGTAGAAAATGGGTAAGGTAGAAGTCATTTAGGCCTTATTTAGGCCATTTAGTTCCAAAATGCGTCCTAAAACTTAGTAAGTTGCTTTTTTTATGTGATTTCAAAGCTTAGTAACCTAAAACTAAGTGTAATTGACATGTTATGAGAAAGAACTAGCTCATTATTTAAAAAATGTACAAAATGGGCAAGGTAGAAGTCATTTAGGCCTTATTTAGGCCATTTAGTACCAAAATGTGTCCTAAAACTTAGTAAGTTGATTTTTTTATGTGATTTCAAAGCTTTGCCACCTAAAACTAAGTATAATTGATATGTTATGAGAAAGAACTAGCTCATTATTTAAAAAATGTACAAAATGGGCAAGGTAGAAGTCATTTAGGCCTTATTTAGGCCATTTAGTACCAAAATGTGTCCTAAAACTTAGTAAGTTGCTCTTTTTATGTGATTTCAAAGCTTTGTCACCTAAAACTAAGTATAATTGACATGTTATGAGAAAGAACTAGCTCATTAGATAAAAAATGTAGAAAATGGGCAAGGTAGAAGTCATTTAGGCCTTATTTAGGCCATTTAGTACCACAATGCGTCCTAAAACTTAATAAGTTGCTTTTTTGTGTTGATTAAAAGGCTTAGCCACCTAAAACTAAGTATAATTGACATGTTATGAGAAAGAACTAGCTCATTAGATAAAAAATGTAGAAAATGGGCAAGGTAGAAAACATGTTTTTAAAAATGCGTCCTAAAACTTAGTAAGTTGCTCTTTTTATGTGAGTTAATTTTTTGCATATTTATTTACACATGTTTAACTTGACTAATTTATTCTAACATAATGTTTATATATTCCAAGTTTTGCAAGGTGCTAAAGGGTGATCCGTTAACAAGCAAGGACCTTAATGAAGTACGAGACATGTTGGCATCTTTCATCACTTTCAATTTGTAAATGTTACATCATTTTGAATTTAAACTTTGTTGATTAAACTTTAGACTAATTTATTTATTGTTAATAAGTTAGTATTGTGCAAATTTGTACTTATGTAGTATATGATACTTTATTTATTGTATTGCATTTGGTTTTTAATAATTAATGTCTAAATATATATTTATAAATCTTGTTATATATAATTATATTACAGCAGAAATAATAGCAGCAATACAGGAATTACATGCAGGAAATATATAGCTGGAATTACAGGAATTATTGCAGGGATAAAAAAAAAAAAAAATACACTAATGGCCACCGGTTTAGCCATGCAACCGGTGGCAATTACCTGCCAACCCTCCAAAAAAAAAGGCGGCAAAGGTAAATTGCCACCGGTTAACCGGTGGCCAAATTAATTAATACCACCGGTTAACCGGTGGCAATTAATTAATTTGCCACCGGTTTTGAACCGGTGGCCTTTTGTCCTGGGTTTTGCCACCCCCCCCACTGGCCAACGGTTCAAAACCGGTGGCAAAGGGGGGTTTTGAACCTGTGGCCAACCCCTTTTTTCGCCTAGTGAACCTTTACGAGTCAATCGTTGTTGCCTTTTGTTGTCCCTTATCGTGGTTGCCTTTTAATGATCTGTGAACGGTTTACAAGTTCCTTACAAACTTGTTGGCAGCTCCCTACTTTGCTTTTTCCCTAATCGTATGTTAATTCTTACTTCCTATGAGTGCCAAGTATATTCACAACATGCTTAGGTAGGCGCGCTTCGAATGACGCTGTAGACACCTAAAAATGTCTCCCCAAAACCACACCCGATGATGAACAACCTTTCACTGCCATTATTGGCCGGGTTGAGTATATAATCTTTAGAGTGCTTAAATCCATGTTCAATCCAATACAATTCATAAACCAGCCTAATTCTTAGCCCATTTGCCCAAACCATAACTTATTTTCCACTTTTCGTGTCTACATTACAAAACTGAGCTAAAATGATTTTGTAGCCTTATAATTTTGATCCAAGTATTATTTGGTTGGATAGGCCTTGAAAAAATCTTTCCAACGATATATCATAAGCCCAATTCCGATTAAAACGAAGAAGATATGAGCAAAACATTAAACTTGTCCCAAAACCGACACCCTTTCACTAAAACAGCCATATCTTAAAATCTACAAAAGATACCTAATTTCAATTAGGTTGGGAAGTAGACTTGATAAGCTTTCCAACGATATACTAGTTTTTGTTTCTCGTGCGATGTCCGGGTTGTTTATTGAATTTCAAAATAAAACTTTTAATCTTAAATAAATATGTTATTTGAATTTTCTACTCATGGATTAATAATCACTTGACAATCATACTTGTCTGTTTATGGATATTAAATGGAATAATCACTTGAAAATCTAAAAAAATAAGTACTAATAATGTACAACTAAAAAGAATAGTTGTCTAAAGTTGTGATCTCTTTTCTTTTTCTCTAAACATCTAGGGCTAGGCTAGTTGCATGATAAGACTAAAAAGAACGTCTATATATCTTAACACGTCTCTTTGATTTTTTATTTTCTCCTTTTGTACTTCTTTGGATCCGTCATTTGTAAAGAAGTATTGGTATTTTATTTAAAAATGAAATTCTAAACCAAAAGTTTTATTGAAAACAAAACTCTAAAATAACCTTTTTATCCCAAAACTCTAAAATAACATTTTTATCCTACTAAATTTATCCAAATTTTATTGAAAATAAAACTCTAAATAAATTTTTTTATCTTACTGAATCTATCCCGCTTATTCCTATTCAAAAAAAAATATATTCAAATAAATCTTACGTGTTATATTTCTATTAATCGTCGCCTACGTGGCGTGACTCTTGACGAAAACGTGGAATGCCAAGTGTCGTTGTCTTGTGACCTGGGTAAAACTTTAGCTTTGTATATTAGTTATATGATTATATGCCTTTTTTGAGTTATGGATCAAAAGTGATGATAGTTTTAAAAACGCGTAAAAACTAGAATTTATCGTTCGACGGTAAAATTACCGCGTCGCAATATATTGTGAGGTGGCACGATATTTTGCACCGTGACACGGCAATTTTCTAGAGTTTTATTTTCACGGCGCTTTAATTCTAGGGTTTCGTACATCACCTTGTTCACTTCCTTGATAAATACGAGGCTGATTTCCTCAATTTCGGGACACCAAATAATTCTCTCTTCCTCTCTTATACACCAAAACATTCTCTCTTTCTCTCTTATACTTTAGCCTATATACTACCCTTCCCTATTCTACCATTCTTTCCCTATGCACTCCAAGGAGTCCATACAACACTCGAAGTTTCATACTTAAACCAAGGCGTGAAAGGTAGAATTGACTGAAGGTTAGGTCCAAATCTACTTTACTTTCTTTAATTTAATTTAATATTTATATTTTATTGAAGTTACTAACAATTTATTCATGATGTAGAAGTTCAAAGAAGTGCGGAACGTGATTAATTAAATAACTTAATTACTCTTTTTACTATTCCCGTTGCTAGTATCATGATTAGGTTTATAATGACTTGATTTGATTAACGTTATTATGATTAAATTGCTTCCAATATTGATGTTATTCAATTGTATATTTTTTATCACCATATTGCATGTTTAAAGGGAATATGTAATTGAAAATCACGCTTAATAAGATAATTTTGACGACCGGTTTAGGATTTTTAATCTTATTGTTTAATTGAAGTGATCACTAATATTTAAAATTATGTGTGAATTAATATTCAACCAATTTAGCCTAATTTAGTTTGGAGCAAATTAAAACTTTGTTTGCATGCCTTCGAGATAGCAGGAATCATTTTTCACTATAAGAATCGAGTAGAGGCCAATACGGGCGAATGTGACTCCATGACTCACTTCGAACCATCATCCTCGACCCTCCTTTCATTGTTCTGAACCATATGGAGTTAGTAATCTCATGGATTATGAATGGGGTGTTAGCTTCACGGGTCAATCGTTGTTGCCTATCGTTGTCCCATATTCGTGGTTGCCTTAAATGATTCGTGAACGGTTTACAAGTTCCTTAAAAATTTGATGGCGGCTCCCTACTTTCCTAGTCCATAATCGTATAATGTCAATTACTACTTCCTATGAGTGTCAAACATAATCACAACATGTTTAAGTAGGCGCGCTTCGAACGATGCCTACAGACACCTACACTTTTCAAAAGTAAAAAAGGAAAAAAAAAACAAAAAAAAAAAAAACAAAGAAAAATGAAAAGTTAAAAAATATTTTGATGTAGTCATTATCTCCCTATTTTAGAGCATTGAGGACAATGCTCCATCTAAGTTTGGGGAAAGCGTGTCTACGATTTTTGTATATGTATTTGTGACTTTGCTTTGAATAAGCTTGGGGGTGTTGGTATTTTTGTTTGAGTTTTGGTGTTAGCTTGATTATGGTGTAAAGGATTGGTTACCCTTTGCTTCACAAATTAGGTATACCACCAAATTTCAAATTTTATCCTACCTTTAGCCTCTTTTCCCCTTACATTACAACCCTTCAAAGACCTTTTCACCCTTATGGTTTAGTCGCAAGTCGGTGGAGGGAGAAATGAGTCAATCCTATGAAGCGAGTTTGCATAGTGAAGATGTCGAGTATCCTTAAAATCTCTTCTTTTCCGGTTCTTTTGATAAATAATTGAGATGCTCACTTTAGCTGAATTTGAATCTAGTAGGGAGAACACGGTACGATTGGTTAGGAAAAAATGTGAATTCACTAGTAGAAAAAACCTCATTAGTAACGCCCTATTAGTAACTGACATACATTACGTTAGTTACTATAAGAGTATTTGTAACTAACATAGCTAGTGTGAGTTACAAATACATTAACATTAGTAACTGGTGTAACTAAGGCCAGTTACAAAAACTCGGTCAACAATAGTTTGACCAAACATTAGTGACGGGCGTAGAAAAGACTTGTTACAAATAGTTGGTCAAAATGTATTAATTTAATTAGTTTTAACGAGAATTAATAAGGCTAGTTACTAATATGGCCCTTAGTAAATTAAAAAAACAACTAACAGGCCCAACTCTATCTTAGTAGTTTTCCCATTTTTCCCCCTCATTTAAACCCTGACATCTTCGTTTTCAAGATGTAACCACAAGCCTCTACCTTTTTTATTTATTTATTTATTTTCCATTCGCTTTCTCTCCTCTCTGTAGAACTCATCCATGGCTAGCAGTTTTTTGCTCCGAATTATCCTAAGGTTGGATATTAATTGCATGATTGGTAGTGATTTGCTGGTATATTTTCTTCCAAGTCTCAATTTTTATTCACAATAATCCAATTTTGGATGGTTTTATTGTGTTTCGGGTATTTTGGATTGAAAATTGGGGCACATTATTCATATCAATAACATTATCTAATTTGACTTTTGAAACTAGTTAATTTGAATTATTTTGTATGCGGAAATTTTTATGTTAGCATAAGTTAAGTGAATTTTCATTGATGTGATATATGATTGAACATTTAACTACTAAATGGGTATTATCTACTCAACTTTAATCGTATCATAACTCTTTATTACGATAATATTGAGGTAAGGTTTTGATTTTCTTTTCCCCAAATTGAGTACTGGTGATTTATGGTATGATATGTGTTTAATTGATGAATATTATATATCTTAGAGATTATTTATATACATTGTTATGTTTAATATTTGCTAATTTTTAATTCAATTCTGAAAATTAGGCCTTTTATTATTTTGTGTTTGAAGCACGATTTTGAGTTAAGTGATGTTTGCATTGTGTCTTATTAGTTCTCTACTCTTAGCATATTTTATGTTTCACTCAACCTTGGGTATCTTGAAATGTGCACTCCTCTATTTGTTTAGAAAGAATTGCATTCATTTATGCTTGGTTATTTGCAAAAGTCCATTTCATTAGCATGTGTTTCCCCTTTTCTTCTTTTTCATTTTATCTTCATACATGCTTTGTCTCGTTTTGTTTTGAGAGTTATGGGTTAAGCTCTTTTGGAAATCTTTACGAGACTTCACTCATCTTCATTGGCGACTTTGAGGTTTTAAGGGCTTGTTGTAACTAAAAACAATCGTGATTCCTACTTAGTGAGTTAGTGTATATTCCTACCATACTGATTCTCTCTTTTCTTTATTTGAAAACGTTATTCATTTTCTTTACATGCATTTATTTTGCTCGATCGAGGACGAGCAAAAATTTTGCTTGGGAGAATTTGATAAGTGTCATTTATGGCACTCAAATGGCGATGTTTTAGAATGTTTTTGGTCGCTTTTGTTGCTTTATTTCTTTCTTTTTACTTAGTTTTAAACTTTTATTCTGTAGTTTATCTCTTTCTTGCTTATTTCATCTTGTTCTATGTTTTTTTCTGGTTTTTATCGTGTTTTCTCTTTTATTTGTTCTTCTTTTTTTTATTGTAGGGATAAGGTGAAGCCCGAGACCCCTCATGATGGTTTCTCGGGTTGGAGGAAGCTCAAAGTGCGAGGCGGAAGCTCTTACATAGCTCACAAGGCAAGGAATGGCTAGCTACAAGAATTGGTGATTGCACTCGCATGCTGGGCTCACATGAAAATGTGGTATTGAACCCAACGTAAACTCTATTTCGGGACTTCCATACCTAGTGATGATCAAGAGGAGTGCACCACCTAAATCACGAGCGCACCATGGAAAATGTCATGCTCCAGTAGTGCGGGCAAGAAAGCCACCAGCGCAAGCGCACAAGCCACCAACACGGCACGCCACTTGGGTTTCCTGCTCCGTACCTAAATCTTCGCGATCGCGCATGTTCGTGAGAGGGTGCGCCCGAACAGGTCTAAATTTGGACTTTTTTACCTTATTTCCTTCTAGTTAGTTACACTATAAAAAACTATTTCCTTTTATTTTTCAAAATAACTTGAATTAGATTTCAACTTTCATTTTTGTACTAGATTTTAGAGAGAGAGAAACTTGACAGAGAATTTTTTTATTCTAACTTTTGATCTTTATTTACTTTGAATGCAAGCATAATTTCTTTGATTAATCAAAGTTTGTAAGATTCTTCTTCAACTTGATCCAATTTCTTTGCTTTTGATTTTGTTATTTGTTGTAATTTCAAGTTTGTTGGTTAATTTGATCTTGATTAGCTTATATTGCAATTACGATGATGTTAATGATGATTAGCTTATTTTTGCTTCTTCAATTTATAGTTATTAGTGAGTAGAATCTTTGCTAGGGTGATGGTGAAGCATGCATGAGTGATGGATTATTACTAATTGAAAGAATTTGATTGATTAAATGTTGTAATTAAATTAGTTGATAGAACTGTGCATGTGTTTGGATAATAAAAGTAGCTATAACCTTTATTTTCAACCTAGATTGCATTGCACTTTCTAATGACATGACCACTAGATTTAGGGATTTCATTTATTGATTGAAATTAAATTGTGATTCTTCTTGTTTGTCATTCATAGAAGAAACCTAGCTTGACTTCTATGAGATAACCTTTTGAATTCTTTCGATTACGATTACTACTAGCCCTTATAATGTTTGAATGATTGATTCCCCTTAATTAGCATCCCTATCTTGATTGCATGTTGATCCTAATCCTTAGAGTTATTATATTAAATTTCCCTAGTAATTTAGTTTGCTTTGATACTATAGCCTATACAACAACACCTTTCTTAGCTTCGAAGTAGCTTGACCCTAGACTTTAGTAAATTTTCTCCCATTCCTCATGGACCGACCTTAACTTACCCTATATTTTATTGATAAAATATTAAGCATACAATAAAGATGTGTTTAATGTTTGGTTTTGGAAAGTCTAACTCTCCGCGGAAACACAACCCGAGCCCAAGAAATACTCACAATTAATATATAACTAAAAGACATAAATAACAAGATAAAGGAAAAGACCAAATTACCCTTGATGTGTGCTTCGTTCACACTACGCAACTCTTACTTGAAAAGCCGAGTCTTGCAAGTGCAAAGACCTCTAACCGTATCCACCCGCAACCCAACCCCAACGGTCTCTTACTCGGAGTTTAACCGAGTTGGACCAAAAACAACTACTCGAGTATTATGTGAACTTAAAGGTTTTCTCTCAAGTGGAAATGCATTTTTTAGTTCCTACTCAAGTGAAGTTCTCCAATTCCCAAAGTGGGTATTTATAGAGAACTTCATACGAGGACTCCACTCTCCCATCAATGTGGGAGAGTTGGTAATAATCAATTTTCCAATTTATTTTTAAATAGAAAATAAAAGAAAATATCAAACAAATAATTAATCAACAAGTGGCAACATGGAGGGTGAGGGTAGGTGAGGACCACAAGAGGAGGGGACCATTTCCTTCCTCTCCAAGCTTCCCCAACCGCCACTCTCAGACTCACCCGGAGCCAACCATGCAGCGCCACATGGCGCACCCAGCCTTGGGTGCCAAGGATGCCTTGCTGGCGCCTGGCCCCTTGGCTGGTCGCTAGCATGCGCGACCCAGTAAGCGTGCCTTTCTTACTAGCAGGTCGCTGCTAGGCTACTTGCTTGGCGCGCCAACAGTAGTGTGCTGGCCTCTCACTAGCCCGCACATGCGCGTAGTAAGCCACGCATGCAACGCGGGCTGTTGCTGTTGCTGCTTGTGTGTGGCTGGTGTTGCTAGCATTGCTAGCAATGCGCCAGCAGCTTACTAGCAATGCGCACCCAGCACCATAGCCTTATTGCAGTGCGGTGCGCATGCTAGCACCATTGCCCCTATCACTCGGTTTGCTCGGGCATTCCGATCCTAGGGGTATTTTGTAATTATTGATAAATTAATTTTACCGTCTCATCTTTTATTAATTCGACTCGACGCTCCTAGCTCGATTTCCGACGTCTAAGTTAACATTACTCAAGCGACTCATTAATTCCTTCTGGATTAATTCGTCGTGTCGGATCGTCAGTTGCTTGGGTGTGACCCGAAGGGTTCAGTCATGATTAAGCTGTAATATTAATTATACATTATTATAATTGATTGAAAGCGGCCTCCAACTAGGCATTCAGATCAGTTGACCACACTGAATAATTAGCTTTCTAATAATTCTGAACCCTCTGTCGGAATAATACACTTGTTCGAAGGACACCATTCCTATCATTTAATCCCTTCTATCAACATTTTTTACTATAAAACTGATTGTTGATAATACAAAGATATATATATATATATATATATATATATATATATATATATATATATATATATATATATATATATATATATATATATATATATATATATATATATATATATATGAAATCATGTGAGAACCTAGGTGAATAATGAGAACTAAGAATCGATCTCAGCCTTTGATCGCACTCCATCTGACGACTCACGTTTCACCCGCCCTCATTAATGGCATTTTCGTAATTTCGCAACTTTTGAAACTTTTTTTCAGGTTTTTTACTTTTAAGGCCATTTCATTTACTTTATGACTGATTTCATTTACTTTTACTAAATTTTCATTTACTTTTAACAATAAATTAATGAAAACTTTTCCAAAACAAAGCTTTAACTATTGAGATTAAAAAATTTATTATTAAATTTGTTACTTGAATATAATGAAAATGTTTTCTTCATTAAAAGTAAAAATTAGTAGTGCAAGAAATTTCAATAATTAAGTATTTAATTTTAAAGCAAAAGTGTTTACTTTAACAACATTTTTCTTTACTTTTAACCTATGAATTTGGTTCGCAGTTCTTATTATTCGCTTTAGCTCTCACGGTAACCTGGTTCTATATATATATATGTAGTAGTTTATTGGTGTACCACATAGATAAGCCTAGGAGGCTTAGCATTGGTAGTTTGCTTGAGATCAATTTTTTATTTTTTTTTTTGTTTTTTGTTTTTTTTATTTGGAATAAATTGCTTAAGATCATCTAAACACTCATCCTCAATTTTAGATGCATTAAATATTAACACGTATTATTGGTACAAATCATCATATTCAATCAAAGTAGTCTGATGTGATTTATCAAATTTTATTAATTGTTATTATTTGATCAATTTACTACACATGAGTTAATAATCACTTAATAATAATATTGGTAAAATATATATAACCATTAGTAGTTCTAGCAAATCCACAAACGCTATCAGCGCGTTTTCTAAATGTCGGGTCACATAATAATTTAATTTTTTTCTAAGTGATTATATAATTTATACATATAAAATATTGATATTTTATCAAAAATAAAAATCTACATCTAAACCAACAATTTTATCTTATAAATCTATTCAAATTTTATTGAAAATAACTTAAAACTAACTATTTTATCCTACATAATCTGTATAAATCTATATAATTTTTCTATCCTATAGAAAACTCACCTTTTTTATTTTCTACAAAAACACATCTCATAAATCCTACATGTCATACTAATATTTAATTATTGCTTACGTGATGCGACACTTGGCAAAAAATTAAAATGTCAAGTGTCGTTGTATCGTGACCTGGCTGAAAGTCTAGCTCTATATACATATATATATATATATATATATATATATATATATATATATATATATATATATATATATATATATATATATATATATATATATATATATATATATATATATATAGAACTAGACTTTCAGCCAGGTCACGATATATATATATATATATATATATATATATATATATAAAAGTCTAGTTCTATATATATATATATATATATATATATATATATATATATATATATATATATATATATATATATATCTTAAAGTTATGGGAAATTCTCTTTAGTGAACACCAACTTTTTAATTTTCTAAGTAGTAAACGTTTTAAAATTTTATTATCAATGGTAAACTTAAATTTTTTATATTAACTAAACTATAACATTAATGATAAATTTTAACTAGATATTTAACCATAGTTATTTTTTAAATCAATTTTTTTTTTTAGAAATATTTTTTTATAAAACCAAAAAAAAAAAAAAAACCCAAACCCCTCACCTAGCCACCAGCCTAGCCACCCCCGCCCTCCACGTGACCCTCCCTTGTCCCCCGGTGTCGGCGTACCCACCCCTCCTAGATCGCTTGAATCACTTTTCACTATAAAAATCGAGTAGAGGCCAATACGGGCGAATGTGACTCCATGACTCACTTCGTACCATCGTCCCCGATCCTCCTTTCGTGGTTCTGAACCATATGAAGTTAGTAATCTCAAGGATTACGAATGGGGTGTAACCTTCACGGGTCAATCGTTGTTGCCTATCGCTGTCCCTTATTCGTGGTTGCCTTAAATGATCCGTGAATAGTTTACAAGTTCCTTATAAACTTGTTGGCAGCTCCCTATTTTTCTTTGTCCCTAATCGTTGTCCTTAATCGTATTTGTCAATTCCCACTTTCTATGAGTGCCAAGCATATTCACAACATTCTTACGTAGGCGCGCTTCGAATGACGCCTACACTAAGCATGATACTAAACGGATTAATAACAAACCCTAGCATGTGACTAAGAAATCAAGATCAAAACTTTAATTTAAACATGATTCTATCAATTAAAATCATTCTAAACATGATACTAGAAGTCATAATCAACATCCTAAACATGATACTAGGTAATATTATAAGCATGATACTAGAAATCATAATGATATTTTAAACATGATTTCTACTCCAAAATCAAAGAATAAAGTGAGTCAAATATTAATTGAAATATAGATTTGGGACCAAATCCTCAAAACTATCAACCTTTCTCGTCGAGGTTGAAAGCAACGCCGAGGATGGTTAGGTGTATTCGAATCTCATGAATGAGGTATGGTGACTGATTGGGAGGAGTATCAACGATGTTTTTGGATGTGTAGGTGGTTGAAAATGGGGTGAAACGACTTCTATTTAAAAGAAAAAATAGAGTCGGAGGATCAAAAAAGAGTTAGAATCAGAAACGGAATAAAACAAGTTCCATCGCGACGCGATGGGTTTGTCGTTCTGCGAAGGTTTTGGAAAGATAAGAATCCGAAAGGAGTTTGATTCCCAATCGGATTAGGTTAACTAAAATATCCATACGTATTCTTTTTTAACCAAGATTAGGATCATCAAAAAAGAGATGTTTTATTCAATATTAAATTCTTTAATCTTCATCTTTTGGTAAAAGGATAAATTGGAACCTTCTAAGGGATTCTAGCAGCTCATAATAAATCCTAATGGATATAGGATTGCAAACAACCTTCTAGATGATTCTAGAATCTTGTATAAATCTTAATTGGTTTAGGAACGGGATTAAGGTATTTGGACCCTCAATCTGATCATTGGGTCATAGGTAAGATCTAGTTTAGGCTCTATTTAGTATTTTGGGCATAACTTAATCGTTATAAGTCAGATTTAAGCTTATAATATATCGTTAAAAAGATTTTTTCAATCCTCATCCAACTAGACAATAATTAAACCAGGATTATGGACCAAAATAATTGGGTTTGGACGTTATATGGTGGACACGAAATGAATGATTTTAACGACGAAATGAATGATTTTAAGGAGGAAACAATGAATGATTTTAGTTTAAAACATTTTAAGTAAGTATAGCGGATAGAGTCAAGGCTTAAGATAATTCACGAGACTCTTCAATTCTTTACCGAACTCAATAATAAAAGACGTGAAAGGTACTCATCATTAAGTTTGGTTTTGGACAGACACATTCAAGTGTCTGTACATCGGTAATTTTTAAACTTAGTCACCAAGGACTTATTAGCACAAAAGTGCTTTGATGCTCCGGTGTCCAAAATCCACTCAACTTTATTCTTAATCAAGTTGGCTTCCACCACCACCTTCGCAATGATTTCTTATTTTTTAACAACATTGGCTTAGGAGGGGTTGTCATCTTTCTAGGCTCCAAGCCTTCGGTTGCATTCATATGCTTTGTGTCCAACGATCCCATACACATAAAAAGAACCTTTTGGTTTTTGGATTCTGTTGTTTAGAATGAAATTATCTTTGGACTTGTTTTTTCCCTTATTCTTAGAGTTTTTCCTACTTTTAGACACAATTAAAGGAGACTCAACAAGATTAGCTGCAGAAGACCATGAACAAAGTGTTGTTCATGTGGTTGAGGAAATGACCACGAACAAGCTTGTTGTCCTTCTGCTTCTTCTTCAAAGCTTCGATTGTGGCCGTCGGAATAACGGTCGTAGCGGTTTTAGCATCTTCTTCCGGCTTCTTGAGTATCTCAATAACACCTTCATTCAAAGCATAATCTATTTCCACTTGTTTGAAAAAGATTAGTAAATTTTGTGACCATCTCTTATAGTTATTACCATCTAAAGGATTCAACTTACAGAGGTTATGAAGAGACTTCACAATACTATTAGTAATGACATAATTTTGTTTTCAAATTATTGTGAATAAATAAGTAGTCTAGTACAAATAGTATAAAAAGAAACCAAGACCAAAAAAGTGATCTCACAAAATAGAATGAGTATGGTGTGTCGTGAAGCAAATTCACTTACTTGAAACGAAATTCCGACGCAACTAGGTTGCTCAATTGTATTTGTTAGCACGTTCCCTAAGGTTAACGCATCACTTCTACTAAAAGGCACTTTTGGGTGGAAGGTTGGAGTCAAGTAACTTATGCCTAATTTAGAATAAGGGTTTAGCTTTTGTTTGATATGTTTTTTCAAGTGTATAAAATCAGAAAATGAATATTCCATTTATAAAAAAGGATGGAAGAACATGAAAAATCATAGAAGAATCTCAAGCATCAATGAGGGGTGAATAAATCAAAGTAAATATGCAGATTTAATCACCTTAATCATCTTCTTAAATGCAGGGGTTACAAGGAATCAAAAGAGAACAAGAAAGGAATCCAAGAAGAAGGCAAAGAGACGTTCAAAACCCAGAAATCCCACATGCCCTACGTGGCATGGCCATGCCCAATCGGGAGAGCAAGCTCTGCTAAACACTGTTGCTCGTGCCCGACCGAGCAAGCTTGCCCGATTTGCCCGGGCACTTTAGATTTCCTTATTTTCTTGAAATCGTATTTTTTTTACCTATTCTGCCCTACAGGACGGGCTCACCTTAGCAGCCAGGGCAAGTGGGATATGCGCCAAAATACTCCTTTTTCATGATGTTTAATAATGTAATCTTTGTTTTCCTTCCTTTAAAAAAACTAGGGGTGAAAGTAATTCGGATTAAAACCGAACCGAACCGAATAAGTAATTCGGATTGGATTTTTTTTTAATTCGGTTCGGATTGGATTGGAAAAATAAAAAATATAGATCTTTAGTTTGTATTCAGTTTTGGCCTGTTAAAAAACCAAAAATCGAAAACCGAATTAGAAACCGAATTTTAGGCCCAAATATAGAAGCCCATCTCACCCCTTCACATAAACCCTTTAGGCTTTAGGCCTTTAATATATAAACTAAAAAAAACCCTAACCCATAATCTTATTTTCTCTCGCATCCTAATAACCGCTCCTCCACCTTTTCTCTCCTCCCTCAAACCCTCACTATTCTCCTTTCTGATCTCATGCATCCTATCTCTCCTCTCTCACTTTATTTCCTCTTATTTTCATTCTCTCTTTTGATCTTCTCCATCAAAACTTTTAAGCTCTTCTCCTGCACCAATTTACTCTTTCTCTAAACTTCAATCTGAACGGATTTATTAACACCTATTAAGTGATTTGCGGCCGACGACTTCGTTCTTCATTAGGTTCGTCAAGCGAGCAAGAGGATTTGAGTTTTTCTTTTTCGTTTCATTATATAATTTTTATTAATTTTTTTCGTTTTTTATTTATGTAATTTTGTAAGTTTAAATTTTTGGACAAATTTAATCTTGAATATTTTTCAATTTATGTATGTTGTTAATTTGTCTTCAAAATAATATAATTTTCTTTTTTTAAAATTAATATCGCGAATCTGCTAAAAAAATCTCGGTTTTCGGATTGGATTCAATCTGAGCATTAGAAATTCGATTCAGTTTGGATTGGACCAAATTCCAATTCGGTGTGGATTTGGATTGAAAATTCTAAAACCGAATTATTTCGGTTTGGGCTATAATCCAAACCTAAAACCGAACTTTCACCCCTAAACAAACAATCCCCCACTAAAGGAAGGAAAAAAGGCCAAAAATAATTAGAAGCAACAAATTAGGCAAAAGAGGAGATCAGTAGATAATATTTAGATATTACATAAGTAATTTGAAATTTAGTGCTTAGTGAGATGAGGCAATGAATTACAAGTATAAAGGTGGACAAACCTTGAAACCCTTACACTCTTGATCAAAGAGTAGACTAACCTTGAAACTCTAACATTTAATCCAAGACCCCCACATCACATACATCACTCCAAAATTTGCTTGAACTCCGGAAAGAGATGTACTTATTTATAACCAAGCACATTCACCTTAGGTCTAGTGGAGGCTCAAGAAAACAGGCCAAAGTTTTCATAGAAGATGGCTAGTCTTC
Organism: Chenopodium album; assembly: GCF_948465745.1. NCBI lineage: Eukaryota > Viridiplantae > Streptophyta > Magnoliopsida > Caryophyllales > Amaranthaceae > Chenopodium > Chenopodium album. Next base: position 12,885,274 of record NC_137850.1, read on the forward strand.
ACAACCACATAGGTAAGTCCTTTTGCATGTGTCTGAATAGCACAAGGACCCATTAAGAGTAAAACAACTCAACCTCATTGACAAAAACACAAACATTACAAATATTATCACCATAGGAACTTGGAAAAATGTAATGTATCATATGGCTTAAGTCCTATTCCCCTCGATAATTGACCAACTTATCTTCTTGATAATTCTTTCGTCAAAGGATCCTCTAACCAATGCAATTACTCCATTCTTAAGGAAATTACCTCAATACTCTGTGTCTCATACGAATATGTCTTTTTGCCATTATAATTATTATTATTAGCCACTCCAATAGTTGCTTGAGAGTCAAAATGTATGGACACCGGTGATGACCTCTTCCTTTATAATGGTATGTCGGCTAGGAGATTCCTAAGCCATTCCGCTTCATGGTCTGCCAACTCAAGAACAATAAGTTCAAATTCCATGGTGGAGTGAGCTAAACATGGTTGTTTTAAGGACTTCTAAGAAATAGCTCCTCCACCCAAAATAAAAACATAGCCACTAGTTGAGGAAATTTCATTATTATCGGTTACCCAATTTGCACCACAATATCCTTCTAAAACATTAGAAAAGCAATAAAAATGCAAACATTTATTCACAATACCTTTAAGGTACATTAGTAGCCGATGAAGTGCAACCCAATGACTTTGACTTGGATTGTGAGTATATCTTCTAAGTCTACTTACCGCATCGACAATGTCGGTCGTATGCAATTCATTAAAAACGTCACACTACCTATAACCTTTACGTAGAGCTCTTTAGATACACTAGGACCCTTGTTTTTCTCAAGCTTCACGTTGGGATCATATGGGGTATTGCAAGGCACTACATATAAAGAATCAAACTTCTTGAGAATTTTTTCCACATTTGAGATTGGCTCATGGCAAAACCATTTCTTGTTTTCCTTAAACGAATTCCAAGGATTACATTGGCTTCTCCCATGTCCTTCATTTCAAATTTGGTAGAAAGCAAAGTCTTAGAATTATTCACCACATCAATGTTAGTACCAACAATAAGCATATCATCAACATATAAGTAAATTATAACACATGATAATTCAAACTCCTTAGAGTATAAACAAAATCAATCCGAAGAATTATCCACATATCCATAACTCCTAAGAGTGTTATCAAACTTTTCAAACCATTGCTTAGGAGCTTATTTAATGCTATAAAGGAACTTCCTAAGCCTACATACTTTATGTTCTTGCCCTTTCACCACAAACCCTTTCGATTGAATCATATAGATTTCTTCATCAAGGTGTCCATTAAGAAAAGCCGTTTTGAAATCCATTTGGTGAACCACTAAGTCATGAATTACCGCAAGGGCTACCAAGGTTCTAACGGTGGCAATCTTAGTCACGAGAGAATAGGTGTCATAGAAATCTTTACCTTCCTTTTAGGTGAAACCTCTTATGACAAGTTTAGCTTTTAATTTATCTATGGACCCATCACGACTACGTTTCTTCTTGAAAATCTTCTTACAACTTATATGTTTAGAACCCTTAGGCAAGTCACAAAGATCTTAAGTGTGATTAGACATAATAGACTCAAGTTCACTTTTAATGGCCACTTTCCAAAAACTAGCATCTATGGACCTCATTGCCTCATCATAAGTCTTAGGGTTTTCTTCTAAAATAAACAAAGACACAACATGCTCACTCAAAAAATCTACATCAAAGTCTTCTACTACAAAAGAAGTCAAGAAATCCGGTCCAAAGGAAGACTCTACTCTAGGTATCTTACTTCTCCTAGGTTCAACTTCTACCACTTAAGTAGAGGAATATGAGAGACTAGAACTAGGCATAGAGTCGACAAGAGGCACATTCAAACATGACTCACTAGCATGCACATCAACATTAGAAGACAAAGATTTTCTCATAGGAAAAATATGCTTAAAAAATACCGCATCCCTTGCTTTACAAATTGATTTATCACTTAACAACATGAATCTATAGGTTGCACTATTTTAAGCTTTACCAATGAACACATAATCAAAATTCTTAGACACGATGATAAATTTTTTAAAATCTGAAAAAGCCACCTTATCCAAACACCCTCGCACTTTCAAAAACTTTAAATTTGGACTATATCCTTCCAAAATTCATAGGGGGTTTTATCCAATTTTTTATGAGGCGCTTTATTGAGTACATAACAGGCGTAAAGCACCGCCTCTCCCAATAAGTTATCGGACAAATCGAAACCAATAACCATGGCATTTATAGTCCCTTTTAAAGATTTATTTTTCTTTTCGGCAACACCATTTGATTGGAGTGTGTAAGGTGGACTTATTTCATGTATGTTACCATTGGCCTCACAGAATCTTTTAGACAACCTTTTCCATATTCACCACCTTCATTAATTCTGAATTAATTTTCAACTTCGGCTTTATACTTTAAAAATGCACTTTCGGCTTCATCTTTTGTTTTAAGCATAACTTTGGTATAACGAGAAATGTCATCAACAAAAGTAATATAAATTTTTTTTTCACCTCTACTAGTGCATTTTTCAAAGTTTGCTAATTCCGAATTAATCAATTTAAGTAATTTGGTACTTCTTGAGACCACTTGCTTAAAAGGTTTTTTAGTATGTTTGGCCTCAACACAAATTTGGCATTAGCTAAGTTTTTCATCCATTGAAAAAAAAAACAAATTCATGTCCCTTAATTTTTTCAAATAAGAAAAATTTAAGTGACCCAAATGGTTGTGCCAAACATCCAAAGACTCAACAATGTAAGCAAAAGAAGTACTTCCATTCTCATTCATAACATTCAAAACAAATAAGTCATTATTAAGGTATCCTTTCCCAACAATGTCTCCATTCTTAGTCATTACAATCTTGTTGGTCTCAAAGACAAGTTTTAGGCAGGCTTTGTTGAGAAGGTCCCCTGAAACAAGATTTCTCCTAAGAAAAGGTACATGCAACACATTATATAAAAATAAAGTCTTTCCAGAGGTAAGTTTAAGATGGACCTTTCCTTTGCCAAGGACATCGGCGGTACTATTATTCCCCATGTAGACATGATCGTCGTTGGTAACTTCTTCAAACTCGGTCATCAAGGCCTTATAAGCACAAAGTGCCTTGATGCTTTAGTGTACAAAATCCACTCCACTTTGTTCTCAATCAAGTTGGCTTCCACCACCACCGCCGCAATGATTTCTTATTTTTCAATAACATTGGCTTGGGAGGGGTTTCCATGTTTCTTGGCTCCATGCCTTTGGTTGCATTGGTATGCTTTGTGTCCAACGATCCCGCACACATAGCAAGAACCTTTTGGCTTTTGGATTTTGTTGTTTGAGTGAAATTGCCTTTGGACTTGTTGCTTCCCTTTTTCTTAAAGTTTTTCCTGTTTTTAGACACATTCAAAGGAGACTCAACAAGATTAGCTTTAGCAGAAGTAAGAGATAGATTTTCAAACTTATCCTTAAAGAAATTATCCTCTTTGGTTCTCATGTGATTAATGACTTCTTGGAGGGTCATGTCCTTATTTTGGTGCTTCAAAGAATTGCGGTAATTATTCCAAGATGGAGGGAATTTCTCCAAGAGGACATTGTCTTGAAGAGTCTCACACATCTTCATGCCTTCACCAAGAATCTCGGTCACCATGTTCTCATAGTCATGATATTAAGTCATGATAAGCTTCTCATCATCCATTTTGAAGTTGATCCACTTGCCCACCACGTACTTTGTTTTCCCGGCATCATCAGCTCCATATTTCTTCTCCAAAGAATCCAAAATGACCTTGCTTGACCTAAAATTTACAAACAAATCAAACAAAGTGTTGTTCATGTGGTTGAGGATATGACCACGAACAAGCTTGTTGTCCTTCTCCTTCTTTTTCAAAGCTTCCGTTGTGGCCGTCAGAATTGCGACCATAGCGGTTTTAGCATCTTCTTCTGACTTCTTGAGTATCTCAATAAAATCTTCATTCAAAACATAACCTATTTCCAGTTTATCAAAAAAGATTAGTAACTCTTGTGACCATCTCTTATAATTATTAATATAGACGTCATTTGAAGCGCGCCTACATTAAGCATGGTGTGAATATGCTAGGCACTCATAGGAAGTGGGAATTAACATTATACGATTAAGGACAAGGAAAGTAGGGAGCTACCAACAAGTTTTTAAGGAACTTGTAAATCGTTCACGGATCATTTAAGGCAACCACGAATAAGGGACAACGAAAGGCAACAATGATTAACCCGTGAAGGTTACACCCCATTCATAATCCATGAGATTACTAACTCCATATGGTTCAGAACCACGAAAGGAGGATAGGGGATGATGGTACAAAGTGAGTCATGGAGTCACATTTGCCAGTATTGGCCTCTACTCGATTCTTATTATGAAAAGTGATTCATGCGATCTCAAAGGCATGCAAACAAAGATTAAATTTGCTCCAAACTAAATTAGGCTAAATTGGTTGAATATTAATGCACACATAATTCTAAATATTAGTGATCACTTCAATTAAACAACAAGATTCAAAAGGAACCTAAACCGGTCGTCTAAATTATCTTATTAGGCGTTATATTCAATTACATATTCCCTTTAAACAAGCAATATGGTGATCATCCAATATAATAAAATCATCATTAACATTGGAAGCAATTTAACCATAATATCACTAGTCAAATCAAATAATAATAATAATAAAACCTAATTATGATACTAGCAACAAGAATAAAAATAAGAGTAATTAAGTGATTAATTACCCACTTTCCGTGTTTCCTTAAATTGCTACATCATGAATAAACAGTTAGTAAATTCAATAAAAATATAAATCAAATTAAATAAACTAAATTAAATAAAAATTAGAGTTGATTTGGTCCAAACTCTCAATTAAGTCTACCTTTCACGCCTTGGTTTAAGTATAGCACTTCAAGTGTTGTATGGACTCTTTGGAGTGCTTAAGGAAAGAATGGTGTAATAAGGAGAATAGGTTTAAGGATTAGAATAAGAGAGAGAGGAAATAGAATGTGTTTTGGTGTATAAGAGAGAAAGAGAGAATAATTTGGTGTAGGGAGAAAGAGAATGATTTTTAGTGCCCCAAAATTGGAGAAATCAGGTTCGTATTTATAGAGAAAAATAGTAGGGCAAAGCACTGAACACTAGAATTGAAGCGTCGCGAAAATAAAATCTTATAAAATGGCCATGTCACAGCATGTATGCCGCGATACGGTGCAAAATACTGTGACACGGCATGAAATGCTGTTACGCGTTATATATGTCGTTGCGCAGTAATTTCATTTTTTACGCATTTTTAAAACTGTGATAACGTTTTATTTGTAACTCGGAATAAGGCATATAATATATAGTTGGAAATCTTATCAAGTCTATCCAACCCAATTGGAATCAAGTTAAAATCTTTTATAGATTCTAAGATATGACCGTTTTAGTGAAAGGGTGTCGGTTTTGGGTCGAGTTTAGTGTTTTGCTCATATCTTCTTCGTTTTTAATCGGAATTGGGCTTATGATATATCGTTGAAAAGATTATTGAAAGGCCTATCCAACCAAATAATATTTGGATCAAAATTATAGGGCCACAAAATCATTTAAGCTCGGGTTTTTTTTATTTAGACACAAAAAGTGGAAAAATAAGTCATGGTTTGAGGAAATGGGCTAAGAATTGGGTTGGTTTATGAAATGTATTGGGATTGAATATGGATCTAAGCACTCCAAATATTAAAATACTCAACCCGACCAATAATGGTGGTGAAAGGTTGTTCATCATCAGGTTTGGTTTTGGGGAGACATTTTTAAGTGTCTATAAAAGCCCCTACTTTGACGATGTGTCATGAAACAAATTCACTGACTTGAAAACAAAATTCCAACATAACCGGGGTGCTCAATTGTATACGTCAGCACGTTCCCTAAGGTTAACGCAACTCAAAGGCACTTTGGGGTGGATGATTGGAGTCAAGTAACTTATGCCCAATTTAGAATATGTGTTTATCTTGTGTTTGATATGTTTTTTCAAGTGTATAAAATAAGAAAATGAATCTCCCATTTATAGAGAAAGATGGAAGAACATGGAAGATCATAGAAAAATCTCAAGCATCAATGAGGGGTGAATAAATCAGAGTAAAGATGAAGACGTAATCACCTTAATCATTTTCTTAAATGTGGGGTATACAAGGAATCAAAAGAAAACAAGAAAGGAATCAAAGAAGAAGGCAAAGAGATTTTTAAAACCAAGCTTGCCCAATCAAACAAGAAAGGAATCAGGTATAGCCACGCCCGACCGGGCAAACAAGCTCTACGAAACGTTGTTGCTTGCTCCCAACTGGGCAAGCTTGCCCAATCTGCCCGAGCACTTGAAATTTCCCTATTTATTTTCTTGAAATCATTTTTTTCCCTCTTCTTCCCTTCATGGAGGGCTCGCCCTGGCAGCCAAGGCAAGTGCGATATTCATCAAAATACTCCTTCTTGATGTTTAAAAGTGTAATATTTTTTTCTTCCTTTAACACAAAATAATTTACATTATTAAAAAAGACAAGAAAAACATATGTCATAAGTAAGACCTAAATCATAGTTTGGAAGGGAATTCTCATAATTGAGACCCCTTATTTTGTTCTCAATTAAATTATTAAATATATACAATTAGTTACCTTAGCTTTGAGAATGATAGTTAGCGAGTGAAGGTGGCATCGTGGAGATGAGCACATAGGATAGCTGTTAGATTGGTGGGTCGATGGACTTTGATTGAGCCTAGACTTGAATGTTGCCAATGGTGAGGGAGAGAGTTAAAGCTGCATCGGTGAGGGTAAGTTAGAAACTAGAATCGCCGCTGAGGTTAGTTAGCAATCCAAAGGACCTGTGAATCTTTGAGGGTGGGGGTGATGGTGGAAGAGGGAGATTGAGCGAAATGAATGAATTAAGCGCTTGAGGAAATTAAGGTTTTGGGTAAATGTAGAATGGTTGATTAGCAGCTAGTTTTGATACTATGTTTAGGGAAGCCCACTTTTTTTTGCTTTAGTTTACTGCGAAATGCACAAAATGCAGCAAATAAATAGTAGCAAATTAATTTTTTTACTAGTGTAATTTGAACTTGAGAAAAATTAATATCTAACTTGGCCTCCTAATTAATATAAATTTTTTGGTTTTGTCACTGCACGTTTGAGGATATTAGGGTAGCATTAATGAAAAGGATAGTGAACAAAAGAAAAGAAATAATGGGAAAATGGAGTTTTGTCTTATGCCCTAGGATACAAGCTAAGTAAAGAAAAAGAGAAGGCATCAAACTGTGATGTCTTGCCTTACTGTGATAGCTTGTTTAATGTCATATATTATCTAGATCAACTTAATGTAGATTTAGTGGCAAAGACTTGTAGATGTAGGAAGTGTAATATGGTAGGCATACCTTACAACAATGTCATAGCTTGCATTTACTTTCCGAACAAAGAATTGAAGCTGAGAATTTTGTTGATGCGTGCTTTGAGGTTGAAAATTTTTTCAAGGCATACAGCATGGTTCAATACTTCCACGTTAAGGAGAAAGGTATTGGCCAAGGGTGCCCTGCAATTTAGACCCCCCTCCTATCAAGCTTGGTCCTTAAAGGCTTATGAAGAACATGATCAAACACCCTCTTAAAAATCCTAAGAATCTTGGATCATTGAGTAGTTGGGATTGAGATAACCTACATCATTTGTAAATCAAAGGGTCATAATAAGTAGGGGTGCCCAGATAAGGGCTCTACCGTGCTAACTGAACCACCAGCAAAAAAAGCCAGGCAGACCAAGACTTAAACCTTCACCATCTTCTTTGCTAATTCAACAACCCTCAAAGATTGCTTCTTCATCAGTTGATGTATTACCTTCTTCTGCTCATAACACTACTTCTGCACTACCCAGTCAACTAGGAAGGGGTGGTAGAATGATTCTTGGAGTTCAAGGTACTAGAACAGCTGGAAGAGGAAGGGTAAGTTAAGGTGAAATACCCCGTATTTTTATAGGTATTTTTAATTTAAATAAATATTTCTTCAAGTATTTAAATAAGGTGAAATTAATTATTTATGAGGTTTTATTAATGGTCCAACTTATTTATGTAGTAATTTTGAGAATACTTTATTTTATAATTTAAAAATATTGGGCATATGATTTATAAAAGGTAATTTTTAAAGTCAATGATATTTAAAGGAAAGTCAAAATAGTAGTTGTAATAGGAAAGGGATCATTAAGGGTAGGAAAGGAATTTTAAGTAGGAGAGTTGTTGAGAGAGGGTATAAATACACATCATATGAGCAAAATCAAACTTTGCCCAAGGTGGAGAATACTCAGAGATAACTCTCTCACTCTCCTCTTATTTTCACTTTCTCTCTCTTATTTTTTCCTTCCCCTATATTTTTATTTTTGATTTTTAATTCACCACCACACACACCACCACCGCCGGCCACCACCACCAACACTCGCCGACAACTGCAGCCACCAGGCGGCGTGGTAGCAGCCAGCCACGGTGGTTGTTGTGCGCCGGTGGTGTTTGTTCGGAAAAAAAAGTATTCTTTTTGTTTTAGTCCTTTATCTAATTATTCTTTTTGGGTTTTGTGATGATTAGATGATGTTTGATTTTAAGTATGATGTATATAAATTTTCAGATTTGGTTTTGAATTAAAAAGCCCCAAATTACAAACCCTAGATCTCTAAGTTTTTGAATATTGATGGAAACTGATTATAGGTGATTTAAATTATTGAAATATGTGTTTTAAAACACTTTTACAACAATTTTTGATGATTTAATAAAGCTGGAAATTTTGCATATAAGCCATAATTTAGTTTCTTGAAAGGATTTTTTACTACCCATTAATTGGGGATTTAAGTAATTAAGGGTTTTAAATTAAATTTCAGCTTGTTTTAAAGGACTTATGAGTGATTTAAGAGTGTATATATTGATGGAAATTTGTATGGAATAGGTTTTAATGCCTCTTTGTTGGGAGTACAGGACGCTGTATTTTCCTTTTATTATTATTATTATGCCAAGACGTCCGTCACTTCATGTGACATTTGCCTACCCAGTTAACTTCCGGTGTAGTTTACCTCAATTTATTTGGGGAAGGGATTTGGTTGGAAGCCCGTTCGATGTATAATCAAATTAAATTGACATTGGTATTTGTCTAGTTAAATGTTGAATGTCTTGAATACTTTTTTACAGGTGCAACAAGGTAAGTTATGTGATTGATAGGATGAAAGCATGTTAGTGTGTTCTATTACACTTATATACTCAGCTTTGTTGATTTTGTGTTGTATGTTTGTTTGGCCTTGTCTTTACCTTGGCCCTACGACGACCCATTTGTAATGGCGAGTAATAGGGACAAGTAGAGAGAATCTTTTCAGGTAATGAAGCATATTCATGATAGGAATAAGTGAATAGCGAATCATGCTTAGTTCTCATAGAAACATGATGTGTTTAATGCTTTATTATTATTTATTTATTATGCTTGCAGACTAACGCAAAGGTTTTGGTATCACTCGGTTTTTAATAAGGGCCTTCAATGGTTCCAAGTTGTAGGTTGACTTCGTTTGACTTTGGTTTGCCTTTAATTTTGTTGGGTTTGACTTTAAAGTTGACTTATTTTGGGTGGTTTTAAAAATAGTCTTCCGTTGTATGTCTTTGATAATTGTCTTAGCTGTTATCACGGTAGCAGTAATGTCTTAGATTTTCCTATTTCGTATTTTAAAAAGGGCAAAACAGGTATTTTTTAAAAATGGAATTTTAAAAAGGACTAGATCAAAAACATAATCAAGCAAGATATCTACCCTTAATCAATAGAATTGATAATAAATCATAGAACTTTTTTTGCTTCTTCAATTTTGTAATTATACAAGTTAATGTTTTTTTTACTAAGTTTATAATATCTTTGACTGTTAATTGATGTTTTTGGTACTTAAACAATTATGTTATTATTTCTATGTGGAGTTAATTAATTTTTTTTTAAACGGAGTTAGTTAAATAATTTGTGGACTTTGAAGCCTATTGTGTAGTGTCATTAGTGGAAAAAATGCTATTAGCAGCACCATATTAGCAACTGGCATTAAACGCGCTAGCTACTAAAATATTAATTACAACTGGCTAAAATAATGTCAATTGTAAATACTATGTCATTGGCAACTGGCCTAAAAATAAGTGTTGCTAGTAATTGGTGTGTAAAAGTAAAAAGGAAAATTTGTCAGAAAAAACCTTTTTAAAGCACCATTTTGCGAAAAAAAAAATTAAAAAAAAATAATAAAAAAAAAATCTATTAAAAACTTTTTGGTTAAAAAAAATCACCACGTTTATTTTTTTGCGAAAGAAAATCTATTTACTTCTTTACCCTCTAATTATTATTTAATAATTATTTAGATCTGTAAACCACAATTTTAGAAAAAAGAATCAAAATCATAACTTAATTATATTGATTCTTCCACACACATTATTAATAATATGATTAATATCATTTGAAGCTGTCACACTTGACATATCGCGTAAGCATTTGCGAACAATTAATACTAAACAAACAACGAACTAACCCATTTCAAAAGAGATTGATTACTAAAACGACATTGCAAGTGATGTGGGGTGGCCTACAATCCTTTATTAAACAAGTACTTAAGATAAGCAACTTGGATATTCTTTTAAGGTAACATTACTATAAAAATAAGTCCCAAATTTATTTGCAAATTTAGTTAGTGCACTTCTCTTGACCAGTTTATCTTCATAAACTAGCTTAAATTATAGATAGATCAGCGAGCCTCATGTTAAACATTTTTGAACACGATTTAAACATTTTTATAAGCCTTCATATATTATATTGAGTGGATCTAACAATATGATCCGTACCATTTGACTTCAATAATGCTGGTTGTTAGTGTAGATGAACTACTACAAGAGGGGGGTGAATGGTAGTAGGTTCCAATCGCGAAACTTAAGCGGAAATAAACAATTAAAACGTAAAGGAACTTAAAGCACACAGCAAGTTTTACGAGGAAACCATCCAGTGCCCAACTGGAAGTAAAACCTCGGCCCTATTGGGACTTATAAACAAATTCCACTATAATAGGCAACTCTCCTAGTACAACCTATTACACAGACATTTGCTTCGCAAGTTTCACCACGGACACTTGACTATATGATAGGACACCTCCTACCGGACCTAAGACACCTCTCAGGACCCTTTTTTCTCCCTTAACCCAGGACACTTCCTAGGTGACCCAAGACACCTCTCAGGTTCCTTTCACTCACTGTGCACTCACAGCTACCACTCGAATTTTACGAGATTTCAAACTCATCACTTGTGTGAATTTAAGAGAATTCACAATCTCACCCCAAAATACAAAACACTCAAAACCCTTTTTCCCATTACAAGATCTCATTGAATATCCCTAAATACATATCTATGAATAAAGAGATAAAACTAATATGTTGGACACTCGAGACCTGTCTGGAACTCACTGGACGTACTGTCACCAAAACTTGATTGGAACTTTGACCAGGAGAACTGACTTAGCTTCGTGGTGAAGGATAAAACTATTAAGCACGACCACCTCACTTCGTCAGCCTCAACTTTGAATGAATACATATGAGCATATATATAGTACACTCGAATTATTCATTTCATCTTGAAAAAGATAGATTTTCTGAAAAGATAAGTTTAAAAGATATCTTCTAAAAACAAGTTTTCCGAAAATATATCTTTTTGTTAAGAATAAAATCTTTCAATAATAATAAGATAAATTTAACATAAAATCAGATTTTATTTCAATCTTATCTTTTAGTTTAAAAATACTTTTTAAACAAAATTTATCTTTTTCCAAAAGGGATTTATTAGAAGATAAATATCTTTATTCAGTAAAACCAAATCCCTAAAAGATATGCACGTATAAGGTAAATATATATATCATTAAAACCGACTTTTAACAACGTGCACACTTAAGTTCCTATTAGGTTCCTGAACTCTGACAGTCTCCGAGTTCCTGACAAGTCAGTTACTCTAATTTCATTGATTGTTTGGAGTTCACCTTGGTTCTATAAAGACTTGTTCCAGACCGACTTTTATGTCCAACATACTTACATGAATCCTAGAGCAATATACTTCTATTTCTCTATCTTCATGTTGCTTCTCTGAAACTCTTGTTCTGGAATCCTGTAGTCTTGATATATTCTGGATCTTAGGGTTTGCCCCAGCATTACACCGGAACCAGGTCGTTACAACCCGTTTTGAAGTTCCTTTTAAGAAACTTCTGGAAGTCCCATTTCTGGAAATCTTCTTCTAACTTTACTTGTATCCTCATGGATCTTCTAAAGTTCCTCTGTTTCAGTTCCTACTTCAGCCCTCAACGCTTACTGAACCTGCAAACATCACAACACTAGAAAATCCTTATTAAATGGAAGTTTGCTCAATTCTTAACATCATCATCAAAACTTCATAAGGGTCAACAAGTTGCCCCTTTTTAATGATGACAAACTGAGCAAACTTCTGAGGATAACAAAGTAACTCAGAAGGTTAGTTTTTTCATTTATAAAAATAATAAAGAAAACTAAACTAAATTAAAAGACTTCTACATATACATGACATATATATGTATAGGATACTTACCTCGTGAAGCTAACATATGTAAACACCTATTTACATAGTTACCTTCATGGTTCCTTAGCCATCATCATGCTTATCAACCGTAACACTTATCATTGTTCTTGTTCCTCTATTGCTTATCCTATATTGCTCAAGTTCCTTATATATATACTTGTCATTGCTCAGGTTCCTTGTATCCTGTTCCAAACATAACTTGCTCTTTCTATGCATAACTTAACATACACGTTAGATAGATAATCATCATTAGTTTATAATCATCAAAACCTAATTGCTCAACAATTTCCCCCTTTTTGATGATGACAAACTAATGATGCTTATCACATATTAAAGGATAATCGTTGTACATTTATTCCCCCTTAGTTTTTCAAGGAAATAACATTTAACAAAGTTAGGAACATACACAGGAACTTAACATAGTTAAGAACTTAGCAATACACATCATTATCAATATATATATACTTTCAACGATCATGATGTAAGAACTTTAGACTTAATTACTGCATACCATAAGCATCATACATAATCTTCCCCCTTTTGTCATTATCAAAAGGGTATTGTTCCACACGTTTGTTTTTCATAAATTATACACACTTAAAGTCATATGTCACACCTACCACCATATAATAAATAAATATATAATGGTTAAACAATTGTTGTTCCTAAAAGCCTCAAGGTACTCACTTTTCAAACACGGATACCATTTTCACACTAATTTCCAACTCACAATCCAAAGGCCCAACTTCAAAACCCTTAATTGAACTTGACAAATAAGAGGTTAAGAATCAAGTAAATATCAGAGCTAAAAAGTTAGGAATGGACTGCATGAATAGACAAATGAAAGCACAAGCTCAAAGGATATATAAAGAAGCATATGGAACAAAATAAGTAGAGGGAACATGAGGTGGAATTTGTGCTCTTCGTTTAGACCTTTTGAGATGAAGAGGTTCACCACATTTGTTCTTCATTTCATACTCTTGAAACTCCTGCTAAACACAACACATATTCATCTTACCAATTGATAACCAAATTCCCTTACTTCAACCACCAACTTCTTTGAGGAACATTCTGCATACTGGAACTTAAATAGATTTCAGTTTCATCATAGCCAAGTTCCTTCAACGTTTGTCGTTGTTCCTTCACTAGCTCACCAAGTATACGAGTACTCCACATCAAAGTCAATATTATTTATCTTTAGATATCTAGGAAATTAAATATTTGATCACCCTTTTCTTTTTCTTTTCTTTTCTTTTTTTTTATTTTTTTTTATTTATTTTTTTTAAAGGGTGTCATTATACAAATTTTGCATACTTTCCTGGAATAACACATTTTTAAATCAATGAAGATATTACTTACTCATACACTTGAGTTACACAACCAGATTTGAACCATTTTGATTTCTTGGTTCCTGCCTTATTCCCCCTGAGTCCCTTACCATTCTTCTTCCTTTTCAAGTACTTACTTCTTTCTTTATCTTCAACTTCCCCCTCAAAATATAATCACCATTTTTCATGTTTCATCAAATCATAAAAAGATGATCAACAAACTTAGAGCACATGGGAATCAAGAATAAGAAGTAAAAGTGTGTGAACGGAAAGAGGAAATTGAATTGGGTGAAAAAGAATCTTCGAATTTCTGAATATGGGACAATTAAAGTATATGCAACACGGACACACAACTTAGAGTTGTAGAATAATGTTGCGATCGAAGATATATGGCGTGGATGCTTGAAAGTTGGCTAAAAGATAGGTTAGTTCCCTCTGAAATTTAAACAAGTGAGTTACAAACGGTCTGGGAACTTACCTGTCTTGTTCCATCAAAGTTTCTTCCATTGTTCCTTTGGCAACTTAGGAACTTCGTGTTTGACAGCACCCATAGTTCTATTATGAGACCTCTAATACTCTTAGGCAAGTGAGTATGTCTTTTACAACACACGAACTAAGTGTGACACATAAACAATAAGCGCACATTCTTTACTTTATGCTTAACATGCATAGGAACCCCAACTTGACATACCTTAAGGGAAAAATACTTTATACTCATGTTATGTTTTATCAAGTCATGTTCCATTAAGCAATAAACAAGAATATGATAAGTCGAGACAAATCATAAGAGAATCAATTCACAAATTCACATATTGCATTCATACCAAAGATATATCAATTCAATTCATCTAATGCCGACATGTGAAAAGGAACTTATATCTTATGTAGTCTTTTACCAGTAAAAATATAACTTTAAAGCATTGGTTGAATATGATGGCTTACCTTGGAGTTCTTGAAGTGGTTTTTCTATTCCTTGATGATCTCGAATCTAAAATGAACTTCCACTTCTAACTCAAGTTCCATTGTCAGCGGTTAATGCTTACAAATATATTTTCTTATCATAAACTAGCAAAAACCAATACACAATGGCTCGTTAGTAGTACCAGAGATATATCAATGTACACAAGTACTACTAATAACTCAGTCCATCTTGAAAACAAAAATTGATACTTTTAACGCTTAATTTTCAAGAAGGAACTTGGACAGCGATTTATCCTAGAGTATGTTCCACATAGACGTCTACGAAAATTCATCTCGAGACATATAAGACATCCATGTGGTACAACTCTAATCCCATATAAACAGCAAGAACAAATATTATTCAATTTGCTTCAAGTCTAGCTACACACGCAACAAGTTCCTTAAAGACAATACATACCTTTGTATTGGTTGTTTCTTTAAGAACCAACCTGGCCTTGTTCCATTCACGTGCCTTACTCAACAAGCTTTTTCCAGAACACCCTTTTTAATCTCCGACCCTTTTTAGGTGTTCTAAAATAGGTTCAGGATGTGACATGCATCCTCTTCCTTTTAAGCTTATTAAGTTCCTGCTGCACATCTAACCTGATAACAACCAATTATATGTTTACATCTACCTTAAAAACAAACTTATCTTTTATACAACTATGAGTTATGAAGTCCATCTTTTTCGGTTGATATCTTGAGCTCTTCTCTGATCCTTGGTTGTTGAGGTTTTCCCCTTGGTTACATATGCATGAAAGACACTTTAGTTCCATAGTTTGTTAAGATATTGCTGGTCGGAACAAATATTATCTCAGCTCTGGAACTTCGTTGGAACTTGCTTTCTTGTAATGAGTTCTTTGAACTTTGCTGCATGAGTTGGAACTTAACATCTCGAAGTTCCTCAACATATGTAGCTATCCCTTGCTGTTATTCTTAGTGACATATTTCTTTACTAGGAACTCAGTTAGTTCTTCAAGAACTTGCGAGTTCACCTTTTATCACCTGTCTGATGGGAACAAACATGTTAGTCTCAAAATATGTTCACTTATTGCACATTAAACAAGATAGGGTAAACTCTTTATGTTTTGCTGTTCTCAGCGTTTATGGATAAATAGCCTTGGCACTTCTATCATCAAACATCCCTAAGTGGAACATAGGGTGTCTTGTTAATCAAAGATCTATTGCTTCATTGTTGATGATGTAGCAAGAGGCATTGAAAACTATTCCAAAGAACCTGCAAAGACCATTAGTATATAACTTTGTTCTCTTCTTGTCTTTCATGATTCAAAATTGGAAACTTGTTATCAATCCTGTGTTCCTGCAACAAACACTAAACATGACTAGAACTAGGTTCCGTTGTTAGATCTATAACCTCATAGATGATGAACACTTAGCCACTTACCCTGTGATAGAAAAGACTTTCAACAAATAATTCATCGTCTCTTCTATTAAGAAAAGTAACCAAGTGCACATTTGCTTTCATTACTTATAAACAAGACATCTCTTTCAATTATTCTCTACATATCACATGGTAAACATATCCATATCACTAAGATCCAATGGATTAGTGTTGCTTACCATCTACCTGATGTTGAAAGAGAATGTAACATGTGTTTGATTCTCATGCTTCTCGATCTTAACCTGTTTGGAACTTACATATACATATACCTATTATCGAGTTCCTACTAGGTTTATCAAGCATGAAAAGATTTACATGTTCACAGTTTGAAGCATAGAAGTATCTCATCTTTAATAAAACCTAGAAATGTCAGGTTGTTGTTAGGAATCACCTTGAGATCCACAAATGATGTGTTCCCTTTTTGATTCCCTTCATATGTGACATTTTCACTCTTTATTGATGATGTCATCTTGAAGCCATGAAACAACTAGAGTTACAAGCGATTGAAAACCAGAATGTGCATTAAAAACTTGACATAAAAATATTCACAATGGGATAGGAACTTGACTTACTAACTACCTGTTGTGCAGCAATTTTACCTTCCGTGTTAGTATTATAAGTCAAGGTTCTTCCATTGTAGGTTTATAGCAGGAGATGCCTTGATTTGGCTATCATCATCTCCTTGGAACCTCGCTGTCAAGATACTACAATTTCCCTCCTACTGTAAACCTTCAACTCTCCATGTTCCTTTTAACATAAGGTTGGAACATGTCCTTTCGTTCCTTTAGACCATTGTTTCTTGGGTAGAGGAACGTGTTGATTTAATCTCAAATTATTCAACACCTTGGAAAAGTCCCTCATATTATCATTCAAAAGATGTAACCTGAAAAATCAACACCCAAGAGAATTCTTATGTGCTTTTAATAGGTTAGTAAGTTAGTCAAAAGAGATAGATACAATCTAAGCATAAAAAATATTTGAGCATAAAGTTCCTGTAAGAAATACTCCCTTTTAGATGTTGCTCCATGAACGAAATTATGAATCTTCAACATGCAGTCAAAGATAATCATCTCAACCCATCATCCTTCATGAGAGTTTGCTACATGAATTAATGCTTTGTTCCAGGGAACTTTAACAATAGGAACTTGACTGGAACTTGAACAAGAAGCTGAACAGAAATTTATAGTCTAACTCCTTGATATAGAAGCTTAGTTATTCATGTATCCCTAATCCGTTTTATCATTTCAAGTTCACCAAGTTCCAACTCCTTTCAGCATTGAGTTCCTAAAGGAACAAACTTTTATGCCCCGATTTATCTATATGGACAAACCTACAAAACAATCAATAATAACTTGCACAAAACTAAAAGAGAAGTTAGTTTGTCATGATATACATTATAACTATCAAAACAACTTCTCTTCACATCCATTCACAAATAACCTTCATAAGAATAGGGAATTAAATTTCAATAGAAATTTGTGAAGGATTAATACATACCAAAAGCACATGACCAATATTTACAGAGAGATGTATAGGCGACTTACACACTTATCCATATTGTCGCTTCACCTACTACAAACCTCTTATAAAGGCTTTCTAGTGAGAGGAACTTGCACATAATTCCTTATATACAAACAACCAAAGATCATCGTTATTAATAAGTTGTCTCCACTCACATAGCCTGCAAAATCAGTCATCTTTTAGCTTTAATTACCCAATATATATTGGGTACCTTCATGTTAGTAATAGACGTCAATAATCCATAATTAAAATAACTATGGTTAAACCAACTATCTTTACTAACAATAAACATCATGTGTCTACATAATAAATATTCAGAATAATACATACACATGATAAGGTCATTCTTTGGCAAATATTCAAAATATACGTTCATTACCTTGCCCAAAGAATTAAGTTTCCATACAGGGGTAATCCAGGTTCCAAAAGACCAAATATGCATAATTCTACACAATGCGTTCCTTGAACTATTTTTAGTAAACCGATTCTTTAAAAATAAATCAATTCGTAAATCTGACAAATACTTTCAAAATTGATTTACAAACTTTCAAAACAAAATCCAAAGTTTAAGTAGAAATATTGCAAGGAACTTGTACACATAATATCATGCATATAATCAAGATTTCAAAGGTGAGACACTTACCTCAAAGATGTTCATCTTTGAATCAATTCTGCTTCACAAACAGACTTTGGTCTTCACGTGGTATTGAGAACGTTCTAGGGTTGAGTTCCATTCGCTGCATTCCTTGTAGATATCCATCCTAGCCTGGAACTTGCTCCTCGGGGTTTCCCGATTTATCAAGAGCACCAGCTCTGATACCAATTGTTAGTGTAGATGAACTACTACAAGAGGGGGGGTGAATGGTAGTAGGTTCCAATCGCGAAACTTAAGCGGAAATAAACAATTAAAACGTAAAGGAACTTAAAGCACACAGCAAGTTTTACGAGGAAACCATCCAGTGCCCAACTGGAAGTAAAACCTCGGCCCTATTGGGACTTATAAACAAATTCCACTATAATAGGCAACTCTCCTAGTACAACCTATTACACAGACATTTGCTTCGCAAGTTCCACCACGGACACTTGACTATATGATAGGACACCTCCTACCAGACCTAAGACAGCTCTCAGGACCCTTTTTCTCTCTTAACCCAGGACACTTCCTAGGTGACCCAAGACACCTCTCAGGTTCCTTTCACTCACTGTGCACTCACAGCTACCACACGAATTTTACGAGATTTCAAACTCATCACTTGCGTGAATTTAAGAGAATTCACAATCTCACCCCAAAATACAAAACACTCAAAACCCTTTTTCCCATTACAAGATCTCATTGAATATCCCTAAATACATATCTATGAATAAAGAGATAAAACTAATATGTTGGACACTCGAGACCTGTCTGGAACTCACTGGACGTACTGTCACCAAAACCTGATTGGAACTTTGACCAGGAGAACTGACTTAGCTTCGTGGTGAAGGATAAAACTATTAAGCACGACCACCTCACTTCGTCAGCCTCAACTTTGAATGAATACATATGAGCATATATATAGTACACTCGAATTATTCATTTCATCTTGAAAAAGATAGATTTTCTGAAAAGATAAGTTTAAAAGATATCTTCTAAAAACAAGTTTTCCGAAAATATATCTTTTTGTTAAGAATAAAATCTGTCAATAATAATAAGATAAATTTAACATAAAATCAGATTTTATTTCAATCTTATCTTTTAGTTTAAAAATACTTTTTAAACAAAATTTATCTTTTTCCAAAAGGGATTTATTAGAAGATAAATATCTTTATTCAGTAAAACCAAATCCCTAAAAGATATGCACGTATAAGGTAAATATATATATCATTAAAACCGACTTTTAACAACGTGCACACTTAAGTTCCTATTAGGTTCCTGAACTCTGACAGTCTCCGAGTTCCTGACAAGTCAGTTACTCTAATTTCATTGATTGTTTGGAGTTCACCTTGGTTCTATAAAGACTTGTTCCAGACTGACTTTTATGTCCAACATACTTACATGAATCCTAGAGCAATATACTTCTATTTCTCTATCTTCATGTTGCTTCTCTGAAACTCTTGTTCTGGAATCCTGTAGTCTTGATATATTCTGGATCTTAGGGTTTGCGCCAGCATTACACCGGAACCAGGTCGTTACAACCCGTTTTGAAGTTCCTTTTAAGAAACTTCTGGAAGTCCCATTTCTGGAAATCTTCTTCTAACTTTACTTGTATCCTCATGGATCTTCTAAAGTTCCTCTGTTTCAGTTCCTACTTCAGCCCTCAACGCTTACTGAACCTGCAAACATCACAACACTAGAAAATCCTTATTAAATGGAAGTTTGCTCAATTCTTAACATCATCATCAAAACTTCATAAGGGTCAACAAGTTGCCCCTTTTTAATGATGACAAACTGAGCAAACTTCTGAGGATAACAAAGTAACTCAGAAGGTTAGTTTTTTCATTTATAAAAACAATAAAGAAAACTAAACTAAATTAAAAGACTTCTACATATACATGACATATATATGTATAGGATACTTACCTCGTGAAGCTAACATATGTAAACACCTATTTACATAGTTACCTTCATGGTTCCTTAGCCATCATCATGCTTATCAACCGTAACACTTATCATTGTTCTTGTTCCTCTATTGCTTATCCTATATTGCTCAAGTTCCTTATATATATACTTGTCATTGCTCAGGTTCCTTGTATCCTGTTCCAAACATAACTTGCTCTTTCTATGCACAACTTAACATACACGTTAGATAGATAATCATCATTAGTTATAATCATCAAAACCTAATTGCTCAGCACTGGCGAATTCTAATTCAACTAGTAGAATATTTATGACAAGATAACTGACTAATGATATAATGACATTGACTTCAACTAATAGGGTTGATTCAAGTGAATTGAGGTTTGGCAAATTGGCAGTTGGTTTGGATTTTTTGAAAGATCTAACTCCTCTTTTGAAAGATGTACCCGTTTCTTGTACACTTGCTTAAACTGCCTAATGATATATGATGTTGACTTCGATCTCGATTGTTCCTCTTGAAGCTAAGCCTTTATATTCCATTTTTTTGCCTCAATCTATCTTGGTCACTTTCTTGTTTTCACATAAACACTTAAGAGAATATTAAAATAAACTTCGTTTATCATAAATAAAATTCAAGTAAGAGAACTAATTAAATGTAAAGTCATGTATTTATATATTTTATAGTAAATAAAAATAGAAACTAA
Organism: Chenopodium album; assembly: GCF_948465745.1. NCBI lineage: Eukaryota > Viridiplantae > Streptophyta > Magnoliopsida > Caryophyllales > Amaranthaceae > Chenopodium > Chenopodium album. The sequence goes on from NC_137850.1 coordinate 12,906,328, forward strand.
GACTAGCTTAAACAAACCAATACTAAAACAAATACCAAAGAAACTAAATCTAGTGTTAGAGATATGAGATATCGGAAAATATAGGTGAGATATATTTTCTGCAGATATCATAAAAAGAATAATATATTTAGGTTTATTTATGTTAAGATAATATTTAATGAATATATCGTTAGGATATATGGTATGTCTTTTAGGAAGGTAGTTTCCTATCTTATGAATTTAGGTTTTGTATAAATATTCAACCTATTGATGAATAATAATAAAGCAATACAAAAAGTCATTCTATTCTATTTCCTCTCTAATTTGTTATGGTATCAAGAACAGGTTAAATCTTGGGATCATTCACAAAAATTTCCCCCTGCCGGTGGGTTAGGAAATTAAACCCACCGGTGGGATAAAACTTTAGCCAAAAATATAATTTTTTTTTTAAGATTTCCGAAGTATGTGAGTGCAATTTAAGCAT